>NC_139042.1:22101337-22643837 GCF_965140915.1 Aythya marila | reverse complement strand
CACAAAGCCGTCAGACTTTTAGAAATTTACCCTTAACATTGATAAATCTCCAAAACAGTGTTAATCGTATTTGTTATATGCCCACCTGGCAGACTTATAATCAACAGAAAACTTTTTATTTGATGGCAAATGAAAAGCTGATCATCCACCCTGCATTTTAGAAATAGGCTGAAACAAAAATTTCAGTAGCCATTTAATTCCAAACTCTTCCTTTGGCCCAGGAATTTTCATTCAATCAAGAGCTGAATGTGATTCTCACCTGCACAGGATCAGCAGCAGTAAAGCTTAGGGAAACCTCTGTGTGAAAAACTCCCCAGAAAAATCGTATTACCCCCCCAAGTCATGCAGAGGCACCATTTTTATATACTAAGTCAAACTCTGGTTTGGGTCAACAATTCATTATTTTTTAATAAGGGAATAGACAAACATTTCAGCAGCAGTACACTGGCATTTCACATTCAGAACCCGTGGATTTATTTTTTATTGTAATGTATCAGTTACAACATCTAAAACGCAGAGGAGCTCCCATTCTTTTACAAATAATGCTATTTCAAGAATGAAAACATTCATTGTCTTAAATGTCTGGAATCACAACCGAAATAGCTTGTTGAGGTGCATTCAGTGTAACTGGCAGTTTTACAATCACTTTTTGAAACTGGTTCACGCTATCAAGGAGCATTTCTATCTGTAGCCAAACTCTGCATTGACAGTGATATTCAAAGAGGTCTATTTGGAGAGTAAGATGGAAGACTTGAATTTGGGGTTTAATCCTCGGTATTTCCAAGTACAAGAAAAATGTAGAGTTAATCTAATTCAGCATATAATATCCTCAGCTCTGTGTCTACAATTTCCAAAGACTCCCACCTAGCAAAATGACAGCCATAAGCAGATCCAGACACACCACCGTGTGTGTGTGTTCTTCCCTCTGCCTACTCAGTGCAATTATGCCTTCTTCCAATCAACCTGATCTCTCCTTGGCGTTCTCTCACACACAGACACAGCTACGCTGCTCTTGCCACAAAAAACTTCTAAAGACAACAGTAATGGGTGCTAACTTACAGTTCACTTCTATTCTCAGAAATCTTCATTACTGTTTTTTTTTGCAGCAATGCATAAATAAAAGTTACATTTGGTATCCTTTCTTAGCACGGCAAACTCTAGCCCGAATCTTACTCATTCTACCTAAAAAATTGAGCTAGTTCAGAAGAATATTCTGACAAATTATATTTCAGATACCTAGGATAAAAGGTCAGCATGTACCATAACTTTAAATAGAACTACTATTTTGTATCAGTCCCTCCTTGGATCCAAGGAAAGGAGAGCTTATAGGACAGTAACTCTGAGAAGAGTTCCTAACAGAACACCACCTCTGAGTTTAGTGTTGAAAATTGTGCCAAAGGATGCAAACATCTCTTATTACAGAAGGTTTGTTTCTGCGTGCAATTATTTTTTTTTAAATGATAGACAAAAAGATATCAGGTGTTGGGTAATCCGGACAAATAGATCAGTACTGCCTAGGTATTTCCTACACCATCGAGGATACTGAAGTTATTTTTCAAACTCAATAAAATATGGGTAAGTTTTCTGTATTAAAAGAAGCAAAAATTAATACTCGTTGGAGCTTTAATTAAAAACATAATTACATTTGACAGCTAAAACAACTGTTTTTTTGGAAAAATAAAACACATTAAAACCTTGCTTGTATACTACAATAAAATTTTACAAAACAAAAACTCAAATAGTTCAAGTACAGCCAGTGTACAACTAAACTAGTTAGAAAATATAACTTAATAGTGATTTGTTTCAAAATATACATCATGTGGAAAAAACCTAGAACCGAGAAACCAAGTAATTACCAGGTTTCAAACAGAGTTTCATCAAAATGAGGTAAATCTATGTCACCAGCCGTCGAGCTTGGTGCTGAAATGGAGAACAGATCCTCAAGGATATCTTCTTCCCTGGGAGGGCTTTCAAAAGCGAGCTTTTTCACACCGGGTTTGCTCACAGCATGGAGTTCATAGTTATTGTCCTTCACAGGACTGTAATAATTGTGGTCCTCGCTTGTCACTGCTGCTTGTGACCCAGCGGTCTCCTCCGCAGGCAGTGCTGCTGGGCCGCTGCTGTCCACCATTTCCATGTACATGCACTCATCCTCACCTCTTGGAATCTCCGAGGAAGCAACAGTGGAAGTGGGGGACAGCAATTCCGCCAGTATTTCATCGTTATTATGGCTAGAGCACCCTGAGGTCACACTGAATTCAGAAGGATTATCTGCAGCATCGATCTGATCCTGCAGTTCCCTCAAGAAGCTCTGCAGCAACTCGCTGTCACTGTGAGGTTCGGCCTGTGGCGGGGTGCTCACGTCCCCACTCACAGGTTTTCCACGTTTCATCTGCTCCACTGCCAGTCTATCAAGCGAAGCCAACTTCTTCTTCTTAGCATTAAGTTTTTTTAGCAGTTTGAGGCGAAGCTTTCTTGTTTTGTCACTATCCGACTCTTCCACCTTCCCAGCATTATGGCTCCGTGAATGGAATTGAGTCGTTTTACCAGAGGTACTCAGCGTATTTCCCGACTTATTCCAAGCTGGGCCTTCAAGAGCAGCACGATTTTTTGCAGGAAGACAAGTGCCTTGAGAAAACCCTCTGAAATTTGATAAAAAATTAGTACCATTGCTCCGAGGAAGCGATGACTTTGGGGCCTCAGTTGCTTTGTTCACGCCTCTGCCTTGAAATCCCCCAAAGTTACTCGCTCTTTTAACTGGCAACGGCATCTCATTTAATTTTTGCACTGAGGGAGTTTTGCAACTTCTCTCAGTCTTTGGAGCTGAGGCACTTGAAGGCATAAAAGAAGTATTCTTGCTTAACATTTTTTTTACCCAGCTTCCAACAAATCCTCTTTTTTGGTCTTTGTGCGAAGGCTGAAAGGAATTATTATCAGCAGAAGAATTTGCAACCTTAGAATGAACTACAGTTTTGCCTGCATCTTTCAGGTCAGGTGATTTTTGCCCAATATTCCCTACTGGTGGCATTTTACGGTTTATCTCTAGTTCTGAATTTAAACCACGTTCTCTGTTAAGTAAATTAGCTCTGTCATCTGTGCTCTGAGCAAGTGATGAATCAGGTGGGTCGGGGCTGTGATTTTGGGGCACAGGAGGGGTGATATTTGCTGGGTTCGACTCTTGTAGGGGTAAGCAAATGCTGGAACTTTCAGGTAGCGTGCACGTGTTGTTCATAGCTAGACCAGTTGCAGCAATCTCACACGGAGTGTTAGGTGAAAGAGCTGACTCCTGCTGTTGCAGCGTGCCCATTTCAACAAGGTTATTCCCCACCATCTGTCCGTTGGACAGTGATTTACACTCCGAGTCAACCTGAAGCTCTTCAAGCATCAGCGTTACAAGATCATTGTGTGCCAGATTTTCTAAGCCGTGATGAGTTTCAACCTCAGCTACCTGCTGTAGTTTCTTATCTGGAATTCTCACAGAAGCCTCTTCGTGATGTTCTGCAGGTATTTTGTCTACGGCGTTATCAAAACCACAATGCAACACTGAGGAACTTGACTGTGCGTTATTAAGAGGCGAATCTTCAGTGTTTTTCCTCTGAGCCTCAAAATTCTGTTCTGACACACGGGATGTTTTCTTCTCCCAGATAACAATATGAATCTCTCCTGGAGGAACTTCAAATCTTTTATGTCTCCTGCAGTATGGACCCTTTAAATCATCGCATTCAAGCCAAGTTCCTGAAAAATAAATAGCAACCACTGTAAAGGCTCAGAGACTTTTAAAATTGAAGTCACTATCCTCTGACACTTGTCAAACATTTTTATTAACCCATTCCCCTGACAGGCAGAAAATAATCTTTTTTTTTTCCTCCATTCTTTATTGCATCAGAAGAAAAACAGGAGGTTTCCACTGCGAAAAGATCACCCACGAGCAGAATTTGCAGCAATATTATTACAGGTCAGTGTAGGTCAACCAAAACACAAAGCTAAGTATTTTGTCTGTGCTAACGATGTTGACATCTTGACTGAAAATACCTGCACACGCCTGAGAGAAGAACTACCTCTCAAATTAAGTTTCTCAGTAGAACTTTTCATTGCCTGCGTGGGAAGCAGGGGCGGCTTAAGAGAAACTGCTCATTTTAGGAATCTGCCTCGTCACCTGCAAATTATTCACAGGTCGTGAGCAAATATTTTATAGCTTTAAAAATTAACAAATAGATTTACAGAGCATATACACGATGTATAGGATATTCAAAACCAGGTGTTTCCCAGCTGTTTCCTCTATTTCTTCTTAAACTCGGGCAGTAAACGATCTTCATACTGTCAGAACACTTCATAAGACAGCACCTCACTTCCTCTGCACAAGCACGAGAATCAGTATACCGTGCTTACACAGTATTTTTTAACTTTTACAAAGTTATGAAAGGAAAAGACTCTACCCAAGTAATTTCTGCCAGTGAGGACAGAACCCTGCTGAACAAGTCAGTTAAACCAAAGTGAAACCTTCACCCCGACTAACAAAGTTCCTACAGGTATTCACAAAATCCTAACATGAAGTTTAGGTTTAGGATACAAAGAAATCCTTGTTATTGGATAGGGACAGTTGAGATTATTCAATAAACCACTATTCAATGTGGAACTCAAAGTATTATACCAGAATTTATGGTTCTTACCATCAGGATTCAAAGCCCAGGTTATGAAATGCTTCTTATTTGTTTGATACTGAATAACAGATGTTATTTCATAGAAATCTTTTTCAAACTGAAATGAGTAATTCCTCAGGTTGTTATGTGGCAAGCCTTCCACAAAATGTATCATTAGTATTGAGGGTATTCTGATAAGGAGACAATAAAGAAACAGTTTATTACAACAAAATAGTGACAAAAATCCCTCATGGAAAATTACAGCGTTCATCCTTATTAAACACTCCTTGTGTTTTCAGCATTTAAGTATTTATCAGAGTTTAAAGTTCTGCATCTCTGTAAGCCTAAGGTAACTGTTTGTTTTTGAAAGCGACACTATGTTCAGTAAATGAGGTCTCAGAAGTTTATTTATTTTATTTTCGAGTTCGCATATTCAAACTTACTTTTCCAAAATCATCCGTCTTCTCTGAGATCTGTCACTGCAATTGTTACAGGGAGCAACGTGAACAGCATTAAGTGGATGCCAATCGGGGATTATATTTGTGAATGTTGTTAGTGTTTTCCTACATCTGGAAACACACACACACAAAAAAAAGAAAAAAAAAAAAGAAAGATGACTTGCTGATCAGAAAACAATGACTATACGCACTTTACAAGGGGAAAAAAGTCACAAAAACGTTGTGACAAAGACAAATTCTATTCAGATGATGCCATTTGCGTGAATTCCACTGTGACTGCATCGCATCCAAGCGAGCGCTGGATTCAGTTCTGCCAAACACCATCAGTCCCCGTTTGTTCTCAGCAGCTCCGCGACCTTCAGTTGTGCATTATTTGCTCTTTGTCCCTTAGCATGTTATCTCTGCTTCCTTTTCAGCGCAAGGCAGAGCTTCCACCAGGATCTGCATAATTTACTAGCTAATACAGAGCTTCAAGGAGAGAAGGAAGCGGTAACAAACTAGCTCACAATACACGTGAAACATGGAGTTATTTTCAAAGGACAGTACATTGAGAGCAAAGATTATGCAGAAGTTATACTGTATGGAAACACAACGTACGGGATACGAAGTAAGGTAGCTTCTTCATTCATTAGCCACAGGAAGGAATTCCTCTTCATTCAACCTACCCCAGATTTTTCAACTTTTTAAAAACCACAGTATGTAACAAAAGCTCTTGAACACATCTTATTAACCAGGACTACAAATTAGCTGGCTGTCTAACAGATATAATTAGTCCCTTTGCATTTGTAGATCTAAAAGCCTATTGTATAAACTTTAGATAATGGAGAGAAACAGGTGTTTTTCAAGTAAAATGAGCTGTCTTCTGAAGGTGCCTCTTCTTTTCTGTTGTCTCTTACAAGGAGCCTAAATGACTAGCTGGCACCTGCTGCTACCTGAATTAAATCAATTCTCAAGAAATTACTTCCTTGTAATAGTATTTTAAAACATATTATGTAAGCAAATCTCTGATTCTTTTGTAATCCACTTTGTCATCCAAGCGAACGTTACAGAAACCCTTCAATAGCAAACGTGTGCCAGGCACACATTCTTTAGAACAGCAACAATCCGTACACCATCAGCAAATGATGAGAGTGAGCATGGCCAGGGCCTTGCAGTTACCTAATATTTCTTTTTTAATTAAGAATTAATTAACTCGTTTTCCTAAGACATAATACAATTAAACCAGTTGCAAATGATAGCCTAAAGAATCACATAAAACATCACCAACAAGCTGAAGCTGTTCATAACCCAGAGATGTGAAGAAAAATCACCTAATACATGCAGATTTTAAAAAGTACGGTACAACAGTTACACAGAAGCTGTATATTTATAAACCTCACCGGTCCTGGTGTTTGTAGCCACAACGCATGCATTCAAACTCCCATGAAAATGAATGCAAAAATAGGTTCTCAGCTTGATGATCCTGTCTTAAGAGCAGAGGGAGTCCAAACACTGGACTTTCTTCCTCACCTTGAAAGACAGGGCAGAAAAAAGAGCCACGGAGTTTGAAATCAGAAAACAGTACTTCAAGAAGGGAGATAAGCTTACTGCTGCGATTCTAATTCAAGGAATCCCTCTAAGGCTGTACTTGTAACGCTCACGAGCAAAGGCATTGATCCATGTTACCAGGTTGTTCTCAAAGACAGTTTCATGAATGCAGCACAGTTACAAAGACACAAATACACCCTCTAAACTTCACAAGCAGTAAATAACAAATCAGCTAATCACGCAGTAAATTATGTGTGTCACAAATTGCAAAATGTATTTGCAAGCTGTCTTGCCCGTGTATGTACATACATATTTTTATGTGCTGACATGCTAACAGGCTTTACGTGTAAAGTTTTCCAAAAATAAATACTAAGCTGCTGCCCTGACTACTTACCCAATCCACATTTAAGCAGAGGCTGAAGCTGAGTAAAAATTCTGTTTCTGATTTCATTGAGATGTAATTCTGCTTTTGGAAGAACATCTATGGAAAAAAACACATATGCTTTCATGTATTTATGTGCAACACCTCTACCCTTTCACACACGAGTACTCCTAACATGCACTCCCTCTCTGCAAACCTTTCATGTTGATCAACAACTGCCTAAAACTGTTGGTAAAAATAGACAGCGCTTCATATTAATTGATTTGAAAATTAGAGAAGAATTTACAAAAGTTGTATGTTTTACTGCAGTCTGCTAACCCAAAACAACTCAACCTGACTTAAATTATGGCTAAGAGTGCATACCAATAGCTAGATGGTAAAGACATGTAAGATTAATGCAGCCAAACATTACAAACCCTAGAGGTTTGGAGATTAAGAGTAGATTTTAAAACCTAAACATTAAGATCAAAAGCACAAAAATTTGCTTATGTGCTTTGGAATGACATCATACAATTTGTAATAAGGCATTTAAATGTTAAATACTACGTTCCTAAGGCAGCCTTTTCAAAATTTTTAAATTTTGAAATATTTTAAAATTTGTATATCTGTATTTGTATGTATTTGAAATTTACAAGTTACAATACTTACGCATGTACACACTATAAGCACAAACAAGAACATAACTTCCACTACACAATCGGGATCATGACTTGCACAAATTAAAGGATTTAGAATAGTTGTGGGAACCATTTCTTATAAATTTTATGTGTATATAAAAAAGGTAAAAACAGTTTCTTGCAGCTCTATTGTTTTTGATTGTTTCAGAGAACAGCCATGTGTAAAAGATGCTGAAAAATTAGATAGAAGGGCAAAATCAGTACAACACCTATTCTCCATAATAACACTCTTCTTCCAATCCCCTCTCCACTGGTGCCCAAATAAACTAACCTGTTTTGCAGCAATTCCTGGAAAAGAAAAGGATTAAGCTGTCTCAAACACCACCATATCGCAGCGTCCTTCCTAAGGCAAGCCAGCTAACATCCCCACAAAGGGCTCTTCCATACCAGAGCTCCTTTGCAAACACAGCAGCAGCATGTCAGAGGGGAAGGAAAAATCTCTCAGGTGGTGTGACAGCAGAGGGCTTCCAGGTAACATCTGAAAACCTAAAAATCAACCTTTCTGGTAAATAGCAAATATTACATATTTGCTATAAATAAATATTACTACAGGATTTCTTTGGATTTTTTTTCTGCCTCTTCAAAGTACTTTTTTCTCTGCCACAAGGTGGATTAAACCTTTTTTGATATGCCCACTGTCCTTTCCAGGAAACATACGATATTCTTTAAGTTGTCAATGCTGTTTTAGGACTACAGTCTATATATTCCAGCATACATTTTTGCTGGAATGCCTACTGAAAACAATTTATAAAAGGTACTGGCTAGCCAAAGATCTGCAGTAATTCTCTGAAGGCTGATCTCTTAGAAGTTCAGACTTGCAACTCCAATGGGTCCAATCAAACGGACTAGGAAAAATAAATCTTAATGTAAGAGCCTCAAACTGGATTGACAGTACAGAAAATGATCAAAGGCCATCCTAATAGATTACAGTGACACATCCTCCTCTAATTCCAGCTGTGCTGCATAAGAGGTTGCCCTCAGCTGCTCATTGTGGCCTCTGTGCTTGGAGGTTACAGCCCTTGAATCTGTTAAGCTGCACATGTGAGTATTTACTAAAACTTTCCAGACAACATAAACCAGGTTAATCCACAACCAAAATGATCCAAAATGAAGATTAAGACTTAAACAGCATTGCAATAGTTAACCAACATAAGGGGAAGGATAAAAAGTGTGGCTCAACTATTTAATTCACAAATTCTCTGCTTGTTATCACAAAAATTGTCATGGATACTTAGTATTTGATGTCTGCTTTCAAAGTGGGCACCTTTACCCCAAGCTAAGCAATTGCAGAGGTCACTGGGAATCTGCTAGATAAAGCACGCAACTCTGCAAATTCATGCTACTGAGCTGGAACTCATTCTTCTGTGATCTTGAAATAGAAAGGAGGCCTATTTAAGTGCACTGTACTAAATTCCAAATATATACTTTAGATCAGATCAGTTTGCATATGAAAAAACAGCAGCTGCATTTACTCACCTTTTAATTTACTCCTTTTACAGGTATTCAGAAGCACAGTTGCCTGATTATATTTTGTTAAGAGTCTCCGGAGTAAACATTTTTCATCGTCACATTCTTCCGCTAGGGCACATTTTAATGTCTTTAAGTGTACCAACGCTGACAAAACGCAATCCAACCAACAAAGATTATGCCTGTTTCTCCACTGCAGACATAAATCCGTGTTATTCGTGGAACCTTTATCACTTCTGAGCAACATTTCAGACGTTGTCGTGCAGTGTTCAGAATTTGGCAAGAGTTGCTTTCTGGGACTAGGAGTCTCAGGCAGATTTTCTTGATGGCTGTCGGTGTTGCGGGTTGTTTCAAAACCCACCTTCTGCTTGAAGGACTCCCCATTACTAGGATTTTGCTGGTCATTTTGTAACACATCGTGTGCACTTAACTTGGGGATAGGTAAGCCGTTCGCACAGTTTTTGACAACAGGGTCCGTATTAACAGGCTGCTCAACATTTACCACATTATTAGTCCTGCCTCGTTTCGGATTTGATTCAACGGGAGAAAAGCCACTGATATCACACAATTTCCTTTTCTTATCAGTAGATGGAACTTGGTGATTTTCTGAATCGGCAGAAATAATGATGCTGTTAAACGGTTTATAACCAAGTGGGTAGATACACTAAAGGGAAAGAAGAAAGTTAGAATGAGATCTACAATGCAATTTCAGGTGAACAAGAGCTAAAAAAAAGTACAAACCATATTCTCAGAATGGAACGTAGGACTTGTGTGAAGTGATATTTTAATGAACTCAATACGTAAATTCAACATATGTAAGACAGACAGAGAATTTCATCCAACTACTGTCCTATAAGCAATTGTGAATTATATCTATCAGTAGTAACAATCAACGTTGCTTTTCCAATAAAATCCAAACTCTCCACTTCCAGCCCCAGAAGGACACCCTAATTCTGCTAAGGAGAGCCCTCCTCTCTCACTCTGCAAAGTCCATTCCTTTAGGGTACAAATTTGGCACCAAGGTATCTTTCAGTTCAGCCCGATGCACTAGACCACATGTTGTTAGGGTCTGACAAACGTGGCTGTTCTGCAACTGGGAGAACGCAGTCAAATCCCCATCTCTGAAGGTGTAAAGCCTTATGGCAAAGGCCACAACACAAGCCAACAGAACTGGTGATCAGTGTAATACCTGAGGATTCTCACAAAGAAAAATGGACTCTTGAAAATTGATGCGGTAAGTGCGTAAAGTTTGGATCTCGCCCTTGGCTTTGCAGACTGGACAATATTCAGACGAACTTATCTCCACAGAATTACAGCTCTAAAAAAAAATAAAAGAATAAAAAAAATAGCTGAAAAACTTGCTCTTTATATATTATCCCAAGTTAAGACATACATCCATACCAAGATAGAAAAGCAATGTGTAACTTCTAAGCATGTAACACCCAACAGAGTATAAAAAAGTCAACTAGATTAGGTTTTGTCCTTATTTATAAGATACATATTCATAGGGTAGAATGATCTTTGTGAATTTATCTTTTTACTTAAGCATTCAAATATTTAGCAAGGCATCTTTAACAACACAATTTTGCAACATTTCATTCTAGTTATGCTAAACCAAAGGACACTTATTGCCAGGGAACACAAGCTCAGATCTTTGAACTATGAATAAGTTCTCATAGGAACGCACAGTCATAAAAGTAGTGCTCATATTAAGTTCATAGACACAGATCTGGTTATAATAATCTTTCGCCATTGTTATAGATTTCCGTGGAAAATAATTTGGAGATTTATTTTGACTTTTTTGTAAAATTAAGACCAATTAAAAATCTCTCAAAGCAGAGAAAAATATGAACTTTGCACACATGTAAAATAAGTTTCAACTGACTTTTCCCAAATACCCCACCATGTGGAGTGTCGATTTCCCTATACCAGTCCCTTCTCCAATCACTTGCAAACCATTTGTAGTCTTCTGGGTATCCATCACTCTGAGCCACTGGCTAATTTATGTCACTTGTAACAATGTCATGACCACTAAGGATTTTTTCAAAGACTCCTGAAAAATAAGAAGCGAATACAACAATTAAAGAAAAATTCAGTTAAATTTTGGAGAAAAAAAAATACACCAGCAATAACGCAGCCCATATTACCTGTGAGAATGAATTCAGAAGAGTATTTTCTCAGTGGAAAATACTTATTTTCTAGCGCATATTGAACTCAAAACTTTAATTTAAGTCACACACCAGATTTAACAGCTTTAGGCCCTGAATTTGCAAACTTATCTATTCTTTGCACCCTCAAGGTCTCATTTATTTTCCAAGTGCACTATACTTGGCAGAAATGTAGACATCTTGCCCAGGCATCTCAACTTACTGTATCTAACCCTCAGAATTAAGGAATTTCTTTAAAAATGGCTACAATGAGCTCTCACTGTTATAGATAGAGGAACAAAACAAAACTAAAAGCCCCCAAAACACTTCAGCAGCTTTCAAAACAGTGACTTTAATGCATACTAAACTATAAAAAGTTTATCCTGTTCTGTTATTTTAATGATGTTATAGTCTTCCTAGCAAACTGAAGTTCTGCAGTCTGATTGCTACATAAATCTATTCCATATTTTACAAATAACATCACAGAGTCCATTTCATACGATTTCCGGAATTCAGGGCCAAATTTTGCCTTTCTCACATGTCATACACACACACACACACACTTATGGTGTAAGACTTCAGTAAAAACAAGCTAGACGCATCAGAAAGCAGCTCCTTAAGCCCTTGTAAACCCATTCCTTGGCTGGCACTGAAGCTAACTACATCTTGAACCAGCCAGAAAAGGAGTTTAAAACTCCAGGAACCAATTCTTCTGTTCCTGCTGACTTCAAATGGAAAAATAAATAGAATATATATACATATTTCTGATTCAGAAGGACGTTAAGGCAAATTGAATAGCAAAGTCATCAAGGTTAATATCTTCCTTTGAGCCATGACTGTTTCTTGTTCAATACTTCCACTGACCAACAACCTTCCCCACAGCGTGACGCCCCTTCAGCACTTCTTTACCCTACAGAACTCAGTTTGCAGTTCCTTTTGAGAAAAGGCATTCTTGGAGACCTGCACGAATACCAGTTCAAACAAAATCATCCCTAATACCGGGCAAAGGAGACCCTACAGAACTGGACAGATTGCTAAAAATCAGCGGTATTAACAAATTTTAAGAAGTGCAGCCTGCAAAACGTAACAACTCTTTTCCAATGAATCCCCTATGACCACTTGAGAGGGTCAAAACGAGATGCTGGTGTGTCCTGCTGACACTTTCGAGGTGCTCAGCAGCACTTTTCAGAATTAACCAGGCTGCAGCACAGTATAAACTGACTTATAAAACTAACGGTTTTAACCAAAGGTGAGAAAGTATCAAACCATGTATCAAGATTATGTTTAGTTTTCAAAGTAGGGTGAAAATGTGCAAGCAACATGGTCCCAAGCTCACTCAAGGTAAAACTTAATAGATTAGCTAACAGTATATAAGTGTATTGGACTACAAAGAAAAGCCAAGCTCTCCAACTTCTGACATGGCAGCAATGGCACGATGACACCGTGCCTCGCCTCTCTATTACTCCTTATCTAGCTAGGACTTCGTTTTTTTATACAACTAATGAAGTTGCACAGGTATCAGTCCTACTAAGATACACAGCAACTTTATGCTCCAAACTATAGCTAATAGGAAAAAGTCTCTAACTTTTTCCAGAGGGCTTTTATACAACTCCATGGCCTGAAGCAGTGTCAGGCCTCTAAAACAAACAAAATATGTAGATGACATGACTGGAACCCTAAGCAATTTCTCACCACATAAATACAAATCATCTTGACGCACTCTGTATGTTGTTACTTCTGCTCTTCTTTTTTAAAGTTTAAATACTGTTTTGAGATGTATGGTGCCTCCTTGGGTGACATGGGTAGTAGGGGGATGGTTGGACCAGATGATCTTGAAGGTCTTTTCCAACCTTAATGATTCTGTGATTCTATGAATCACCCAGCAGTAGCGCTACAGTGCATTTATTGCCCTTCTGAATGTAATAAACATTAACAAAATTGTCATTTTTTTTCATACATCAACCATCAGTGAACAAAATCGATCTGCCAGCCCTAGATGCACAGAATGGGTCCAAGGGGTGTGCCTGTACATCAGCACATGCAAAGTTACGGCAAGCTACTAGCAGCCGCTGCACAAAGTACAAAAACTGCACATCAGATCTGCAGCTGCCATGAAAAATAGCCACCCAAAAGCCTGCTGGACGAAGGACTGACACAACCCATTGTAGTAATGTGTAATACCTGCATTACAGATAGAAGTGTGCTTTCAAGCTTACTGGGTCATGCTTTAAAACATTTACACTACTTTTCTTATTTAAAAAATGTAATGCAAAATGTGCTGCGGACCTGGTATAATTATTGGGCTGCTTATGGTTCCCTGGGTAGCTAAGTTGATCTAACGGCTCACTGCTGCATGATAGGGATATTTTTGCTCTCTTTTCTCCTCTTTCCTACTCCCACACTATCCCTGGCGGCTCACATCCTCACCGGGCTTTCCACGAGCTAACTGAACACACAAAACAGCAGGAAGCTCAGTAAAACACAGCAGTTTTTTCTGCTATTTTTAATAAGTTAAATCGGCCTATGAGAAGGTCTGATGAGCTCTGGAGGGAAGAAGACAGAAAACATGGAAAGTGTAAAGGACTTCTACACTAAAAGGGACCTTGGCTTGTTGATAAGAGGAGCTATGCCTTGTGACACAATAAAAACAAAAATCATCTACAAGCTGCAGGTGACAGAACAGCGATCACATTTCAGTGAAGAGAAAATCTCTCTGCTTAAAGGTGAAAGGGACACTAAGAAGGAAGTCCTTGTAAATCACCTCACAAGTCTTCATTCCTTCATCAAGGGAATATTGACGGGAAAGGATGGAAAGAAACAAACTAAGGTCTGAGGAAAAAAAGTCATGCAAGTTTATATTCCCTGTGTTATATATGTGTTCTTTACATGTCTTTTTTTTTTTTTTTTTTTAATCTGAAATTAAACAAAAAACTAAAGAAAAAACAGTGATGTTGCAAAGTAAAGCAGCTTGCAATGTGATTGCTGTCCTAAAGGATCTGGACCTCTCTGAAATATCCTGAGGTAAATGCTTGGATGCGTGTATAACAAGGGGACAAGGATTAAGCATTTTATTGCCATGTCATTGAGCCCTTGAGAAAAAATAGTGAGCTAGGTGTCAAAAATAGAGCCTGAACTGGTGCAGTTTATGCCAGTAAGAAATGCAAGGTCTCAGGAAGGGGCTCGGTGCAGGCAGAGCCCCAGCCTGGGGGCCAGGGGGGTCAGGGCTCCAGCCGGAGCTGGCTGCTGCCCTTCGAGACCAAAAGGCATCCAGGTGCTTCAGATAAAGCTACGGTTAAACAACCTCCTTAGTTTTTAGTCCACATCCAGTGTGCTCCACACTACGGCACGGCTGCAGAGGGAAGAACACACGGTTAATGGTCAGAGCACAGGCAAGGAGCACATGGGGCACATGCGTGCGTAGACACACCGGTCCCTCACCCTGAGGGGGCTTTTCCCCAGCAGTGCTTCCAGCCAGCGCTCCCTGAGGGCACACACGCCATAAACCCACGGCTACTGACGAGAAATACTCAGTCGGCATTCAGCACCGCGCCCGCTCCACCGCCACCTCCCGCACAGCCCAGCCGAGCCGGGACAGGGCTGGACGCCGCACTACTCACCCGATAAAGGGCTCTCGGCGTCCCCCCTCGCTTCTTTCGCTTCCCCGGGCTCCCCAAGCCCCCTCAGCGGGCTGCCCCAGGCAGGCTGGGGCCGTCCTCCATCGGGCTCCTGCCGCCCCACGCCGCCCGCCTCAGCCGCGCAGCTTCCGGCGCCTCCCCGCCGCCATGTCGGGAGCCTGCGCGCTGCGGGCTGGGGGGGCGAGGGGGGCTGAGGCGTCTCCTCCTCCTTCTCCTCCTTCTTTCTCCTCCTCCTCCTCTTTTCCCTCGGTGGCGAAGGGCTCAGCTCGCTGAGGTGGCCGAGAGGGCTTCTCCTGGCCGGCCGTGGAGGTTGGGTGTGTGGGAGACGAGGCTGGGATGGCTGGGTGCTCGCCCAGCGCATCCCCTCCCCTCCTGGGGCTGCGGGGGGGCTGGCACCGCACCCTCGGTCAGGGTTTGGAAAAAAACAAAAAACAAAAAACATTTGGTGTTGTACGCTGTACATCGTGAAATTCATAGTCTGTTGGCTCCGTGGTAACGTCTGTAAGCTGGTTTTTGCTGTCTGAGTGCTTCCTTCTCTTTGCGTAGCGATGGTTTGAAGTTTGATGTTTTTGGGGTGTCTTTGCTGGAGGGAGCTGTTTGCCTGGCTGGAGACTGATTGCAATGACATTTGATAATAATTTTGCAAGGAGTACTTTTTAACCTTGGCTTTCAATCCATTAGTCTTGATGGTTTCATTGCAGAGGATCCACTTCTTTTCCCTAGGAGCATAAAGCGCTTTGGGGTACGCTTTATAGGGGGGAGCTGGCCCTACAGCCATCGAGGCCAGTGCTCACACACAGCACATCAGGCATGGCATGTGCGTTTCATCTCTTTCAGTTGTTTTATGAATGTTAAGGCTGGTCAAATAATGCAGTATGTTGAATAATGTCATGGTGTAACTTAACTGGAGCTGTATGCATGCAGTGATTTTCCTCGTGGCATTTTAGGACGCTGTGCATTGTGGTTTCAGCACTGGTAACGCTTACTTACGGTCAAGATACAATGTTTGGATGTATGAAAATTACTATATGTTCTGTATATTAATTTCAATAATAAATTTTAGCTTGTTTTTACTTTCACCAGGGTGACTAGAGCCCCCTGTTTTGTTTTGGGCTTCCATCAAACATGAGTGTGTGCTGCCTAACATCATAGGGTAAAAGCTGTTTGCTTGTGTGGATTTGAGCTCTCGAATGATTAAGCAGGCTTCTTCCCTGCTTGTTAGTGTGGACTGACTTTGAAAAAGCCCTGCTTTAGATTGCAATTGTCTGATCGGTTGGAATTTGTGACTTGATGCTGGTAAGATGTTATGGTCAGCTAATGCCTCGTTTTTCTGCTTTGGTTTGGTTTGGTTTTGTCCTCAGCTGTTTTGGTAAGTTAATGTATGTCTCAGGTATTTTCTGTATCCTGGGAAGTGCCACAGAATAATTTGCTGGTGTTTCTCCTTGATGTGCAGGTTGAATAAAGGCAGGCTTGGGCCAGAGAAAGAATCCAGACCTGAGTTTACGTATGTGAAGAGGGAGTTTCCCATGACCTTGAGGAAGAGTTTACATCTTGGCAAAGAAAAGAAACAGCTCACAATACAGTAAATCTTCATTCAGCCTGAACAAAACAGCGCTAAAGTAATAGTTATTACATGATGCAAACTCCAGAGTTACCAGGAATTGGTTTGGATGTTCCAGATGTGGGCTGGAAGGCTTTAGGATCTAGTCAGGCTTGTGATTTGTTCAAATGTTGTTTCCTCTGACATGGTTTGGCTTGACTAAACTTAGTTTAGTTTTAGTTAACTAACTGTATGAGCACTTGATTTGTTTCTGGTTTTATTGACTTCTGTCTTCATCTCCTTAAACTGGCTGTAGTTCACGTGGGAAGAGTAGAAGGGGTTTCTGATAGGATTTTTGAAGCTGCTTGGGTTCAGGCAGGTGTACTATCTATCTGATTTAACTTTTGTGTCAGTGTCCTCTCCTTGCAGTCTTTTCAAACATAATCTACCCACTTTGTAATTATATCTGCAGTAAAGACTTTAAAACAGTTTAAGAATTCATTTTCATTTATTATATTTCTAAAAGGCATGTGTGGAATGGGCTCTTTCCATGACTGAAGCCTCTTCAATGTGAGAATTGAGCATGCGATGTAACAGGAAAAAAACTTCCCTTCCTTTTTTTTGTTAGTATATTCAGATATGGAGGAGAAAATTGAGTTATATAGAGGCTTTTTTTACACCCCATTCTAAGGTGAGCTAAAAAAATGAGCGGTGCTAAGGCTTGATAAACATGTTTTCAAATCTGTACCAGGAATCATTACCTGGAAAATAATTATGAATGTTGGGGAAATAATATTCTGGGTATATAGATAGTAGACTGTGCTCAGGCTGAGAACATATGCTGTTCATGTGTGTCTTCTAAAAATATTTTCACATGCAAATTACATACCCGTTGGCTGCTTGCTTCTAACCAGATTGTCACTGCATGGCTGATGGTTCCCGAGAAATCAAATACGGAGTGGGAGGTACCAACTGAAAATCTTTGCTTTGAACGTTTTGTTTTTCAGGGTTTGTGTTTGCTTCTTGTTTTTTTCTTCTTTTTCCAAAAACTAACAAAATTAAAATTTAGAGGTACAAAGTACCTTTTTGAAAATGTAAGAAGAATCCAATAACTAATTAACTATCTGTATACCTCTTTTTTTTTTTTTTTTTTTTCCTGTTTAATGCTTAAATACATCAGTAATGTTATGTTAACATTATAACAGGAAAGTTTACAGTCATGATAATCTCAGTTTTGGTAGTTTTTGTGTATATAATATCCAGATTTCTGTGATTGTAAACCTTATTGCATTTCATAACTAACTTTAAGTCCACAAACTGGATTATTTTATTACTACTGATGTTACTGATGCTGATAGATACTTGCAGTATCCCTTGGCCTTTGCATCCTAGGATTTCAACCAAAGAAAATGAGGCCTTTTTTGAGATGAGGGTTTTAAAATCACTAGCCAAAATATGCACTTGGTTCTTTTTTAGCTGCTGACCTATTTAAATCCTTTTTTTTTTTTTTTTTTTTTTTTCCTGGAGTAAAAACCTCTTATAAGACATTTTAATGGCTATTTTGCTCCTGAATTTTGAAAATAAATGCTATGTTTACCCTACTATAGTATCTGCAGCCTTGACAAAGGAAGAGAAATCAATTCACTGCTCTGAGGTAAAGGTTTTGTTTGTTTGTTTCCCTGACTCTTAAGGGTGGTTCTTATTTTGTCATCCTTAACAGGAGCATCTTCTCGCTCTGTAACAGAGGTGGAAACTGTTATAAACGGAACACTTTAAGCTTGATGCAATGTTCTTGGTAATCATGGCAAAGATTTCCATTTGGGAATTGCAGCTGCTCTTCAAAATATTTTTTCTTACATTTCATTCTGCTCTTGGAGTTATTTTACCTCCCTGTCCTACAGCCTGTATCTCTCTGACTCCAATCCAACAGGGAACGGTAGTCAAAACTTAGCAGGCTTTGGAGTTTTAGAAATGAATTGCTCTCAGGAATATGTCTACTGGGAAAGCATCAGTGATGCAACGCAGCTTCGACAGTGTGAAACCAGGGATGTTTTTTTCTGACCATGGTCGCTGTGTTTGTGTCCTTAGGACTCCTCCAGTCCAGTTTGGGTATGTTCCTGTGGCATCACGGTGTTACACTGCAAGTCAGCATAGATTTTAGTGCTGATGGGAGAGATTGACTTGGACCCAACATGAGGTGATATAACAGCAGCCCAGGAAAATTCAGGGTTTTGTAAGTGCCAAGATCGTTCTTTGTTGGCCTGTTTATAACAGCAAGGACTTCAAGAAGTCATCTGGAAGTCTGGAGATGCATTGGTTAAAAGACAGAAAAATAAAAAAGATTAGGGCAAGCAAAGTGTTTTGAAATTAAGTGAAAAAAATCATGGTTAATACTTCATGCCCAGATAAGATGTGCTGGTTTCTGGTCTCATGATATTTTTTGTGTGTGTTTTTGTTTGTTTTACTGATGTCGGTCTCCAAAGGTTGATTTTACTTGAGTCTCCCTTTTCCCTTTGTTTTGGCTTTGTACTGGTTTTCTCTTCTGCTGCATGGAAGTCTGAGATTTCTAAGGTGTGATTTCTTTTTTCTTAGTTTTGCTTGTAGTTTGAAATGATTGACTCGTGGTGGATTTCAAAGCCATTTATACTGGTAAGGTGACTCCTGAGTTTTGAGAGCAGCACGTTTCAGCAGTAGCATCTGGAGGTGGTGTTTTGCAGGACTCAAGAAAATCAGGATGATGCTGGTTTGTGCTGCTTCTCTTTTCTGTGGTTTTATAACAGGAAAATCAAATTACACCTATGCAAACGTACAATGTTGAATCTAACATATGACACTTTAAAAAAGGATCTAGTTACTTCATTCGGATTTCAAAATTACTTTGGAAGTTGCCTGCTTCGTTTTCTTGAAAACAAGCAATAATCAAACACATTAATAAAAGATGAACCCATATGAGTTTTGGAAAGTTTCTACATATCCTGCCTGCAGAATGGTTTAGATGTTAGTGGAATGAAGAATATTAAATAATGTGCTGGCTAAGAGATGAACCAGAATCTTATTACAGTCTGTAACTTGCTCCAAGACACTTTTTTTAAGTATTCTAGTTTGTTGCTTTCAAGCTTTCAAGATTTTCAACTTCTGATAGTTGGAGGAGTATGAGAAGCCTTGAGAAAGGAAGAGGAGCAATGATAAATTTCATGAATGTTTTAAAAGTGTGAACTCATTCATTCTTGCTTATCTAGTTAAACATGTATTGACATATTGTTACCTGTCCATCACAGACTTTTCCCTCTAGTCTCTTATATACTCGAGCTAAAACTTAGGAGGACAGTGCCAAACATTATTTCTTAGTCCTCATACTTAAACTCAGATTATTTTTTTTTCTCTCTACAAACAATTTAGGAAAACATCCTGGGTAAGGATGTTTGTACTGTTTTAGTTACTGACATGAATGTGCAGAGGATCAAGTTAGACTCATCTCTTTCTAGTAAGTACTACATAAATGCCAAATATATATATATATATATATTCTCAGCAGTTTGAAAATACTTGTCCCATCTCATCTTTCTTGAATTGCCAACATATACTGTGTGCTTTCCTGATTTTTCACAGAATTGCATGAATCTAGATAGTTCGTTAAGTTCACATACAACTAGTCCCAGCAAACTTAAAATATACCTGTAAGCAAAGCCTTTCCTGTTTTTGCATTGCCCTCTGGTTTGGGGGTTGTGGGTTTTCTGTTGTTTTGTTTGCGTTTAAGTCTAAAAAAGTAGCACAGGGCTTAGTGTTACTGTGTTTTTGTGAAACAGCTAGTGAGTCTGAATTAATTCCTTTAGGTGGGGTTGGTCAAACAGAGAAAATAATTGGTCTTTGTGAAGTGCAGGATGTAAAACTGGACACGTGAACTATCTGTTTTATGGTAGTGCTTGAAGGCCACATCAAGACTGAATTTGCTGTGCTGGTTGCTGTAGGAATACGCTTGGTTCTTCACCCTCAAAACCAAAATGTTAGGTCTGAAGACCATTATCCTTCTCAAATAAATAAATAAACACAAATTTCCCAAACTGTTTGTAAAGCATTTTCCTATAACTTAGGTCCTCCATTGTTTGGGGGTGGAAGGGAGGTGGTTGGAGGAGGAAACAAAACCAAATCTGTTACTCTCAATATTTTTTTTTTCCCCCCTTGGTGCCCAAAATATCAATGGTTTAGCTTCTAGCTGAAACCACAAGTTGCCACCTCTGGTTTGCTGCTGTAAATTTATCACCCCGCTAATTCTCATGTGCTGCAACCTGCTGGCCTGTTAAATGGATCTAATTGCATGTCCTCTTCCCTGTCAATCTCTCAACCTTTCTTTCTGCTTTACAATTAGAAATAATACGCTCCGGAGCTGTGGTAATGTTCAGTAATTGTTCCACATAAAGCCTAATTTCCACCTTTGCCTTTAAAACAGAAGGGGCTGGCTGTAATTGTCCCTTTCAGCCTGACAGTGCTTTTTCCTTCTGCCAGAGGTGGTATTAACTGGCCGCACAGCTCATTTTCATACAGCTTGTAGCGTGTTAATGGAGGAGGTTTTGAGGTGCGCTGGTGTCACATCACTGGGATACTGGGGTAGTCCTCTGTACACAAGGCAGTGTGAGTGACGTTCAGAGCTGTCTTTTTGTCTTGTTTTCTAGTCCAAGTTGTCAAGAAAGTGGTTTTGCACTTTGACAAAAACTCAGTCAACATCTACTAAGCTGCTTCTTACATAGCAGCAGTACCTGGCGAGGTTTGCACATATCTGTCTGTATGTGGTATCACAAAAGCATCCCCATACTTTGTTCCTTCCTCCCTCAGACAAGGGGCCAGGACAGTCAGTCGTTACTTGGTGTTCAGGTTTTAAGCTTTCTGTCTCAACTAGAATGTCACAGAACATATGGGGTTGCCATAAACATGCAAACGCAGTTGTTTTTGTTGCCAGCAGGTATTTTTCAGTGATTTTTTTTTTTTTTTTAACAGAAAAGCAACATAGTATTAAATATACTATTAAAAGGGAACCTAAACAATTAGTAAAATCAATTATTCAGCTTTATTAAGCAGAAAAATATCAAATAAATAGTGCTTGTTAATCAAAAAGTATTTAATATGTTTGTCAAGATTATAAAATAAAAATATCCAAGATGGGAATTTTATATCAGTAGTTTTAATCTCAGGTCAAATAGGGACAAGCCCTCTATGCAGTCCAACTAGTACTAAAAAAGCCCTCCATGCAATCAAACATACAGCAGTGGTCGTTAATGAGTGCTTTGGGAAGGCAGGTAAATAACGTTTTGAACAAGTTTAAGTTAAATTTAAGAGCAATTTAAAAGGTTTTCAGTGCATTTCTTAAAATATTGACGTTTAAAAATGCCTCTCAGATGGGAGAGAGCAAGGTTATCAACGCTGCTAAAGTGCATAGCCAGTCTTTTTGCACATCCTACTGCTCTTTTCCATGTTGTTGTTACTATTTAAAGAGCATTTTTTTAGTCTTCAGTAGTGTCCACAATCAACAAAAATCACCATGAAATCCTAATGAATGAACCAAATAAAAATATTCTGTACTCTTTCCATTATATAAACTTAGTTTTAAATAAGTTGTATTAATATCTGAGGTTACTTATATTAGAAGGAAATAAATACCTAAATAAAATCATTCTTTAGAAGATGAGTTTTTCTTTTCTCTTTAATTAGTGTCCCAGAGTTCGTGTCTCACTGTATAGTGTAAATTGTTACTGTATTTCATGCTTCAGAGGGATGTTACTGAATTAGTGTAAGGCAAACTGCCTTTGTAATTCATGTTTGTGTTGTTGGATAATCATAGTTCTATAAAATATATCAGCTTTTTCTTTTTACATTTGGATTGTTTCAGTGATTTTATTTTTTTATTTTAAACTATCGGTGCTATGCCATATTAAGTCACTTCTTCATGCGTGGAAAGAAAAGGTATAAAACTGAGTACAAACCTGAACTGCTGCTGCCAGTGCTGTTATTTTCTCTGGTTTTATAGGTATCTCTCAGACCAGGACCTCTATCCTGTACTCATCAACCCGTGAGACCTAACGTGAAGCCAGGACCCAGCCGTGTGCATCCTGCCTCACTCAGTAGTTCGTCACCCCCTACTTCACTCCATCCTGTTCTTGTACACCAAAACCTACTCACATACGGCTGGGCCACTTCCAAAATTACTCTTAAAACAGAACATGCTTAGCAGATGTTAAACATGAAATAAAAGTGTATATACTTCTATACTACATAAGTATATACACTATATATTGTATGTATATATAACTGTATATATTGTATATACTTAGAACCATGGTGCGTTATAGTATATAAGTACTGTGTGGCAAATAACTGCTCCCACAAACCCTTCTGCAGACAACTAAAGCCCTCAAAGGCAGTTGAGTGCATTTGGTTGAGGATTACCTGCGATTAGTGGTCTGCAAGGTTAAGAGTACGACCTGTGCCATTAATGAGCACTCGTGTATTAACGCTGCTTTGAGCAGGGGGTTCAGCTAGGTGACCTCTGATGTCTGTTCCAACGAGAAGTTTGTGATTATCACGCTTGTGTTGTGCAAACAGATACTTCACTTAAAAACCAACATATCAGTTGTATCAGCTAACCCTTGGCAAATTTGTTGCAATTAATTTTACTTACTACATCATGGTGTAGCACAGAGATGCAAATGTGGCCCAAGTTTAAGGTTTAAAACAGAATAAGGAATGAATCCATGCCTTTTCGCATATCACATCCAATTCCTCGCATACAGTTTTAGATGAAACTGAATTCCTTGTATTCCTAGCATACAGTTGACTCGGTTGCAGTTCTGGAACTAATTCAGAGTACGTAGTGCTTGAAAATGCAATGCTTTATGTGCAGCTGAGCTGTGTGAAGGGACTTAAACTTACTTGGACTATTTCATGTGTGGCTAGCAGTGAGGTTGTAACAAAGCCATCATGCAGGTTAGCAGCCTGAGTAACAAAGACTCGAGGCCTAAAAACTAAAAAACCTGATAACTTTCCAAAGCATCGACTCAGAACGTGATAGGGAACTCCTATATTTAAAAACAACCAAACAAAATTGTGTAAGGTTATTCTCTGTAGATCCTGAATATATGTAGATGTTGCCACAGCTGCTTGAGTTTAATAAGCAATACATGTCAAGTGAATTTTCCAGTGAATTTTCCATTATTTCAGAAATGGTATTTTGATTAACACTAGTGTGAACCTTCTCGTTGAGACGTATGGGGAATTTGTATGGGTTTCCTTCTCTTGTCTGGATAAAATTCATACCTACTGGTACCTCCTTAACTGTTTCCATTTAGTACTGTTAATTATTGACTTTTAAGCCGAAAGTTAGTGATGAGGGAGGAAATCTCCAAATTACTGGCTGTAAAAAGCCAATCACTTTCACACGCAGGTGACCAAAACTGGGTTTATGCAACTTTTTAACCCTTCCAAACATGTGATACAGCCACTGTAACAGAACGGGGTTGTGCTGTGTAGTTGCAGTGTATTCAGGGACATACTTGGTTGCTTGTGTGCTTTTATTAAGAAATTAAAGGTTGACAGTGCTATAGCTGAAGTAAGTCATGTGTTAAGGACTTGGCAGGTCTCCTGGACTTTCTGGGGCTGTAGAAAGCAATTAAAAGGAATAAAAGGTGCTTAGAAGGAGCCAACTGATTTCTTTACGTTATTCTTCACCACAAAGAAAGTTGTGGCCATTCTGTTGGTCTCAGACAATGGCGATGGGATGTTATCTGATTATCGGATTAGAGAACCAAAAGCTCAAACGCTCGAATAAAGTGCTCAAGACCCCAATGCCATGAGGACTGGATGCCATTCAGTGGTGCTAAAGGATGAAGTGGCTGACCTGCTAAGAAGACTGTATCTCGTTAGGATGAGATGCTGTGCCAGAAGACCAGGAGCTGTCAAATATTGTAGGAACCGTAACTTTACACAGAACATGAGGAATGGATCTGGAATTTGCAGACTGAGGACTTAAATTTTAATGCCAAGCAAACAGATTTGAATATTTTGGATAGTTTGGATAGCCCCGTAGTTCTGTGGGCACAAGATATAACAGAGCCTAATTTCCTACGTAATTATACCTTGGAGGTGCCAGCTGCTGCTGGGGTGTTTGTGAGTTGTGTTTGTGCTCTAATAGTGTGAGTATATGCTGCAGCCTTTACTTGGGGTCGTGGCTCTGAAGTTTACCTGCCTGGTACTTGGAATTCAGAGCCCCCTGAATGCTTATTAACCTATAAAGCTGTCTGAACAGTGGTCATTTCACTCAAGTTGCTTCTGTTCTTGAGAAGAGACGTGTGTAGCCACCTGCCATGTGTAGTTCAGCCTACTTTCCTAAACTTACAGCGTATGGCCTCTGGTGCAGCGACTTGGATCAGAAGATTGTTCCTGACTTCAAGAGGAGTCTTGTGAAAAGCATTAATTTTTAACCCAAGTTAGTTCATCAACACGGTGTAGTGAGTCGCTCCTCAAGCAGATACATCTGCATGCTTTGAGGATGTGGCACAAGGATGAGAATAAGAATGAGAATAAGCAGCAGTAGGGTCTTACCTGTTTGAGTTAGCACTTCGACCACCATAGGGGTTTGTCAAATTATGCCTCTAGAGTTTACCTTAGAAGTCACTAACCTTGTCCTCAACTAAGTGTCCAAAGTAAAATATTGTATACGTTTGGTAAAATGAGAGAAAGTTGAGGGCAGTCACCTAAAATTGGACACATTAGCATAATAATGGTAGGTGTCGTTCAGTATGTGCAGATAAAAATAACCCACAGTGGAAGGAATAACTTTGAACTACTTGAAGATATTTCTAAATTATAAGTAAATGTTGCAAAAACGGGCATATCATTATAGGTACCCTGGTGAAAGTTTCTTCTCAGTGCGCCCACTATGAAAGAAAAAGCCTTACAACTTATTGTAGCAGTGCTCCTCAGTAGCTATAACTAAAAATTCTTTACCTGCTCAAATGAAGTGCCCATCTGGTCTAATTGCAGAAGTCATTTATATTTACTTTATCCTCTGTGTCTTTTTTTTTTTTTTTTAATGTTATTGATAAATAACAAGTTCCTGACGACTAAGTTAAGTCTTTGCAGTAAGTTTACATTAATGAGGTAAAGCTGTTGTGTTCCTTGCTTTCAGTTTGTTTTCTTCAGACCACCTCTACATTTCCCACAATGGCAATACATTCATTCTGCCATTTGGAGGAGCCTGTGCCACAGAATAATGATGTGAAGAAATCGAACTTCTTTGCAAGGAAGAGTCTTCAGTTGTGAACTAGTACCCATGCAGCGAAGAGGTGCTTTGTTAAGTTCAGGTAAGTGCTTTCTCTTTGTTATTTTTTTTTAATTATTTGCCTTTTGTTATGCTGGCATTTGGCTCAGATTAGCATACGTGCAGTGTCATGTTGGAGCCTGTCAGGCTTTGTGTTGGTCATTTGGCACATAAAGTATCCTGGAATTAAAAGGCACATGCTGTAGCACGCATACTTACAAGATACATGGAGGGAAATTATTGTCTTGAAAATCATTTTAGCATAATTTCTAATCTCCGGATTAGAAATTATAGGTGGTAGCTGGTAAGGATGGAGATTATGATTATCATAATGACCTGATTCCCTTTTGCTGCATCTTTTTCGGAGGTTTCTTATGTGTTTCTTTATATTCTGAATTAAATATTTTGCAAAGCCATTGTTGTGGTTAAGGGTGTGAGTATTCATAATTAGGTCTCAAATCATTTGGGGAAAATAATAAGGAAGTCATGGTCACATTTCCATAACTTGGAATATCTTCACTTTTTTTTTTTTTTTTTTTTTTTTTATTATTATAAAAAATCAGCTTTTGACTTTTCTGTAAGAATTTTTTCTTTCCTAAAATGGATCCTTAATTTCTGGCAGGGTAACATTGACTCAGGATTTATTTTAGATGAATGGTTGCTGTATATTCCGGGAGTTGTTTTGTTGTTTTTTTTTGTTTTGCTTGTTTGTTTTTTTTCTAGGCATCCAATTATTTTTATAACATAATAATGACTTCACAGCATAAATTATTTTATAGTCATATTCTGTATGGAAGATGTTTGCAACGTACATTGAATAAAAAAGTTAGAAGTAGAATAATAAAAATACTTATGAATATTTAAGCACATACTGGAATTTCTTTACCTGTGTTCTCATTACAAACTGCAGGGGTTCTCTAACTGGCTATGGGTTTAGTCTTCCAACTGGTAGTGAAACTAGTTGCTTCTTATCAAAAAGGCAGAGTACTGTTTGTCCAACTTCTCAGTGGTGCAACCAAATCTAGAACCTTTTTATGATACCTGTCTTCATTGCTATATTACCAGATCCCTTGCATATATGTGCATACATACATACATATATGTATGTATATATACACACACACACATTATCACAGAATTGCAGAATTGTCTAGGTTGGAAGAGACCTCAAGATCATCAAGTCCAACCTCTAATTCTAAAAACACCATTTGTCTAATAACTCCAAAAATCCCATTTGACTTGCTGGAGGTACTACATGCTGAGAAGTACTAGATTTTAAAAATTTATTACTGTCCTTTTGGGTCCAAAACCAGAGGCTGCTATTCTGCATGTTTATGTGCATGTGCCTAACTGTACATCAGTGTCGTCCTGGTACAATGCTGATTCCTAAGAGTTTTGGTGACATAAAAAGAGCAATACGTTTTACTGTAAGTAGAGGCGATGTGAGGATATTGTTTCAAATAAATGTAATGGATAACTAAAAAACAGAATCTAGTTAAGAAAAGCCTTTGAACTCTTAGTAAGGTACTCCAAATATGGATAGCACCGGTGAAAATGAGAATTTTGCTTCAGTGAAGTTCTAAAAGTTGAAATGCATTTATTTCAATGAAATAGTCACCAAAAAAATCATTTCAGAGGCCATTCTTAAATTTTCTGGTTTTGCTTCTTACTTGGGTGTATACCGCTTGTTACACTCATACATTATTTTCAAAATACTTTTTTATAAATGCTGCAGAATTACGAAAAATGAGGAAATAATGCATATGGCTTCATTTGTTTTGTATATGTAAAGTGAGCTTTTCCTCTTGAATCTTTCAGCGGAACTGTTATTGTTCCTAACACAGTCTCCTGTACATGGACAAAGTTGGTTTTTCTTCAAAAAATAAACAGAATGCTGTATGTGAAGAGTAAAAAGGTAAGGCATTTGATTGCTATTTCAGGAAGCAGTTAAAAGTAATTTCAATAATTTGTAATGCACACAAAAACACAAAAATACATGATTTGTTATGCATCATGAAGTGTCAAATCTTTTATATCAGTTTCTGTTGTTTTTTTTCATCTCATGGGTGGAATTTCTGAATGTATTCAGCTCTGTGTTCTAAATGTGTTCCCAGAAATCAGTGAGCTGACCTGAGTGGGAATAAAGGTTGGTTTATCTTTAGTGAGACAAAGTTAAGTCATAGCTAAGTAATTTTGAAATCCCATCCTTGAAATACCAGGTCTTTGACATTCAGTGGGATGAGAATCTCAGAACAGACTGACTACTGTGGACTCCTAAGCTACAGTTCAGGTAAATAACTTCTTTGGAGGAGGAACTTAAAGGTTTCTTCTTTTTTAAATTATGATAATTAGGTAGCAAAGGGTGCAACATAACTTGAAATACTTTCCTCTTACATTTAAAATAAATATCCCCATACCTGCTCCAGTTTGAACATCATGTAGTTATCTAATGTTTAAGAAGTACTGTTTCTAAAGAGGACTTCTTTACTGCCATAGAATATCAATGTCTTGTTTCATTCACAGCAATTTTAACTTTTTTTTTCTGATTTGTAGACATGAGTGAGATTCTAATTCAGCTATGGCAATTTCCATTTTGCAAATACAGAGGTGTCTTTTGGCAACGCATGCATAATTTAGAAGGAACAGCTTCTATATTGGAATAAGTGTTAGGGACTCTGTTCAGATCATGGGATTAACTAGTTTCCTGCTTCAGCTGGTCGTTTGTAATGCAGTAGGGTAGTTTGTAACCTAGAGCCTTAAAGTCACCTGGACTTAGTGCTGCTTTACTTTTATTTCCACTCTTGTAAGGTACAGTGGTGCAGCAGGTACTGCTACTGCTGTTGTGGAGGCAGGAAACAGAGGGAGCAGAGTGCACAACGGCAATGGGAACCGTTACAGTCATCTCCGGTAATCTGTCCTACCTCATAATCCAGGGTCCTCTTTCACTCTCTGCTTTGGAGTGGGGAGGGGCAAAGGAGAAATGGAAAATAGTTCTGTAATTGGTAGAAAAAGAGTAAGAAATTGTCTTGTCTTTTTTATTAAAAAAAAAAAAAGTTTTTCTCCTGCATGATTATGTTTTTAAGAGAAAACATCAAGGCTTTGAGGATTTTTTTTTTAAGACTTAACCAATTTCAGTTATAGATTTATTTTCTTGCTTTCTTCAAAACCAAAAGATCAGTATTTTGAGATCAAGAATAAAAAAGAATATTTTAAGAAAAAAGATAATAACAAATCAAAGAAATGCATCTGATACCTAAACTTGAATAAATTGTTAACATCAATAAGCTATTTAGGTTTTTCCATATTCAGTTCTATAGGCAATACAGACTGCAAGAAACAGATGCAGCTGAAGTAGATCATCTGGTTTACGAAAGTAAGCAACTATTTCTGCTGAACAATCAGTTAGACAAAACTATTAAAATGCAAATGCTTTCATAGTAGCTCTGTAAGCAAGCAGAAGAAATAGCACACACTTGGAGTTACATGTTTCTTCAGGGGCAATGAAAAATATGTTTGTTTATTTTGTCCCAGATGATTCAGGAATCCCTGTAATTCTTGTCGCAGGTATACTAAATAATTGGGAGCAAATTTGTAAATTGAAATTGTAAAATTCTATGAAATCTAAATAACAGTTACTACAAGCTCTTGATACTTACTAAAATATCAGCTAGCAGGCAACAGATGCAATCTTAGAGAAGTGACATATTTTAAAGACACTCTGTATCCCTGTAGTATGTACCATTGTGCACCATTAGTTAGAAGCATATCTGAGCAATACATAAGTTGTGCACATATCTCTTTTAGTGCCCAACACATTAATGTATTAATATTACAAAATGTCTTTGTTCCTTTCTTCTTTGGAACATAATGAGCTTCCTTTCCCCACATATCTTAAGATATAAGGGGATTTTAAGATATGTGGGGAAAGGAAGCGAATATATGTCTTATATAAGACATATCGTACATTGTTCCTGGGGCTTGTGATCCAAGAGCCCCTGAGTAGTAGAGGTGTCTGTGAGATCTGATGTGAAGCCCTGAGGTGAGTTACGCAGTGAGAGCAGCATTGGCTACCACACAACACACTATGAAGGTTTGGGTTCCCAGCGTTATGACAGTCTTTTGAGAGCAGGCCCAAAAAGGCATCCTGATCATCAGCATCCAGCTTAAATACTCTTGTGTTGGATCTCACCGTGTTAATGTTGTCGTACTGAGCTGGATGGTTAAACTTTTGAAGGAGACTGTTCTGCCTTATCTGCAGATTATGGGAGTTTCAGGGTCTTCAGAGAGAGGTTATCTCATTCCTGGTGTTTGCCAAGAAGAGGTGATGAAGCTTGCATGGTGCCTTGAAGATGAGTTTCATTCTCCTGCTATGGAACGGGTAATTGTATGTGTTAGGCAGTACAGGTTCCTGGTTGCTTGGTTTAACAAGTAGCTAGAGTTGTTAGTCTGAAGTACCACATCTCTTCCAAAGACAGTAGACGTTGGAACACAGAAGAGGGAAAGAACAAGAGAGGAGTATTCTGTGGGTAAGCACCTCAGAGAGGGACAGTCGGTGACCAGAGTTTTGTTCTGTGCAGCACTTTGAACACAGCAGTCTTTTCGAGACCTGGCAATGGGACTCCAGATGCCTCGAAAGGCCGTGTGGTTCAGATGAAGACACACTTAAATTCATGGGCAAAGTAAAGACCATCTTTGGAGATGGTCTTTAAAAGATGTATCTTTTTGCTAAATTCTACCAGTTGTTTCCATAAGTGTTGCTGGAATGGATTTATTCTCTAGCTTGTTGATGAAGATATTTGTGATTCTTTAAGCCATGCCTGCCTTGGCACAGTAGCCTTTTTCCAAAACACCACGTGAGGGTGTTCACTTCAGAGTCTGACTTGTTTCTGCTACTGCTTTCTCTCTCATCCTCCGTTTTTAGAGGCAGTGTCTTTCAAGGCACCTTGCTGCAGACTAACTTCCTACTGTGCCTCCTAATAATGAAGGTGTTGGTCATACGTATTCACACCTTCCAGGCTTGTTTATCTTATTATGCTTCGCCCAACTAAGGGTAATGAAGAGTATCTTACGGCCACAGGGGCACAATATGGGGCCAGAGGCAAGTGCTATAATTTCCTAATTGTATTTTATTTAGCAGCAAATGTGTATATTTATGTAGATGTATTTACTTACATATGTCTGGAACGTTAATCTCAACTGAGTAATAAACAAAAAAGGAACTCTGATGATTGGAAGGAGAGTCTTGGCTGAAGGATTTGGGGGGAAAAAAGCTTTGGGATCTACAGGAAAAAAAAAGAATGTTTTTCTTCAGTTTTTCCAGAAGTCTTTTGGAAACTTTTACCCATAGTTCAAAGAAATCAGCATCACTGCTGATTTTTCTATGTGCAGATTTAAAAGTAAAAACTTACAGTGTTGCACCCTGCAAGATGTTCTCAGCAAGTAAATATTTTAATGAAGTTGCTCTATTCAAAAACTTTATTGCATTGAGAAATTACAATTCCTATGTACTGTTGACTACTTCTACCAGTAGGTCCTTAAAGAGTTCTGATAACTCTTTTTAATGAGCTAATCTATCTATATAGAAATGTTTCTCTCTATATAGAAATGTTTAGCAAGCTTTTATGGAAAAGTGTGCACTTCCCATATATTTATGATAGGATGTTACTATTACAAGGATTGTATTGTTGATTTTTATTTCCAGTATTTTGTTCTTACTGAACAAAAGTAAAGGTTTGGAGGTGGAGGTAAGGTTGGTCAACTAGCAAATAAAAATATTTTAAGGACCCCTATTTGTGAGACAGATCCATCTCTACCATAAGAATAAGTTTTTAAATTATTAAAATTATTAAAAAAAAAAATAATATTTTACATTTTTTTTTATATAACTGATATACCTGTCAGTTACTTTCTGTGTACTAGCTAGGTTATGGTTGACAGGGTTCTCATTCTTAACTAAGCACATGCAGCTCATCTTTGGTGAGCAAAGGTGATGCTGTAGATAATCACTTTATCCAAAGATTTCCGGGAGATAAGGTGTTTCTCTTTGGGGGAGAACAAAACATGCCTTCACACTTCATGTGGTTTCCGAGCTTATGGAAACATAAGAGGTAAATTTGCTGGACTCATACATTGTAACTTGAGCTTCAATACATTTCTGAATTTCTGTCCCATGTATATGCATTTATCTTTGGTCTGTTTTTGGAAGGTATTGTGATACAAATCACATGTCAGCAGGAAGATGCATCCTTGTTTTATTAGGTGATTCTGGTCTCTTAATTCAGTCATCTGGGACATCCAGTTCAAAGTGTCTTAAAGGGAATGTGCTAGTTAGAACAATAAAAATTAATAAATAAATAAAATTCAGCTATTTTCTCCTTTAAGGAATACTTGAGGAAGTAACTAAATTTTGTTCCTTTTGAAGCAAAAATGTTGTGTATTTTTTTTTCTTTTTTTTTTTTTTTTTTTTTTTTAAGAGTGCAGCCTGAGTTTGCAGATGCTGTTTAAAACGACCCAGTAAAGCAGATAGCGGTGGGAGTACTATTGTGCAACTGAACTACAGGGATTTTGCTGGAGAACTACTTGCCTGTTATTGTCATTGACAAGGCAGAGATAAAGCAGTGGTCATTTCCAAAGCTGTGGTCTGGCTGGGGAGGAGTAATTGCTTTTATACATATTTTTCAAGCCAGAACACACACTTAGTCGGTATCCAGTGTTTTTTTTTTTTTTTTTTTTTTACCAAGATTCACAATTATCGCAGCATTGTTGCTGAACGGAGTTATTTTTAAATGGAAAGGCATTCTGAAAAGAATAGTGCCACCTTAGTGGCACGCAGAAAACTTTTGTCAGCTGAGCTCCTGACGGAGCCTGGCAGCAATTCAAAGTGTGGTTTGTCTCTAGTAATTCCATTAACATTTCAAAGGTTGACGATGTTCTGGGAATTACCCAGCAGGGATTATTATTTTTTATGTTAAGAATTAGTACTCTGAAGCTTTGCCTGTGCGAGAAGTGTTGTAGCTGTCTCGCAATAGGTAAATGTACGATATCCAAGACATTAAGTTCTCTATCAGACATTTTGCTGCTTTATCTGTATTGGTATAATTAAAATAGCAGTCCTCTCTCCCTACAGTGTGAATAGAGCTGTATCAGTATAAAACTATATATATTGGTAGCTTATTTTCACGTGGAAGGAAACAACCTAGGAGGGCTGGCACAATTCCAGAAATTGTTTATTGTTTTATTTCAATTATATTGCAGTTGCTATGCCCTCCTAAACTATTTGCAGGAGACCTTATACCAGGAGAAACTGACTTCACTCTTGTTTATTTGCCCTTATCCATAGAGACCCATAAAAAGTTGCACCACTTCAGTTTTATAGGTTCAGTTTGTCTTTGTGGGCAAGCTTCTCTGTTACACACATCTGCATCTATGCTAGAGGATATAAATGATGAGTGTTTTGATAATAGTAATGCATCTTCATCTCTGATATAACCCTAATCTACTCAGTTTATACTAGGACAAGTACAGTTTAACAGCATATTTCCATCTGGTTGCTTACAGACCCGCTGCCCCTCCAAATCCTAGCTTCACTCTCTGTTGTTCAGTATGGAACAAAATGATTTACGCATTCTGATCAAACTTTCACTGCTGTTTTATAGATCAGTGTCTTGCCTTGCTTCACTGATGTGCAAATGAAGCTCGTCCAGAAAGAATTACCTAAGAAAGAATTAAGAAAATTGAAGTCAGAATATCTGCACTTGGATCACTTGCAAATAAGGAAGATCTGCATGCACGTGTTCTCTAAAGATAATGTTGAACAGATCCAGGTAATTCCAGTTTAAAAGCTACAGACGAGTGATCTTGATTCCCATATTAAAAGGGGAGGAATTTTGTTGGGGAGACAACCAAATCCGTATAACCCTTCTGCTCTAAGACTGGAAGCAGTAAAGAAAGGACCTAGTCGGAGACTTAACTAGCAGGAACAGAAAGAGCCCAAAGCCCAAGGGACCTTTGACCACTCGGAGAACATTCACTAGCTTTAATTAGCTGTTCTCTGTCCTATGCTCACTTGACTGTGTGTTCCACTCCTTCCTTCTATTCTGCCTCTTTACGTCTGCTTCAATCCTGTTTACATCATATGTTTTTCTTCCCTCAATCTGTCCTCCTTGCTCCGTATTCCCTTCTACCTTCTTTGCAAGCAGAAGTCACCGCCAAAATAGAATTGCTCTTGCATTTACCACAGTCATGCTGTTTGTGCTGTGTGTGAACTTTTCCCCCATGCTGTCTTATCTGTTTAGGCTGTAAAGTTGTTGGTTGGGTGTTTGGTTGTGTGTGGTTTTTTTTTTTGTTTTTTTTTTTTTTTTTTTCCAATCGGGGATCTTTTACTCTTCTGTGTTTGTGTGCTGTCCAACATAATGGAACTTCATTATAAGGACTGATATTCATTAGTCCTTAACAGTCCTTAGATGTAATTAAGAATAATATCCCTTTATCTTTTTTTTTTTTTTTTTTTTTTTTTAATAAATCGTTTCCAGGTCAATGAGTACACTTAGTGAGATGAGGTGTATTAGATGTAACAGGGTAAGGGAAACTTTGATTTTGCAGTCTTGCTGTAGGTGAATTAGTCATTTAAAGGTATAGGTGTCAAAATGTCTATACTTCTATTCAGAAGAAAATTCTTTTACTTGGTTTTATTACAGTCCAAGATACTATGATAAACAATAAAGATTTAATTTTACATTGACCATGTTTGCATTGTATTTGCAGTGGCTTGCAAGTTTTTGGTTTGTTTTCCATGTTTCACAGCTTTTAAATTTGTTTTCTAGAAACCGTTTTGGCAGCTGCAGGTCCCTTGTCTGAAATCCTTTCAGAAGCTTGAGTGCAAAGCAAGCAAGTACTAGTGATGGGTGCGAATGGATATCTTAAGGATAACGGTGGATATGGCATCTTCAAAAACGGTGGCATTATGGTAAGCATCTGCATGTAATTTATGAAACAATACGTGATAGTTCTCAGTAGAATGTGTTTGTATCTCTGAAGATTTATCCGATCACTTAATGTTCTTCTAAAATGTTGAAGGTAAGAGGATTGCTCTGTATCCTGCAGCATTTTAAAGTCTGAAACAGCGTACAACTACAGTTTACTTAGCAGTGACTTTTTCATGTTAAAAAAAGTAAATGTAACTTTTTAGGAAAATAAGCTATTTTAGAGTAGTAGTTCAATGCCATTTATGGCTCTCTGCTTCTGAGTCTGTTTCTCTGAATACTTACAACTGAATATTTTCAAGCTGCATTTGAAAAAAAAATCTGATTTTTGTTTTTTTGCATTCAGACTGAATGCTCTAACCTTCAGTGACACATTTTATCACTATGCATGTAACTGTTCTAACAGGCATTATCAGAAACAACCCAACTTTGCAGAAGATACAAAACACATACATATTTGTTGACAAATTAATCATATTTGGAGGCTTTTAATCCTTGTATTGATTTTAAATATATATATACACATTATTATTGTTATTGTTGCTAATATTATTATTATATATGTGTATATATATATAAAACACTAACATATTAAATTACTGGTACTTCTTGGAAGTTGATCACACTATTTGAATAATGTACACAATTAGATAATCCAAGTAGAAACACCAGTGGAAATTTTACTGTAACTACAGTCCAGTCTAGTAAAAGTGGTTCCTTTTAATTTAGTCTTTGAAATAGTTTAGGCCAGCAATTCCTCAGGCAAAAAAATCTTGTTTCCACTAAACCAAGTTATGTTTTTATTTGTGTATATATTGATTTATTGAAATTCATGAAAAAATTGTGCCTGTGTTTTTCTTCCTCCTCTTTGAATCCTGGTGGTCATTACTGCAAGGAGACAGTTTTGCTAACAGCAGGCAATTCTTAAAGATTTTTCTTAGGAATATTTTGAGGTCTTGCGTGTGTATACGTGGTGTAGTAAAGAGGTGCAGAGACTGAGCTTTCTGCTGATGAGCTGGTTCCAGAACTGAGGTGGCTGTTCCAGCAGCGTGCTACCTTCAGCAAAATTAGGGTTTTGAGCTCTAAGAACTCTTAATTTTAACATGCCATGCTTGTAACTGCAGTGGCTCAGGAGTTGATTCACAAGCAGATTAGGTTTTAATTGAATGGACAACGTTAAGGTCTGAGTGGTAACAGTGTTTGGTCTGCTGCGTGTCTGTCAGAGCTGTTAGCGCCCAGCTTGGGTGCACAGTCATGCTGACACAGGTACCTGCATGGGCACCTGGTGAGATGTGCAAAGCTTTTGTGTCCTGCTGAGGTAGGAGTACCAGCCTGGTTGATGCAGTCTAGTTGCACTGTACTCATTTTCACGGTATAGTCATGCTCCAAAACTTAAAAGTTACCTAAGGCTGCATTAATTAAAACACGAGTATCTTCACTAAGGTAGTAGAAGAGGAAACACTGAGAATGCCTGGTAGATGAACTCCTCTGAGGTCTGTGACCAGGCGGATGATACTCCAGAGGCCTGATATAAAGCGCACGTATAAAACCTGCTTTAAGAGAGTTTCTGAAAAGATTAGTATGAGCCCTCTTCCCATTTGAAATTAGTTTGATATGAAAATGACTAATCGTGACTTTATTTAGCATCTATTTCTGCCACACTCAGCTTTTCATTTTTACTTTCTAGTAGGGTGGAAGAGTTGATCTGACCCTCAAAGTGGTGTGCACACTTTCCAGTGCCAGAATACAAACCAACAGCTCTAATGTACATACTAGGTTCCTCAAGCTGTACTGAACAAGTGTGTGTGCTAGACAGATGAATAAAAGCTTAAATATCTGTTTAGATATGTTTATAGGTATTTTTTTTAATTGCTGTGATTCTATGGGTCATTGTAGTAACTTGGGATGAAGACATTAGGCTGCTCACAAGTTGTTTTTTCTTTTGCCCTGCTGATCTTTCACTCTGGTTCATTACTTGGCAAATGCTTTCTTATTTATGTGATCTGTTTATATTTTAAATCAGTTTCTAGGAGGAAACAAAAACAAAAAAAAAGGGAGCTCTTCTCAGTTGTAAAACCCTTCAGATTCTGAAGGATGGTATCAATCAAGAAAAACATAGTTTGCAGTTTCCATGTCATAAAGGTATCTTATCTGCAATAGTTGTAAAAATCAAGGCTGGAGTGTTACTTATCTTTTTCTGTTGATCTTTTCTGAGGTGACTGTACTGAATGGTATTGTTTCAAATAAAAGCAGTTAAAACAAATGATTGACTTGTGAAAGAGTTGTTTGGCATTTAGTATTTAATTCCTCTTTTGCTAAAGCATTTTTGTGATAATAACTTTATTTGTGACACTCCGCTTCCACTGGTAGGTGGAAGCCTGAGGGGGAAAATGTTATACTTCTTTCACAATTCATTAGTTTGTGGATGTTTCTGTTATGTTGTTTCCACACTGAATGACTCATATGCTAAATGAACATACCAGCCTAAAGGCGTGCCCTCGCCATAGCAGCCCACAGTGAAACTTGATGCCATTATATATAAAAGTACAGAAGATGCTCGTGCCCATTTGAATCCTCAAAAAGTTATGTGCACGTCGGACATGTGTGCTATCAAATACGTAATGTGTCTTATTTCAAAAAGTTGTTTTACCCCGATTGCTCTTTTTCACACCGTTAATTTGCTGTTTGTGTGCAACATCTGTCTTGTGAGTGTAAGTTGGAACCGAGAAACAGTGATTTTTTTTATTATTATTATTTTTGTAATGTGGTGCAGTTTCAGGGCATTCATTCCTGGACTATTTGATGAGAGACTGTGGAAGTGCTTGCATTGCCACATTGTATGGTATTGTAATGTGTTAGACAGATTCAGAAACATTTTTATTTGTCAGGTTGATAGCACAGGTCTAATGCTCTCCATAGTGAGAAAACATTAATTAGAGTGAACCAGTTGGCCTCTGGTTATCTTAGCTCTCCTTGAATTGTGCATTTCTTACCGAGTCAATTTTTTCTTGTTTAACAAAAATATCAAAGACAAAACAGGTTTACCTATTGACAACATGTCCCAGAAATTCTCACTTATATTACAGAAGCTTTATACTGGAACACGACAAGAAGGAGGTCTAAAACTGGTCTGGGATTTCAGTCCTCCATTTCTTACAGACCTTGTACCCTGCTGTCTGTTACCTCTGTTGCGATATGGAGTATTGAAAAGAGCACAGAGTAAATTGTTTTCAGATAGTTTTGGATCTTTAGGTGTTGTGTTGTTCTCGGTGGCGGTGTGTTTGTTTTTATTTCCCAGGTATTGTGTAGCAGTATTAACTATAAGCTGCCATTGATTTGAACATTGAAAATACATACACAGCTCCAGAATTTTTGTTCTCTGGATGACAGACTAATGGCTTTGATAATAGTAAGATAGTATAGAGTAAATAAAACATCATGAGTCAGGTCCTGTTCTACATTGCATGGTAGGTAGTGGAGGAGTTTATGCCAAAGGCTACAGATGCATTTATCTTAAAGCATGGTCTTGCCATAAATCTTTCACTTAACTCTTCTCACAGCCATACGCAGCGTGAAGTTTTTCTGTCAGTGTCCCTATTCATTCTCAGGAGGTTATCTCTGCTTACCTAACTCTAATTCCACTGGTCTGGAGCTGGTCTGTCAGTCCTCGTCTGGCTTGTGGTGCAAAATTGTAAGTGCATTCTTGGAAACTACATGTAACTATTAACAAAATCGACCACAGTTTCCATAGAATATACTGGAAGGCAATAAAAATAGCAATTTCAGTGTTATTTCAATTTCCAGCACCCCAGACTGAGTCATCTCAAGTCACTTAATGTCTCACTAGGAGAGTATAAAAGGTATAAAACCATACCTGAATACGACCATTTGATCTTCATTTAGTGCTGAACTGTAAGGAGAAAGTCTCAGAATCAGAAGTCTTCAGCAGTTTTGCAGAGGGCAGCATCTCTGTCTTCATGTCAGGCTGCATTCACCCTTCCAAAAACGTAAGCAGCAGCAGAATGGCAGGCGTTGGGCACCCTGGTATATTCAGTACCCATCTGGGAGTGTAAAAGGTGCCTCTCTCCAGCTGCTTTTCCTGCAGTTCTGTGTCTGAATATTTGTTTCTGATTCTTCTGTTTCTGCATCTTTGGCTTGTAATGGTTTAGACGTGATTTTTAAGGATTTAGATCCCTCCTTTGTCAGGAGAGAACCTGGAATCTTTAGTCCTGTTCTCCCTTTTCCACCTGTTTCAGAGTATCTTCTTTTTTTTTTTTTTCCTTTCCTGTGCTGCATGATGAAGACGCAGAGCTCTCCAGTTAAGTTTAGAGGCTGGGAGCTGAGGCCATAAACCTGGATTTCTTAGAAGCGCAGCCAGTTCTCATGGCAGGTGCTGAACATACCGACCTTCTCCTTTCTGTGTCGACCCATTAAGTGCCTTTATCTGCAGACACTACTTTCACCCGCAGCCCTACAGCTCTGCCAGTCACCCAGGGGCACTGCAAGTGGCCTAGGGCTCTTCTCTCTCCGACCAAACACTACCTCGGGGCAGCCAGCAGCTCCCTCACAACCTGCCAGGGCTGGGGTCAGGCCCTGCAGGGAAGGAGAGCTGCCTGCAGCTTCTGTGTGCCTTGAAAGCAGCCACGTAAATACTAACAGGTGAAAGCATTAGAAACTGTAAGAAATGTTTTGTTTATTTCAGGAAAATAGTTGGCACAACACAGGGATGAAATGAGTACAATCAGTTTACTGTGTGAATCGAGGCGATTTTATTGTTTTGTTCATGCCACTTTTCTCTTTTAGTGTAAACTTGGATCTTCCCTTAATATATATATACAGTGCCAGATGTTCGTGTTTAAAAACATGCTTTGGCTAATAGTAAAATATCTTCTGCTTAATGCCTACATGATACACGCTACAAGATAGGTGCTCTACTCTGACAGCTACTGCAGCGTATCTGGGTGAACTCTTTAATATTTAAAACAAGATGTTAGGAATAAAAGTGTTCTGGTCATTAAACGAGAATTAACGTGGGAAAGCAGCTGATTTATAATCTGACACTTGGCTTCTCTAGTGCCTGTTGTAAAGAAATGGTTCTCTTAAACTGTACATTAATCATGAAGAAGAAGTTCAGAAATGCCTCTTTCCATCCAAAAACTTTTATTACCAATGAAACGGCTTTCATAGTATTGGAATGAGCAAATAAATGTCTCAAACGAGAAATTCCTTCATGTCCAAATGAAGTTAGTTTGCACCTCTTTCCCAATGATTTATTTATTTTTTTATTATAATTGTCTTCCTTCTCCTCAAAAAGGAAAAAGGGCCTAGGACAACTTTGCAGGTAAATGCACAGTGAAGTATAATTTGAGTTATGCATATTCAGTACATATTTTCAAACATATAATAGCTTTAGCTAGAAAAGCAAAATGTCCATTTCATTTTAGAAAGTGGTTGCTATTTGTCAGTGGGGCATATTATTAAAATGATCACAGGCAAAAGCTGTAAATCTGGCAAAGAACCATTCTTTTGCTCCTAATTTCGTAGCCTGTGTGTTTTGCAAAACAGAGCAAGTTAAACAAGGGGGATAAATTTTACATTCTGATTTCCTGGTGTTGACGGGCCTGCTGCTTTTGGAGCATAGATGAAAGGTATGCTGCCTTTCGGATTCAGAAACTGCATATTGCCTTTCTGCAGCCTGTTGGCTTTGCCTTTGTGCCTGACAGCTTTTCTGTTGTTGTGGATGGTAAGGTCATCTCACACCCACAGCTGTGCATCGACTGAAATCTCCTTCTCTAACAGAACCAGTACCAGTACCCATGTTCAAGTGTCCCTGCACAAAGTTCATGTAGCTATTCAAATTTCTCAGCTTCTGTCATCCTGGTACCAGCTTTGTTCTCTCTCCAAGAAAAAGTTCCCAGGCTATCTTGCTGGTTCTCCGCACTGTCTATATTATTGACTTTTTGAGTCTTCATTTGTTCCCCCTATTGCTCTGTAGTGTATGTAGCTCAGCCGTTTATTCCTGCCCTGTTTACCTGACCCAGCCACTTCTTAAGCCACGAAGGCCCTCCCCTCTTTTGGCAGTGCTGGCAGCCTCTCCTTTTTATTCCCCTCTGTGTCCTACCCACAAACACTTCTATTCTTTTCACCTTCCCAGGTGCTGTGGAAAAAACTCACAAACAAAATATAGCCTCATCCGTATGCTGTTTTTCATGTCATTTTTCCTGTTTTGTCTTGTCTATCTTAATAAAATTAGGACTCTCTGCTCTTTGAGAAAGAATTATGATTTTCTAATTGTCTTTATAATGACTAGCAGAATGGGGTGATGTGTTTTCTCGTATTTGCTGTGACAGTATGCGTTTCAAACCTAAAACAGGATGATCTAATTGAGATGACCAAGCAGTATAGTGGTGGCATAGTAAGGAGTTAGTGCTTTGGCTAGTTCCACCTCCCTTATTTAGAGGTGATTGGTAAGTAGCCACTTATGGAGTGTTTTTTTTTTTTTAAGCAAGATGTCATGGGAATTCTTGTTAAAACACTTTATTTTTCTTTTTTTTTTTAATCAGTTCAGTAAGGGGAAGAAGCTAAATTTCAGATCTTTGAAAACAGTAGTCAAATTTCTAAGAAACTGACTGAAAATGAAGGAAAAAGACATTTTAGCTAAAACTTGCAGCAGAGAAGAAGGTTTCTATCATGCTGATTTTCATTTTTCATGTGTTTGTCTTTACTGTTTAGATAAGAACATCTATCTAAGCTTCATTTTTTTCAAACATTTTCAGCTATGACTTCCCTGTTGTTAATAATACTTAATGCAAACTGTAGAAAACCTTTGATATTGTGAATAAAAGTTTAGTAATGGAATCAACTTGCTATTCCTTTTTTAATTAATATTTTTACATAGGAATTCGGTTGGCTTAACCCACAACAGTTTCCTGTTTCTCAGTAACTGTATCCCAATGCTTCAGTTGATGTTAACCCCAAATATGTTTTGTCCTGATTTCATTATGTAGTAGCTTGTTTAGTCTGTACTGTTGTTGATAGGGACGTTTAATTTACATTAATAACTCTGGATTTCCCCGTTAATCAATGTGGATAAATTACATGTGTGAAAAACATTTCTGATCATCTTTGAGTTTTCCATACTTGAGAAGCTCCTTGGTATTTTTCTTGTGTTACGAGATAGCAAGCGTCGCAGCGTCTGATCTCACCTCTTCAGAGCATTTATTATTTTATGTGATGTCTGCTCATAACACTCTTGGTTTTAAACGTGCCCGTTTCTCTTCATATGATAATTCCGGTGTTTACTAATGTTCACCTTTGAACCCGTCCCGCTTTGGAGAAGGGGTGACCTGTGCGACGTGTGGCTTTTCTGGTGAGGTCACAGGATTGATTTCTATAATCCTATTACGCTGTTTTTCTACTCGCTCTCTCCCATTGTCTAAGCAGTCTGTTTTGCTACTTTTATTTTGATTGTAGCCGCGTATTGAGCAGAGATTTTTGCTAACTGCCGAAGTGCTGCCCTACTTCCTTCCTGAGGCCAAGGCATCTGGTGTTCTTTCGCGTTACAGCTTAACCGATCGAGCGAACAACTTCCATTAAAAAGAGGCAGCCTCACCACCTCCCCTGCACCTGGCACTGGCATTCAGCTGTCCCTCTGATCCGGTTCGTGGAACTATGCTGTTAGAGCAATCCCGATCTTACCAATAAAGGCTCGATTCTTCTGTGGGTTTTGCTCCCTGTGCAGGCTTACCAGAGGTGGCTGCTGCGAGGGAAACAGAGGAGAGCATAGCAAAAGGAGGAGGAGATAGAAGTGGGGAACGTGTCCTTTCTGCAGTGATCTGCATCAGAGCCGTTTAACTAGCGTAAAACTATGCAGGGATTTGTAACAGAAGCGTTAAGGTTGGTATGAATGTAGCATGGATGGAAAGGCACGTGTAAGCATAGGGAGAAACAGCAAAACGAAGGGTTAAAGAAGTGGCATATACTGATAACGAAGAACACCGTTTCCAGGACACCATCCTCAGCAGTATCTGTGTGCCACAGCACAGATGATTTGCCCGCGGAAGACCTTGCATCCTAAGATCAGGAGGATGGCAACAAGGTTGTAGTATATCACATATATCATTCGTTTTCCTGTTAGCTGAACAGGAAAAGAGACGGCAGGCAGGCGTTTTAGACCTAAACAAGGAAAACAGACAATGGGCAGCAACCTGGCCTAAGATTTATGGAAGCCGAGGTAAGCAGGATCCTGAGGCGAAGGACTGTCCTGTCATAGCTGATGGTCCCTGAAGGATATCCTAAAAGATCTGCTCAGAAATCCAGCTTGTTACTGCTAACTAAGAACAACTTCTGCACCGCGTTGAGGCCTTGATAGTTGACAGCTCTTGTTCTCTGTTGTGCACGTAGTAGTTTGGAGATGCACATCGTGGTGCTTGTAAGTGAGCATGAGGGTATGAGTGAATTACATCTCTGGGAGAATAAATGTCAGTAGGTAGAATTGACTTCTTGTAAATTTTGTAACTAACTTGCTTTCCCCTTGTCTAATATATTGAGTTTTATTACACTAAGGTCTCTCCCGTTAATTTGAAACCTCATAAAATAGAGACTGTTTTCTCTTGCTTTTTGTGTTTCTTTTTAGCATGTGTTTGTTATCTGTTGTCATCCCAACTCAGTTTGGCATTTTTGTGGCCCATTTGTTTATTTTAGTTAGATTTTGCTTTCCATGATTCTGAGTAGCCACAGTGACTGCAGCTTAGGTGCCACAGTACCCGCCCGTACCACTTTCTAGTTGATTGGCCTTATGTTATGGAATATTTATCAAAACAATTATTTTGAGACTCATTGCCATGAATGAAAATGATTATAATGCAATAGGACACGTAATCCAGTATTTTACCTTGTTTCTTCTCATGGGTTCTGCCTTGTTTCTTCTCATTTGTGGCTCTCTGTTCCTTCGGGGTGTATTTGTTTGCTTGCCTGTTTGCCTTGTTAGGGAGGATACTTCACTCACTTTTGGCTTTGGAAGAACTTCTTTTCTGTTATCTGGTTGAATAGATCCAGAACAAGAAGTAGATCATCATCAGTATTAGTTGTTCTATTCAATTTATTTAGTACATGATGTTTGGTATGACTCTTGCTTATTGTTTATACTAGGCTCAGATTTCCAAATTTGTCTGAAAGGCTCCTATTTGATTCTAATAACTTCTTGAAGCTCATTGTTTCTTCATAATGTTTTATTATCTTTTTCCCAGCAATAAACATGCTTTTGGAGACTCAGAGCATGTAAGATGTATCTAGGCTTTTTGCTTCCCTATTTTGGCCTTTAGGGCCTTCCTTATGTTACTAAAAATCTCCTTTTTAATAGGGTACATTTAAAATTCAGTAAGTGTAAGATAGAGAAGCATGCATTGTGGGGCACGAACTCTTTGTGTTTAAGAAGCAGCTCCTTATATTTCTTTATTTCACTGCATTTTACCATTTTCTCATCAATTGTTTCAGAAAATAGCTTACGACATCTGTCTCACATGACAAGGGTTTCCACGGTCTGTTCCAATGACACCCTTTCCTCTGCCAAAAATTCTGCATGCATCCTGGATCCATGTATACCTTCCCATCTCCCATGTACGATACTCTCTTCTCGTTCACAGTGTTGAATTGTATTGGGGATTTGCCCGTCATTCAGAGTGGGGACCATCTGGTGCCAGCTGTGAACACATTCCAGCTCTTTGTTATAACATGAAGGAATTCAGAAAATCACACAGTTAAAGTTGATGCATGGCTGTGAGCCTTCTACATGGCTTGTGTGCATACTTATACAATAATTACGTGATTGGGTACTGTTTGATAAAACACTGTATAGCATTAATAGGCTTTTTTTTGGGCATTACTGTAAAATAAAGGAGTATTGGGCATTGAAGTTCCTGTGATGCCAGCTGCTACGCAAACTAGGGCTGAAAAGAATACCTACATTTCTAAAAGTTCGGAATGTAAACATAATACTGTTGAAAACAGAGGGTATACACAGATGAGAAGGGAAATGTTAGGAGTTGAGGGCATCCATGTACCTAAATCGAGAGACTGATGTTCATAGATTATTTCAAGTTAATGCAATGAGACTTTTTTGGAGGACAGTTTAGAACACCTGAGGCATTCCTTCATCAAAACTGGTCTTCGTAGGAGCCTCTCTCTCCGTTTGCTGTGGAGATCTGTAAATCTGTGTCATACATCAGATGCTTGTCTACTTTAGATATTAAAATCAGGTGGGTGTATACACCTTCTTGTCAAACACCGCTCGTAGGCAGTAGTGTGACTGCTTGTTTGGGGGCAGGAGGGAAGGCATCTTAGTAAAGTGAATTTCAGAGGAGGCAATGAAGAAAAGCAGTGACGTCTGTTTTCAGATATTTAAGGGAGTTTCCCTCAAGTGTGAGGTGTAAAACAGGAAAAGGCATAAGAGGTTCATTTGGAAATACAACATGAGTGATAGTGGAGCTGGAATCTGAGCTCCTGATACTGAATGACAGAGGGGAGATAGGAAGGGAAGAGGTGCATGAAGCATCTGGGATTTATTTATTTTTTTCAATGAATGTATGAGATTTTGGGGAAGTGTTTTAGAAAAACAACATAAACAACCGAAACCGTATAATCATATGCTTTTTTTCCCAGTTTTATGTCTTATGAAAACTGCCCTAGCTTGCAATGCGAACAAACCGCAGCTGACTTCCTGCTGGTGATTAAGGAACAATAGGTGCAGCGGTGAAAAGTCAGGAAGGGCCTTGAAAGTGAAGACAAGGAACAGAAGCTCGTGAGAGCTGGGGATATGGTAACATGCTCTCCAAGTGAGTGAGAAGGAAAAGGGGCTTTGTGAGAGTATTCTGAATGAATGCAAGTGAGATTAGGCTGCATTTCTCAAATGCACAGAAAAATGTTGCTGAACCAAAACGTGGTGGCGATGATGATAACCTGATTGAATGCTTTAGTTGACTGGAAGAATTAAGAAAAGTATAATGCTGGAAATGTTATACTGAGGGTATCTGCAAATTACGGATGTTGGGATTTGGAGTAAATCTGGGGTCTAAGGTGCTGCCAGCATTGTGTGTCTGAGCAATGGGTGGGATGATGATGAAGCTATGCGGCTACGTATATGTCAGTAGCAATTAAGTCATTCATACGAAAACCTTAAAGAACTGTCCTCTGATATAATTGTATCGTTAATTATTTGGAGTTATTCAGTACGATTGCTTCCGAAATAATGTGGTTTAGAATGTAGTCCACCTGCCAGGAAAAATTGGGCTTTGGTTGGTTTGGTTTGTAATGTTGCAGAGGGATGAGTGGCCTGAGAAGGTGAGTTCTGCATTTGTTGTGGAGTCACTGGTCTTTTTATTCGTTTATAGTAATAATGAACACCACGTACAGCAATTTCTTTACAATTGAATCCTTAAGTCTTCTAACAAGTGTACTCCGTAGCACTTCAGTAGTATAATTAATTGGTTTGGTTCCTTACTCAGTTCCTGCCTGGTTATGCAAGAATTCTTCACAGTAGGAGGAAGCTTTCGGTTTGCTTCAGGCCCTTGTAGCCAGGCCCTGTACCAACTGCAGCGATCCTTTCTCTTCCCCTTCAACGTGTCCTGAGCTCACAGGTTGAGAAAGGGTACACAGCAGAAAGGGCAGAGGAAATAACATCTGCACTTGGCAGATTTTCTGTTGCCTTGCAGTCTTGTGGGCACGGTAGCAAACAGGTGTGAATTAGAATTGTTTCTAGGCTCGTCTCAGTTAAAACAGAGATGAGGTGACCTCAAAAAAAAAAAAAAAAAGCCAAACAGCTTTTTTATTATTATTTTTCCTTGTTAGTTCTGAAACAGAGAGAGTTCAGATCACTAGTCGTGGGTATATAAACCATATCAGTTGTATGTGAGATAACCAGAATTTGACACTGGTGTAAATGTGGGGTTATCTGTTCTTCATGATGTGCAAGCTTCTGACAGGTACGTGGCATACAAGTGTTACTTGTGCATTACAGAGGAAATAAAGATTTTTCTATCTATCCCAAGCTAACACAAAAAATACAAAAACATCATGTTTTTCCACATATTCCGGAAACAGCATCTCTTGCATGTGTATCAGTTTCCTCCTATGTAATTGGTCCCATGTCAGATGTCAGCAAAGTGGGTGTCCTAATGTCAATACGCATAGTGAACAGAAACCTTTACATACAGTATTTTCATTTATTTCCCCCCCAATAGAAATAATAACAACTTGAGCCCTTATCTCTCTGTCAGTGGTACAGACAAATAAACATCTCTTTCTGTTACTTTCAAGTATTTATATCCTTGTAGAGTAATTTTTAAACTTGGTAGTTTACTTGATATAAAAGATTTTTCTGTGCCTTAAACCAAATAGAAGATGTAGAACTATGATTGTTGATTCTCCTAAATGTGTTTTGTCTTTTTGTTTGTTTGTTTTTGTTTGTTTGTTTGTTTGTTTGTTTGTTTTTTTTTTTTTTTGGACAGAAGGTGTATTTATATTGATTTGTCTGGCTACATCTGGTCTCAGAAGACACAACTCTACAATAGTAGGGGGAAGAACGGTATCGTACTCCTGGACAGCAGCAAGAATGACAGCCCTGATGAACTGGCAAGTCAGACTGAAGACTGTTAACATCCTCCCGAGATGACACAAGAAAGTCACAGGTAGAGGGAAAGCACGGGGCCCTTCCCTTTTTCCCTGTAGGCTGGATGCAAGCGCTGTCGCTGAATTTAGGATATCATGATGTTCCAGAGTGTAGCCCTTGGTTCTGTGCTCGTGCTCCATTGTAAAACTCTATGGTGTCTTCACTGCTGCTGTTACACATTCCTGTTACATTAAAGCCTGCGTTTCAGTGCAGGAAAACCTTAAAGTAGACGTTTTTCTGAAATACCACCTTTTCTTTTTGGCGATTGTATATTATGCTAGCTATATGCTACTGTAAGCTATTATTAGTACAGTAGAGAGAAACATCAGCATAAGAAGTGACTTCATCTAACGCGCTGCCAAGCTAGAACTTCTCACAACCTTCAGATGGGCACAAGAGAGTGTTTTTATAGCAGTAATATTATTTTCTGTCAGTTTTACAGAGTTTTAAAATACGGTAAGATTACCTCATTTTCGTTTTTGCCACCACATTACTAAGAGACTAAAAATCTACACGTCTAGAAATGAGGTGTTGGTGATTAAGATAAAAATATCCCCTTTATTGGTTTTAGGCCGCTCTCATTTCTTTAAAATAATAAAACAAATCATGTATAAATACGAAAAAACAGCAATATGCAGGAGGTGAGCAAATGCACACTGCAGGTACTCGTGGCTGCCTGAGGGGGAATCTACTGTGATCAGTTAATGCTGTAGAAACCTCTTTATCCACAATATCATCGTAGCCTTTTCTGTAGCTGCAGCATTTTGTGGTAAAAACGTAAATCTTTTAATAGTCTAGACACTCAGATTATTTTTCTGGGACTAGTTTGGTGTCTCTTTAGTTGTGGGCTGTGCTACCTGGTTCGTCCTTGTTCTCTTAATACATTTATTTATATATTTTTAGTTCTGCCATTGGTCTTTTTCCAAATGCACCTTGATAGCCATGGGTCTGGTTGAGTTAATGGGACTCTGACTAGAAGTTAGTGCTCTAAAGATCTGACTGTAGGCCTGAACCTGAGTTTTTACTTTATTCCCCTGTCTATTTGCTTCTAATTCATTAAAAATGTCCTATAAAGTGTCTTTGAGACCTAATGTACATCTGCTTTAGTACCATTCATATCCTATCTTCTCTGGATGTTGTCAGACACAGTTAAAATATTTCTGTTGTGTCATGTGTCAAAAACTCTTGATGGATGTGATTACTGTTTGTATTTTTACATTTAATGGCTTCACCTAAAACAGGAGAGAGAATCAGCTGTGTTTTCAGTAGTTGTGGTATTTCTCTTAGTACAGATTCTGAAGCCAGAGTAGCTACTTGAATTGTATTCAGGTAATTTTTAAAGGTGTTGGTAGATTTGATTTTTAGTCTTTGGGCACAAAGTACATTTATTTTATTTTGCACGGTGCTATTTTCTTAGTAGCCTATTATTACTAAAAGCTTTCAATATGATGATACACTGTGTTGCAGCCCAATAAAATAAGCAGGAAAAGGCAATAACTTTTACTAGCTCTCCTGTTGTTTCTCTATTTCTGTGGATGCAGTTACATGACATACTATACAGCTGGAAGGGAAGATACTTTTATTTTTGTGAATTGGGTAATGTCTTCTGTTTACACAGAATGCTGTTCCCTGTCCTATTCCATATGACTGTGTTACACGTTCATTGAGTGCTAAAATTAAATAGCCACGATACAAACTGTAAAGGACTTTGCAAATCACATTAAAAATAGAGTTAGAGGGGAAAAATGGATATGCTCCATCTCTACCTGTGTTAGTATTTATATTGCATAGACTTTTTAAAGCAAGCACGTATCAATATAGGAAAATGAATGGATGAAAAGATCCAAAACTTTCTGTGTATTTAGCAAGTCTGGAATAGCTTCATTTTTTTTTTTTTTTTCTAGGCTTATTAAAATGATATCTAAAAGCTTTGCAGTGTTTAATGGCTTGTTGCATATTCCCAGAATGACAGGAAAGCATCGTTGTCCTGCTGTACAACCGAGAAAGCAGCCACTCGGTCCGAAGTAAATCCGAGGTTGTTCCTTGGGTCCTGCTGCATTTTAACCTCCTGCCTCCAGCTCCCTTTCTCCCGCAAAAACCCAAAGCCTCCATTGTAGTCAGACGCTTCGTTTTTCTGCGCACAAGGCCTAAGGTGTTTCAGTTTGGGCTCCCAAATGAGGAACACAGCGTCGGTGGCCATCTGCCAAGGTGTTTGGTCTGCCTCGCTCCTTCTCCGCAGAAAGCCGATGGCAAAGGCAGAGGCAGAACTGAATGTTCCTGTGTGGCGTTCAACTGCCTTAACCACATGCCCATTGCTCTCTTCCTGCAGTTGTCTGTCTGCTTCTCCGCACAACTTCGAGAGCAAACACATATAGGAACCTATAAATAATCTAATTCGATGCACAACCCTGATTCATTTCCTGAGCAGCGTGTGTCCCGCACACGCAGGGCGGCCGCGCTCCTGTGGAAAACTTGAGCAGAATGGATGAGGCCGAGTTCATACTATTAAGCATTTAAAATATTATTCTAATGCGGCTTATTATAGCTGTAGCTTGGCGTATTTTTAACAAGGGATGAGGGAAAAAAAAAAAAAAAAGAATGCTTGTATTTATAGTCGTGACTGTTTTCCTGTCTAACGTTTGAATGTGGATATTCAGCTCGGTGAAATACAGAGCATCGACCAGGAGGAGGAGGCTGGTCTCCTTAGGGAGAAAGGGGAGAAAGAGTTCTGGGTAGCAAACACCTGGGCAGTAACTCTATTTTGCCCTGGAGTCTCAGGGCCAGTCCGTGGAGAGTTTACCCAAACTTTTATTTTTCTCTTCAGCGTTTTCAGCCCAAGAAATGATCTCTTTTGGGGTTTCTTGGTGCAATATATGTTGGGGGTGTTTAGTGTGTTGCTATAATCTATCTGCTAGTAGCATAAATAAATAAAAGGTGTTTTTTCTATCCATTTTTTTTTTTTTTTTTTTTTGCTGGAAAACAACAGAAGGCACTCCTCAACTCCCAGTTTTCTTAAAAAACAAATAAAATAAAATAAGTCACAGTTGTTCTTAAAAATACAAAGCAAAACCTTTTATAATAGAAAATTATAAAACTGGTCTCAGCTTCCCTCTTTAATCTTCCCAGTCAAACAGTGTTTGTAAACTACCAAAGGTGGGGTGCAGGCTCTGGTGACAGAGCAGGGGTACCAGGAATCACAAACTAATCTTTATCTTTTATGCTAGAATTGATTAGGATGATACGATTTTTTATTTTTCCCCACAGAAGTCTTGCTGAGCCATGGGCTAGGTTTTAGTTTTTGTTGATGTTCTGCCTTACCCGTGGACGATGCCTGAGGTCTAGTGACTGAGCTAGTGATTTTCTATGAGGAAAATGAAAACCTCGTGCTTGGCTTTTACATATTTTTCTCTGGGTTATGCAGTCTTTACCCACAAGCCATGGAGCAGATTTGAATGTCCTGTAAACAGCACTGTAGCTAATCCTGAGATACACTGGGAGGTGAGAAATTTTTTGGTCAAGCCATTCATTGAAATTCATTAAAATCAAAACACTTGCAAAATTAGATCAGTTCCGCTGGCATTTTCTTGCAAAGAAAAAAATGAAAACCCTGCTCTTAACACCCCTTTTTAATGGATCAGTTTGCAAAGTTTCACAGCTGTGGAGAAGTTAGGAGCAGGAAGAATCGGTCTCGGCAGGGCAGAACACCTTAAGCCAGGATCTCAAGGCAGCATTTTGCATCTGGAAACCAAAGCCTGAAAATGCTGCATGTCCTATCAGACAATGTTGTGTCATTGATTTATCACGTTATTTCATCTGATGTGTTGATGGCAACCTTTTGGCAGGGATTGTTTTCCTTTTCTGGTGTTTCTTTTATTTCTTTTTCTTTTTTTCCTTTTTTTCCTTTTTTTTTTTTTTTTTTTTTTTTTTTTTTAACAGCGCCTACTACGAGGGAGCCCTAATCCATGACTTGGCTTCCAGGTACTAGGATAATACAAGTAGTAATTATGCCTGCTGCTAAAAATTTTCTACCTTATTTCCATTTGCATTTGTTTGCCTTCAGCTTCCAGTCATTGATTCTTGTTATTCCTTTCTCTGATAGATTAAAGAGCTCTTTAGTACTCACTATTTTCTCCCCGGGAAGGTGCTTTTACCCTGTAATCAAGTTACTTCTCAATCTTTTTTTCCTTTTTTTTTTTTTTTTTCTTAAGCAGATTGAGCTTTTTATGGATTTCATTGTATTTTTTTTTTCACGTTCTTGGATGATTTTTCTGTCTCTCTTCTATTCTTTCTCTAATTTTCCTATTAAAAAGCAGAGATATAAGACTGTATTTTACTAGTCACATACACAGAAGTAAAATTACTTCACTAATTACTCCTGTGTTTGTATGGACAGAAATTGATGATGTTGAAGGTTGAGTAAAATAAACATGCATTTAGTGTGACTTCAGTACATCTGGATGTGTAATTATCAGAGGACAAAAAAAGGATAGATTATTCTAAAAACATGGAAATGCTTCATAAACTTCAGAAAGGCTGCTGATTCACAAGGAGTGGATGTGCAGAAGGGGCTGCGAAAGTATTTGTGTTTCTGCTGCAGTTTTTAAGGAGATAATAGTGAAATAAAATCTCTTTTAAAAAAAAAAAAAAAGAAAGGGCAATATATCAAAACTGTAGGTACTGTAGATTACATGATAATACATATTTTTCTTGCCAAAATTTTGTAGGATTGAATGCAAGCCCTTTGTGAGTGACAGTGCCTGGGCCACGGGAAGTAAATGAGTGGATGTGAATATATGCCTCCTTTACAGCCAGTTGATTCTGTGAGTAGTCAGTTGCTTATCTTTGGAAATCCTAGAAATGATATGCTGCAGTAGAAGAAGTAAGGTAGTATCGATAATTTCTTCTGTTATAAAAGTAATCACCGTTATGCCCTGTAAGATTTCAAACAATTAAAATCCACAGCTTCAAAGAAATTCTTGAAAGTTTTCCTACTGCTATTCTTTTTCATTTTTACTCATATTTTAGGAAAAGGCTGAATTAAATTTACCTTACAGAGATTCGTCAGATGCCTGTGTGGTCAAAGCATCTTGACCTACCCAGTGGCTTTCATGCCTATCATGCTGTCGGCATCTGAACCTGAATCCACACTCCCAGATCCATGCTTATCCATCATGGAAACCATCAGATTTTCATGAAATTGAGCCAGGGACAATTTAAGTTGATGCAGATCAGTTTAATGCAAGTTTCTCTGTGTTGTGTCTTACCCAAATCTGCGGTCACCACATTGGCCTTCTGTCTGAACTGAATTGCTTTCTGACTTCTAAGAGAGTGCCTTTCCTTTGTGGCAGTGAAAGTGAGGCATGGTCAATAAAAGATCTTTAGTTTTACTGAAACAAATTAGTTCATGGAACCATGGTAAATAAGGAAAAAGGAAAATTAAGTTAACGTAAAAGACTTAGAATCCTCTAAAGCTCCTAAAAAGAGAGTAAAGGTGACTAAGGACAGAAAAGAAAGCCAAGTGGTCTTAGAAAATTATACTTAGAAAATACTTAGAAAATAAACAGGTACTACAATTTTGTGTTAACCAAAAAGTTAATGCTAAGGTTTTGGTAGTGCAGGATGATTCAGGGTAGAAGTTGTCCCCCTGCAATGAGGAGCCTCTAGAGCCATTTTCTGTGGCTGGACAGAGATGAGAAGCGGGCATTCCCTTGAATGCTTTTGGGTATCCCAGGATAAGTCAGTATAAAGGATGTCATTTCTTACATCCTAGATTGCCTCGGTGTCTTCTCCCACATCCTGGAATAGAACCCTTAAATAAAGGGAGATGATGGATCTGGGGGAAAAAAAAAAATAATAAAAAATAGAAGAACCAGAATTATTGCGATAGGAAGTGGAGAGGGTCTCCATAAGCATGCTAACATGACTTCATTTCTTGAAACAACCGTGTAAGAGTTGATCCTCCTTCCTGAACTAATAATACTGGGACAGCTGCATATTGTGGTAGATGTTGGAAAAACGCAGCACCCACTGGAGCATAATACATACTGGATAACTATTCTGGAAGTTGGGAGGAGAGGGATAGTGTCAAGAAAGTTATTTTCTCTGTAAATAAATGCTGATGGTGAGGGTTTGTTGAGCAGGTACAGCTGCTACAGTTCATATTCCAGCTTATCTCTGCACAGGAGTGTGGGGGAAAGGAGAGAAAGTGGAACAGAAAGGAGACATGGAGAGGGGATAACCGTTTTTTGAGGCTTCTTTTGCTCTTTCAGGATATGTTCTTTGCTCTCCTTAAACAATTCACTCTGGTTTGAAAACTGCTAACTGCGAGGACTGTCCTGCTGCCGTGAGCCCTGATGCCCTGTGGAGCTTGGAGACGTCTTTAGGCTGCAAGCCACACGCTCTCTACAGTGCATATCGCAGCCCAGGTTGGTGGATGGAAACACCTCCTTAAAGACTTCATTCCGAAAAGCCTATCATCTGTGTAGGAGAACGTGTGTGGTATTTGTTTTCCTCGTTTATGGTTTTGTCATGTTCGAAGACCCTTTCAAGATCCTTTTCTCTGTCAGGACAGCTGCAGCTTGAGAAAAGTTGTAGGGAGGGGGTAGGAAATGTTATTCTCTAAGTAGAGCCCACAGGTGACTTTTACAGTAGTCCTAACAGTCATAGTAACTGTATAGTAGTGTTGCAGAACTGTAGTATGGCATGTAGTAGAGCATGCTGTAGGTGTTTGATCACTGTGAGTCCTAGAGTGCCAGTAAAACAGTAACCAAACACCGTTGTGGGATTTTTCTTTTATTTATTTATTTTTTCTGTCTATAAGGGTGGCTTTTGATATTTTGTAGTACTTGCAATCTCTCTTAAGCACAATATCTTGTTGGGAAGTTAGCAAGTTAATGTTGCAGAAGATGCAGAAAATTCTCTGAAAGAACGAGGAACACCGCGTTTTCTGTCATTGTGCTGTCAGGGGAGAGATGGATGCTGCTTGGTGACAATCAGATACACTTGGCTGTATTCAGCCAAAGGGCAGGACTGTCCTGCTGCCAAACTACGCAGGTTCCTTTTTGAAGCTGTAAGGTGAGGGTTGTTTCCCTTAGCAGTTCCTGGAACTGCTTGCATGCAGTGTAGACATCACCGTGGATCCTGTATAGTTACCAGGAAGAGTGATGTGTGATGCATCCCCTATTTCTTTGGATATCAGCATCCCATAAATTCCCATTATTTTTCTGCCTTGCAGAGCTGATGCTGTGCTAGGATTTCTAATATCAGGAATGGAGCTGATGTTTGCTGTCCTAGGTATTTGCTGCATGTTCAGAAGTAGATGGCTCATCCTGCACTGCAGATGCAGACACAGTCCTGTATGAAGGACCAGACTAAAGGTCAGAGTGATGTTTGCATATTTTGTGTTTTCAGAAAGCGTACACATGGAATAAATAGTAGCTCTGTCCCAGTACTGTACCTGGCTCCAGGAATCTTAACAAGGTAACATCCCAGATGGGAAGGAGCAGGTCCTTTTGAATGTTCTGGACTGGAACGCATCTTTGTGGAGGTTCTGGACTGGATAAAACAGGAAGGAAAAGAATCTCTGATATTTTTCACCTGAGGCCTGCTTGAATTCTGCCTGTTCGGGTGTAGAAGTCTGATGCCAGTGTCAGCATCAGGGGCTTACCTGCCTCTACACTGGACTGAGTACTACTACCTTTAGAGGAGATGGTCCGTGAATGTGGGCAGCAGCATCTTGGGCTCCTTACAAGGAAACACTGCAGCTAATAATTTTTACCTTGGTGGCACACTTGAGTGTACAATCACATAAATGGCCAGGAGATTTTGGAGAGGAATTGTATATTTGATGCAGTGGTTGCAGAAAGTCAAAGAGATGAGTGGATGTTGCAGTGCAAGTTTTGCTCTCAGCAAAGCAAATATCCTAGCGGGTCAGCAATTTCAGAGACAGTGCAGTCCTGGAAGAACATTTCTTGAGCTCCTTTTTGCTGTTGGAGCTGAACACAGGTCACGTCTGTATGAAACTGCACTGTGAGCTTCAGAGAAGCACTTAAAGAAGTTACATGCTTATACAAAAGTAATAAGATGCTAAAGGAATCACATCATAATGGTAAATCATTTCCATTACTGTTATGATGAAGTTGTTAACTATCTGTACACATTTTCACTGTGAAAAAATGTGCGTGGTGTAATGATCATCAGAAGAAAAGTCCATAATTAATGTGTTTTCAGCAGTTTCGCCCACTTTGTGAGCTCAACAGTGGGCATAGGCCAGGCCTATGAAATACGTTTTCTTGGATACTTTATGTACGTGTTAATTCCTCAAAAAACTTAGATATAAATGTTGTTCATTGTACGGATGAGAACACTGTGTGAGTACTGGCCGTGATTTGAGATCAGCTCTAGGAATGATGGAATTGTCTGCAGGGCTCGCGTGTCAACAACAATCAGCTGGTTCGCAAATGAAGCACGGTAAGGAAATCACTGCGGCGGCACCGGTCCCATCGCTGCTCCCAGCTGCCTCTCCCAGAGAGGAGACTTCATGTAGTTATCTGAGGTTACCGTGTTGGTCTGCTCCTGCTCCTCAGTTACCACTTATTCACACATCCAGGACAGCCGGCCGCCCGTTGGCATTGAAAGGACACGTGGCCTTCTGAAACCCCGTTCTCTTCGATAATGCTGGCTAATAAAAGGGAGCCAGCAATATATGCAGGTTACTTTATGCACTCTGCACAAATCCTGCTGGAAAGGCAAAGCAGAGCACGTTCTGTGCATTGTGACTGTTTGCAGGCGTGCTCCATCTCCTTGCTTTGAATGGAAAGCTCCTTCAGAAATAAGGAAGTATTTAAAGTATCTCTAGTGGATTTCAAATAAGACATCGGAAGGGGGAAAATTGGTTATAAGTCTGCATCTGATAAGCAGCTGGGAATTGTGTTCATATGGGCTGTGTAGAGGCTGGCACTGCAGCCTCAGAAAAAGGGAAAATATGGGCTGTGCTTTTTCAGAGTACACTGCAAACAGCCTGTCCCATGGTATAACTGGAAGTGCTCTCAAAGAATGACAGCCTAAATCCCCAGCAGCTCCATCCTAAGTACATGTGGCCAGGTGCCCTGTCTCTGCAGATGTTTTGCTCTCATTTTGGGCTGAAAACTTAACATTTTTTTTTGTGGAGACAGGCTTTCAGATCTCATTAAAAATAGCCTAGTAGTGGCTTTGGATTTGACTGACAAGCTAGTTGTTGTGCCAAATTAGATATAATACACTCTTAATTTTGATCTGAAGAAACAAGGCTCTTTTTGCTCAGTAGGGAGGACCGAGTGACAAAATCCGGAGTTCCAGTGACGACACTGAATCTCTTTATTGTCAGAGCAAGCTAGGAAATCATCTGCCTGCCAGCCAAAAATGCTGGGGAGCAGGCAGAGTTCCTGACAGAAAGCAAAAGCTGCATAAGAGAGTGGTGGCATGGCCCAGTAAGCTTCTTAGCCCAGGGGGAAGTGTGCTGCCCCATCCTGTGGTGTTCCTGTGTCTTATATGGAGTTGATGCAAGTTCCTTCTCTCACCTCTGTCAGCAACCACAGAGCTTCAAGCAAGACTTTCGGAGGCCTCGCTTGTCATAGTTCGGCTTCCTTGAAAATGCTGTTGGGCAAAGAGGGATCTCACCGGGGTGTTTCACAAAGTCCTTTTGGGAGCTGGGAGGTTGATGCCCACTCTGTGTCTCCCTCTGGATTAGTGTCAGTCAGATGGCTGCTGTAGTCTGCTCCATCGATGCTTGGCTTTGCTGGAAGTCTTAAGTTATGAACTACACAGAGGATGTTCTAAAGTGGGAGCGTAATTTCAAGTAAATAAAATTAAAATCTATTTTCATCTTAATTTGATGGGAACTCCTCTGTTATTGCTTGAAATACACTGTTTAGAAGAACAGTTCTCTCGTTGGAGGAGCCTTTCTCTCGATTCTCTGCCTTATCTCTAAAGAAAATGGAAAATGAAAGGTTGTTTTCCCAACCAGTTATGAATATATGGTATGTATTTCCAAGTTCAGCTTGCCTTGCATGGAACAATATTTGAGCCAATAAACTCCTTACAAACATTTCTACTGGTTTTCAATAACTAGCTACAAGGGACGTTGTAAAAATGGAAGTATGTGAAAACATACATATAATAGAAAACATGATCTTATGCACTGCTTTCTGTGCAGTGCAGCATCCAATCCATGTGACTTTTCCCAAAGTATGCTGTAGTTTGCAAAACATCAAAATTACTACATCGGGATTTTGAAACTTCCTGTGCAGCTACTTACTTTCTTTCCAGAGCAATCGTGTTGTGATGTTATGACACGAGTGCGCTGGGGACAAAGCCTCTTTGCGTGAGGTCTGAGGTGGCTCGTGTTATCCAAGCGATCGCGATGACTGCACCTGTCATATGGGTGGTAATTTGAAGCAGATTTTGACTTCAATAGCTTGCAGAAGAAGGCATGTTTGTAAGGGATTGGAAGGGATGTGGCACAGCATGAACAAGAGAAGAAACATGTAGTGCTTCCGTAAAAAAAACGCTGGAGTCTGCAGCTGATGAGTAAATTCTTTTTTATTTCTGTAGTCAGGGGCAGCAGAAGGAAGCCACCAGGCTATGGAAACCTGTAGAGGCCTCGGGATAAAAAGAGTGGAGATGAGGGAAAGCCTGTACCAGAATGTCGTGCCATTAAAATCTCCTCATTGCTCACCTTCTTCTAAATCCTTGGCTCTAGACAACAGCTGGAAATAAATGCTTCTCATTCCTTCCAGGTTTTCACAGAAGAAACTTTAAAGAAGTTCAGTATTTGTAAAGTTATCGGCTCAGAGAAAAAAGAAAAGGACCTTCCTTGAGACAGAAAGTGCCAAGTGCCTGCTGGGAGGTGGTTTGCATCTTGTGAGGCTGAACAGCTCAGCTTGCTGTATTTTAATTTTTATTGCCGGCCTTCTAAACAAGAAGCTATTGTGGCCTGTATTGAACCTGTATATTCCTTCTGTGTATAAGTATATTTAAAGAAGGCAGTGAACAAAACAACTACAGTTTGTTTCACATCACCTAATATTGACAGGTAGCACGCTGGGGCCTGACTTTGTGTGGAGTTAAGACTGTCACCACGCTCCGTCCTACGTGGTAACTCCTCATAGAGCAGCACCTGAGGCCTCAGCTAAGGGATTTGCTCGTTTTAGACACCCGCTGATTGTAACAGCATCCCACAAACATTTTAGAAATGCTGCCCCATTTAAAGAAGGAAGAGCGAGCACCAAGGTTTGTCCAAGGGTCATCGAGCTGTAAGGCTGTGTGAAAATCCATCTCTTGCGGTCTCCTCTGTAGCTTAATTCCTTGAGAAGAGCTGTGCCAGGTGACTGCTTGGCTGAATTGTCACAGGGTTTCACAGTGATTCATCTACTGATACAACTAAAATGGTTCAATCCACCTGACACAGATGCAAAAGAGTAGAGAACTGAGCCATCCTCCCACCCCAAAAACGTGGCTGCAGTGAGCTAGGACCAGCATAATTAGCATCTTTTAAATCACATTAGTGTCTAAAGAAAGAGGAAGCAGAGGATGCTAAGTTATTGACCTTAGACCTGGCTGCCCTGGTAACTGGTACAATTATGACTTTAAGATGTGGGTTTGTGGCTTTTTTTGGTTTATTTTTAGAAACTCTCAGTATTTGTACAGCTTTCCATTTGTGTGGGCCTAACATTAACAGACTACCCTTCTCTTAAGTTTCTCTCTTGCTAAGAATTAAGCGAGCAGTGCGGGGCTAGATGAAAAAGGGGAGGTTGTCTTACACATTATCCTTCTTGGATGTGAGGGGTTGGCTTTGTTTGGGATCTGAAATAGGTCTTGTGCTAGGATTCCCCTTTCACCGTGGCTCATTGTATTGAATGCCATTAGCCATGGTCCTACGGGGGTTAAAGTAGTGACTTTATCAATTAGTTTGTTTTGTTAGATGATGATATTAGTTTATTTTGTTAGATGATTATATTTTTTTTGTTAGATGATTATATTAGTTTATTTTGTTCGGTGATGATGTAGGTTAATGGCTAAATTTTGATGTTGGTCACAAACATGTAAATAGTTAATTTTGACAGCGTGCTGCATTATTGTGTTCTCTTAAAGCTAGTTCATTTTGATAGCGTGCTTTGCTACTGTGTTCTCTTGAAGCCTTTGATCACGTTTTGGAAGGGGTTGCAGCCTGAAACACTAGGGTTTGGGATATTTCCACATTTAGGTGGCCTGCAAAGCGCTGAGGATGGTGTGGACCATGTCTTGATGCTGCCTGCTGCTTGTAGCGCGAGGCGCGAGGTAAGGAGAGTTCATAGCGTGTGTTTTATTCTGTCACTTAATAAACGTGCTGGCTATGAGCAGGGTTAGCGCTTCAGGAATCACCGTGACACGGAAACAGCAGGGCGAGCTGCGGCCGCGAAGGAAACATCAGCCGGGCTCGCTCCCTTGTGACTCCAACCCCCGAGCGGGACAAACGCTGCCTGTCGGCACCCCGCGGCGGTGCGGGGCCCGGCCGAGCCCCCCGGAGCCCCCCGCGCAGGGCGCTGCGGGCGGGCGCAGCCGCGGGGTCCCGCCGCGGGCCGGCAGCGCCTCAGCGCCCGCCAGGCTCCCGCGCCCCGCCGGCGGCCGGCTCCCTCCGCTGACTTTTATATTTGCGCGCCCTTTCGCTCCCGGGTGACGTGTCCCGCGCCGCGCCCAATCGGCTCGGCCCTCTGGTCAGGACAATGGAAGGGCCGCGGCCAATGGGCGAGGCGGCTGGCTTGGCGGCAGCCAATGGGCGCGGGGCTGTGTTGAGAGTAATGTTACCAGCGCCGAGAGTGTGAGGAGGCTGCGTATCGATCCCGCTCCCACAGCCATTGCGGTGCATTGGGCTTCGCAGCGACCCAGGCAGCGCTGGGGCTGGGGCCGGGGCGAGCGGCCGGGCGGGCGTCTCTGGGGCCGGGGGCCGAGCGAGGGCTGCGTGCGGGCACCCACACGGGTGAGTACGAGCCCGGGCGGGGGGCGGCGGGGCCGGCCGGGCGCGCTCGCAGCGGGCCGGGCTCTGCCTGCCGCCGCCACCGGCACACCGACAGCGCTGCCCGGGCACAAAGGCTGCGCCCCCCCCCCCCCCCCGCCTCCCCTCCGTGCCTCCAGCCTCCGGCTCGCTGCCTCGCAGCCCGGCTCCCGGCGGGGAGAGGCCGGCGGCGGGCGAGGGGCTGGCAGTGCCCGGCCGCCGCCGCGGCGGTGGGGGCGAGGCGGGGCGGCGAGGCGCCGTGCCCTGCTCGGGAGAGGCTCCCCCGGCCGCGGCGGGGCCGGCGCTGCGGTGGGGCGGGCGGGAGGGCGAGGAAGGGGCCGGGAGGGAGGCGGCGGCGGAGCCGAGCCGGCGGCCGGGGCCGTGGAGCCGCTGGCCCCGCAGCCGCCTGGCTGTAACATGGCTGACGGCAGCCGCCAGCGAGAAAACAAGGCGAGCGGCGGCGGCTGAGCAGAGAGGAGCTCGGGCGGGCGGGGGCGCAGTTCGGGGGAACTTTTTTTTTTTTTTTTTTTTTTTTCTTCCCTCTTCTTCTCCTCTCTCTCTCTCTCTCTCTTCTCCTCTTCTTCCCTTCCTTCCCTTCTAGGAGGAGAGGAGGTCGTGAGGGGAGAAAAAAATAAAAAATAAAAAAATAAAAATGGGGTTGGGGGGGGCGGGGGGGAAGGTTTAAAAGTCTGCGGAGCCGGGAGCTTGGGGGGGCTCTGCCCGCTCCGCCGGGGCTCGGGCACGGCGCTGGGAGCGCGCCGGCCCCTGCTCCCCCGGCCCCTGCTCCCCCCTCGGCGCCCACCCGCTCCCCACCTCCCCCCTCAGCCGCCCTCCCTCCTGCTCTCTTCCCTCCCTCCTCTCCCTCCTCTCTCTCCCTCCCCCGGCTGCAATGGCTGAGCCCGTGCGCCAGGGTAGCGGGCGCCCTCACACACACACACACACACAAAGGGAAGGGAAGGGAGGAAGGAGCCATGTTCTGTAGCCGCCAGCGCAGCGGCCATTCCGCGCCTCGCCCGCCTCCTCTTCCTCCTCCTCCTCCTCCTCCTCCTCCTTTTTCTCCACGGGGGGGGGTCCCGCGGCCTCCCCGCCGGCTGCGCCGGAGCCGAGGGGGCGCTGGGGGTGCCCGGCTGCTGCTGGGCGCACAAAATGGAAGCAGCCCGGGTCACCTCCTCCTCCTTCCTCCTCTTCATCCTCCTCCTCCTCCTCCAGCAGCCTGCGCCATGCCCGGGCCGCCCGGCCTCATGGCGGGGGAGGGGGGGGGCGCTTTGTCTCCTCACAGGGTTTTTATTTTTTTGGGGGGGTGGGAGCGTGGAGGGGGCAGCAGCCCCGAAGAAATTCCGCGAATAAACTTTGAGGGCGCTCCCGTCACGAATAGCGGCGTTTTTATCCTTGCTGGGCATTTTTATTTTTATTTTTATTTTTTGCCGCTCCCCCCCCCCCCCCCAAGCAGAGCCCTGAGGGGGGACCCGCGACGCCCCCCCCCCCCCTCCCTCACCACCACCCAAAATGGCGGGAAGGCGGCTTTTAAACCGCCTCACAGGGCCTCAGCTCCTCACGGGGCGCCCCCGGCCACCCCAAACTCCTCCCTGGGGGGTTTTCGGCAACATTTCTGCCCCCACACACACACTTCTCTTCCCCCCCCAGCTCTGGGAGCCATCCCCGTGGCAGGGCAGGAGCAGCTCCCGGCGGCGCTTCAGCCCCCTTCTTGTTTACTTGACAGAAACTTCAAACCGGACGTGTTTAGTCACGGAGCAGAAATCTGTTTCTGTCTATCCGCCAAACCGATAGGAAACGCTGCCGCTGTGGCAATACGGGCAGGCGGCAGGCTGTTTTTTTCTCTCTCTCTTTTTTTTTTTTTTTTTCTTTTCCAATCCCTGCTGAAGGGCAGAGTTCGGCAGGGCGCGAGCGGCTTTTTCCAGGGAGCTGTGAAGAAAATGCTCCGCGTGTCTGGCCGGGGTGTGAAAGCTCCAGGAGGGTGTTTTTTAATTCCTGCTCCGGCCCCGAGAGAAGCAGCTAGTTCTCTGGCGGAGCACAGCCTTACTAGGCATATGTAAATGTCATACTTCTCACGTCCCCGGCTTGGTTATAACATGTTTGACTGAGTGCAGTGGCCCATTCCTGTATTTCTAGGTATAAAGAGTAGGGTTTTTTTTTTTTTTTTTTTTTTTTTTTTTTTGTAGCGTACTTAAAGGAGAACGATAATATATGGCATATAAAAATAATGCATATTTTTTTGCAAATAAGCCCCAAAGGTCTACAGGGCACGGTGGTAGAAAGACGGGCTATTTGAAGAAAGAATTTAGTAACCGAGAAGGCCAGCTGAGACAGGATATTCAGGTACTTTTCCCCCCATTTCTTTCAATACAAGGTATTTCTTTCAAGCCTATGATTGATACACTAGGAATAAGAGTGTCGCCTCCCTTGTGTTGATGACAGTGCTTGCCTACAGATTGCTCGGAAGCAACATTTTTGTTTGTAGGAGACCAGAAGTACAAGTTTCCAAGGCCCTTTGAGATTTCAGGTTAGTTATATGCGCCAGGTTACCTCAGACAGTCATGGTAGGGATCTCCAGTAAATACTCCAGAAGAGAAACTTTCTTCAGAGTGTGATTCTGGGATACTGCTCTGACAGGTCGCATTCAGCATAGTTGTTCTTCGTGGCTTACTTCCTTCCTGCCTTGGCTTGTGGAAAGTAAAAGTTGTAAAAGTGTCTTTTCTTGCTTTGCTACAGAAAATCATCAAAAATGGGCAAAGGCGATCCTAAGAAGCCGAGAGGTAAAATGTCTTCATACGCCTTCTTTGTGCAAACCTGCCGGGAGGAGCACAAGAAGAAACATCCAGATGCTTCAGTGAACTTTTCAGAGTTCTCAAAAAAATGCTCAGAACGATGGAAGGTAAGAATAACTGCTTAAAAACCAAGCAAACAAACAAAAACAACAACAAAAAAAAAAAACACACAAAACCTTAACTGCCTTCTGTGAAATGTTCGAGATTGTCAGTTATTTCTTTAAAAGTTCAGGTTTTGATGCGTAGGAAGTACAGTTGTAAGGTGAATGATAACTGCCCATCATTCTCGCCTTACCTTTAGCTCCCTCAACTGATTTTAGAATGGACCCGGATGTGCTTTTCAATCTTAGAATGTGATTTTAATTGCCTTGCAGACTATGTCTTCTAAGGAGAAAGGGAAGTTTGAAGATATGGCAAAGGCTGACAAGCTTCGTTATGAAAAAGAAATGAAAAACTATGTACCACCTAAGGGGGAAACAAAAAAGAAGTTCAAGGATCCAAATGCACCGAAGAGGCCTCCGTAAGTAGATTTCTAGTTAGGTTGTATCACTCAGGACCGTCACACTAAACTTTACCTATAAAGGCATCATTTTATCCATGTTTGGGACCTCTAGAAATACAAGGTTATACCGCTGGTCAGGAAATTCAAGTAAAGATAGGTTGGGATTTTAATTGGGACTACTAGAGTTTTGTCTTCAGGTTGGCGCGCTTTAGGAAAGTCGGAATAATGTCAGCTTTTAAAAGCAGGTGCAAAGATCTACAACCCACAGTTGGTGACTGACGTTTCCAAATTTTGTGAAGAGGGCTGTTCTCAACAGAATGGTGATAAAATGTTGCAGGCCCTCTTACCACCTGTTGGCTTGAGCAGGAATTTTAGTTGGCAGCCCTTTTGAAGTTAGAGGCTTATGCCCAAAACAGGCTAGAGGGATGGTCTTGCACAAAAACAGCTTGGAAGATTTCAGCCATTGACTACTGACTTGGATTCACACAACATACATTCTGTGTGTGTGGCTTAAATGAAGCTAATGCTGAAGGAAACAGGGAAGTTCCTGTACAAAAGACTTTGTATTTGGGCTGATGCTGTCATTTGGAAATCCTCATTTTCACCAGAAATTATCGCTGTTTCCCTGCCTTCAACACTTCTGACGTAATACTTGCTCTCCTGTTGCCGTTCAGTCATTCTCTTTAAGAGTTTTCTCTGCATATGGTGTATAAAATTAGCCCCTCTGGGGGTCCTGCCAAAAATGGGACCAGATGTGCGGCATTACTCGGAGATGAGGATGTGTTCAGTTTTCGTGGTAGTTGTTTTATTCTATTATCTTCCATTGTAATTCATCTTTGCTTCACTTTTAGGTGATGTTCCAAAGCGCTCTTAAGAAACAGTAACAAAGGTCACAAAACTTTCTGTTACAATAGGTTAAAGTCTAAAATTAAAATACTCTTTTTTTCTTCCTTTTTTCTTTTTTTCTTTTGTCTGTAGTTCGGCTTTTTTCTTGTTTTGCTCTGAGTTTCGTCCAAAAATCAAAGGAGAACATCCTGGTCTGTCCATTGGGGACGTCGCGAAGAAACTGGGAGAGATGTGGAACAACACCGCTGCAGATGATAAACAGCCTTACGAAAAAAAGGCTGCCAAACTGAAGGAGAAGTATGAGAAGGTAACGCTGGCATTTATGGAGGTGGTGTGGGGAGAGCAAGCCTCAATTTTTAGATACTTTCCCATTCTCACGTGCTCTTAATATTGCAGATTGTGCTGCAAATTTTCATACACAGATGACAAATGTCATCTTTGCAGGGCGATGTCACTCACAGGGGCATCTGGTTCATTCTCGTAGCGCTGAATTGCAGCCCTCTGTGTTGCGTGTCCTCCATTCATCTGCAATTCAGGCCCATCGGTGGTGCCGTCATGTCCGTATTGTTACTAAAACAATAGGTCACAGCAGTGTCTGCCTTCATTTGGTGGAATTAAGTAACATCAGTAAAGATGGTTCTCTTGTTTTGGAGGTGTTAGGCATTGGTAAATATCCCCAAATATTAGAAGAAGTAAAATAACGTAGAAGCTGGTTTCAGTTTATTCTTGGGTTAATCCCAGGACACTTCCAAGAAGCGAGTTTCAGGACGCATTTTTTCCTGTACCTACTTTGTGTCTAGCTCCTTTCTAGTAATTAACATGGTTAATAATAGATACGAAGCAATATATCATAGAGTTCCTTGAATTATTAAAGCTCAGCCCCGCCATCATAACGGCAGCTGTAGTCGCGCGTTGTGCACAGAGCAGTGTGAGGTGTGTTTTTATTTCCAGAGGCAGATTCCCATCCCAGGATGAGGAAACCACAGCGGGAGGGGATGGGTGTCAGCTTGTACTCTGATTCTGCTTCAGAGTGGTCAGCATCCACCTATAGCTAATGTATGCCACGGATATCAAGCTGTTTACGTGCCGTGACCTTTCCCTGGCCATTTCTCCCGCTGGCAAACAAAACCACCTCAAAATTGTAGCATTACAGTGAGCAAGGTGGCCCCTTTTGGACCTAATTACGTGCTGGAGAGGAATTGGAGGTCTAGGTTTCCTGTATCGTCCTACTGATGCAGCTAAAAGCTCTCCAGTACGGTGACTGTTGATCCAAAAAGCTGCGACAACACACCAGAAACTTTGTACGTGGTTAAATCACTAATTTTTAGTCCTAGGTACCTTCATCTTCATTCCTTATGCTTCAAGATGGGGGTTTTTAGGTGCAGTAATTTGTGTGTTTCACTGCTTGGCCTTTGACGTAGTGGATATTGTGTCTTCTGAAGATCTAGTGCTAAGCTTTAAGGGAGCATGAGGAAACTGTGGGGTGAGAGGGGCGTAATGTTTACAGGGTGGGGGATATTTGAAGATCTGGACCATCCGCGTAAAGGTGTTCACGTTTCTCTCTAGCTGATAAGTTGGAGAGTCCTGGAGATCGATTCTGCTAGTATTGTTTTTATGGTTTTGGCATAAAGCTGGGAAGTCTCACCGTTTTTCTGGCTTGGTCTCCCAAGTGCAGCTTTGACTTCCTCTAACAGGAACTGAATTTTGTGCGTTATAAAGCACTAGAATAAATTTATTGCATGCAGAAGGTGGCACTGTCTACCCTTTAATCAAAGTTCTTATACCTTTTATTTTGGAAACTTCAGCTGGGCAGAATTCGGTATAACTGCTCTTTGCTGAGGCATAACATCACAAATCCTGGGAAGTGTCATCCTGATGTGTTGCGGATGGCTAATTATGATTTTGTGTCACAGAAAAGTATTTTTGTGTGCGCTTCTTCAGCCATCCTACAAGGTAGGGCTGGGAAGGGACCTTAAGAGGTCTCCCTTCGCTTTGTTTCCTTATGGGGAAGCGGGTTCAGCTGTGCCTCTCTTTCAACCCCTTCCTAAAAGCCAGCCAGTGGAGATCCCTCAGCAGCCTTAAGCAGCGTGTTCCAGCACCTGAGTGTCCTTCTGGGTTAGAGGGATCCCGATCCCTTGTTCTCCTGGTGCTGGGCCTCAGTTCACGTTGTTGGAACTGGAGCTACGACCCAAGTGTCGTTCGGAAGTTGCTCGGAGCTCTTGACTGGTTAAACTTTAAGAGAGATTCTTCCTGCTTTTCTCCTCCAAGGATATCGCTGCATACCGGGCCAAAGGGAAGGTTGATGCAGGCAAAAAAGTAGTTGCCAAGGCCGAGAAGAGCAAGAAGAAGAAGGAGGAGGAGGAAGACGAGGATGAAGATGAGGAGGATGAAGATGACGAAGAAGAGGAAGAAGAGGAGGACGAAGATGATGATGATGATGAATAAGTCTCTTTTAGAGCAATTTCTTTCTTGTCTATAAAGCATTTAACCCCCCTGTACACAACTCACTCCTTTTAAAGAAAAAAAAAATTGAAATGTAAGGCTGTGTAAGATTTGTTTTTAAACTGTACAGTGTCTCTTTTTTTGTATAGTTAACACACTACCGAATGTGTCTTTAGATAGCCCTGTCCTTAGTGGTATTTCAATGGCCACTAACCTTGCCTGGTACAGTGTGGGGGTTGTAAATTGGCATGGGAGTTTTAAAGCAGGTTCTTGTTGGTGCACAGCACAAATTAGTTATACATGGGGATGTAGTTCATTTCTCATCTTCAGTTGTCTCTGATGCATCATAAAAAAAAAAAAATAATTGTTGTTCTGTTAACTGAATACCACTCTGTAATTGCAAAAAGGAAAAAAAAAAAAGTTGCAGCTGTTTTGTTGACATTCTGAATGCTTCTAAGTAAATACAATTTTTTTTATTAGTATTGTTGTCCTTTTAATAGGTGCCCTTGAAAATCATACTTTTTCTTTTCTTTTTTTTTTTTTTTTTTTTTTTTTTTGAGGGGAACTCATCTTTTGCTTTATTGAATGCCCGTTTGGGATCACGTGAATATTACAGTTTTCATCTTTCATATAACCAGCTGATAAACAAAGCTTTGATCTACATACCCTGCATAATCATGATAGGGTAAGAAAAGAAATATATAGGCATATGAGGAAAGGATATTCTTCCGTAACTGGAAACAAAACAAACAAACAAAAAAATTTCAATCTCATCAAACCTGATACTTGTTCAGAATTTTGTGAAATGTAATATTCTATTGAGTTGCATGAGTTTACCAGTCTTGGAGAGTTGAGAAGTATAGAGTTCAATTTTACAGAAATTAAATACTTTGGGGTGGGGGGGAGGGGGGAGGGAGGGAGGGGGTGTTAAATTCTGTCCTAGAAGGACCCATAGGAAGAGTGTATGTCCATCCGGTGGGGAGAAATTTACAGGCGTGACTCCGTTACCATGTAATGGAGGTTGTGTTTGTAAATCTCTGAACACTAGCGAGAGATGAACATACCTAAAAAGTGTAAAGTTAAAAGCATGAAATTACCATATTTTTTGGTGACAGGTCTGGCGATGGCCACGGGCTTTATACCATGAAACTCTCCTGGTAGCAAATGGCCCACGAGAAATGATTTTTTCTTTCTAAGATTTCTATAAATGGTACCATTATTATTTGTTAAATCTATGTAAATTCATATTTGTATTCTTGAAATTCTAGTTTTAGCCCTTTAAACAAAGTTGTATATTGTCTCAAATTGAAAATGAGATAAGATGTATTTTTCCTGTTAGGTTTTATACCGCACTCTTGATGTTTGCCCATTTTTAAGTTAAATATAGCTGTATGGAAAAGTACATTTTATTAAATTTTGCATTAAAAAGTGAAATGTTTATGGTATACCAACAATGTCTAATTTGGTCAAATACAGTTCTCTTCCAAAACCAAAGCTAAGGGTTTTTTTGCATATTTAGTAAAACTTCAAGTGCTGGCAACTGTAACTATTTTCACATATACCTGCTTACCAGTTTGGGGGACAATTTGGCAATTTTGTGGTTACAAAATTATGGTTCTCTTAAGTGCCAGTGTTTAAAAGGAGAAAAAAAAAAAAAAAAAAAAAAGCATTCTTGTAATTTTACACGCTTTTGTGATGGAGTATTGTTTTGTTATACAATTTTGACTTTCAGATTCTTATTTCAATTTGCATTTATGTATAACTTCAGGAGAAATATTGAACATCTGAATCCTGGATGATACTAATAAACTAATAATTGCAGAGGTTTTAAATACTTAGTTAAATGGCTCACTTAATATCCTAAAGGGTTTTCTTTCCTTTTTTTTTTTTTTTTTTTTTTTTTTTTTTTTGTGTTGGCGCTTTCAGATATGTTTACGTCCCTGCTTTCTGTTTCAAACAGAAGGAAGATGACCCTTCAGAAGCTGGTGACACAGGCAACCTAGGACAGATGAGTTTTAAACCGGGTGTTACCCGTTCAAGCGGTCCTAACTGATGACAGAAATTTTTGGTGATGAGCTTTTTTGTTGTTTCTTCGGGTCATCAGAGAAAAGCAGATGGGATTCCGGTTCTTGGAGCAAGCCTGCTTGATGAGATCCCTGTGATTTTGTGCCTTTTGTTCGCAGCGCTCGGTGTTGGCAAAAGTCAGGTAGAGGATTCAGCTGACCTTGTGCTTACCCAGCAGCCAGGCGCTGTGCTTGCCTTCAGCTCAGGGGTTAGCAGGTGGATAAGTTGAGCTTGCACTTGTTTATCAGACGAGTTAGTGGTTGTTCTCCTGGAACACCTGAAGTGATGAAACCCCTGCTTTTGGGGGAAAAATACATACCTAGGTAGATGGGTTCTCTGAAAATACAAGTTTCTGAGAGCTGCTGCTGGAGAGGACCCCCCTGCTTGCTGCCTCTGGTCCCCCAGGAGCTAGGTCATCCTGACAGGAGGCGCAGCCTGGTTCTCAGCAGGAGCAGGACAAACGTGACTGCCACGAGGTTACCTGAGCTGAGGTGGGTTAATGCTGACAAATGTCAAAATAAAAAGCATTTTTGAAGAGCTTTAACCCTCACAGAAATGCTTGTAGAGGAAAAAGAGCTCCCATTCTAACCCCAAAAAACGGGATTGGTTTGGTGAGAATGTGAATAGTAATAAGAAGTAATTATAACTTGAATGTCATTTAAATTCATACTGATTTCACAGCTGTTCATCTCAGTTAGCCTAGCGTCCTGGAGGAGAAGCAGTTGCTGCCACGGGCTCTGTGGGTATTATAATGTTAAACTGGTTTAACTAGAGGTAGAGAAAGTGTTCATCGCTCCTGCAGGCCTCTCAGCAATCGCGGCTTTTGCTGTCTAGCAAAATCTTATTTAACAAAATGCTTCCAGGTAGACAGGCCAGCAGAAGTCTGAAGCAACAGGAACCGAGTGGCTGAAAAGCTTTCTGCAGCTTGGTTGGGATAATGCTGGCGCTGCTGACACTGGGCCCCTGTAAAGCTGCTTTCAGGAGCATAACAAGGCTGTCGTGGTGGAGGAAAGGCCGAGTAAGAGCTGCTGTAGGGTTGCTGGAAAGCGAGAAGAAGGGGTTGAGTAACTCCCCCAGCAGAGGAGCTGGTCAGACTGCAGCAGCAGCGTCCGGTTGTTTATGTGGGTGATGAGCAGAGCTCGAAAAAATTAATTTTCACTAGCCTAAGGGTTAAAAGAGCTCGTTAGAATAAACGTGCCTGTTTTGGCTTCCCGGCTATGCCTAGCAGAGGATGAAAGGAACGAAGCTGACGAGCTGTGTTGGGTCACAATACGTTATTCAATACTGAATCCATAACAGACACAGGGTAATTAACAGACAGGGGTAATTAATTAGCACCATTTCCAGGGTCTGCCTGTAGTAGCTGACCACCTTGAGGCTCCTAGGACACAGCCGTGCCCATGGGTTATTGATAGCGGTGAGGTTCCAAGTGTGTTCAAACAACGCTCCTTCCTCATGCTCTCTAGCTTACCCTCACACCGTACTTAAAGGACTACAGACCACATCTTTTTGGGGCTGTTTCAAGAGAAAATGGCCACGTGTGGCATTTTGCTCGGGCAGGCTGCGACAGGCATCATTCTAGCCCCCGAAATACGTTAAGGGGTGTTGGACAAGTGAGTTAGTCCAACGCAATGCTGCAAACTGGTGTTAATTAATAAAGGTTTTTTTCCTGGATTTTGGTACTGGATTGCACCCTACATCTGAAAAAAAACACTTGGTGAGTTTTATTCATAAATAAACTTTATTTAAAATTAACGCCATCTCTTATTCCAAAATCACGGATTTGTAGACAAGCTTTCACACTTTCACTGAGTAAAAAAACACAAGAAGTAAATCTCCAAGAGTTTTGTATGCTTCTGTAGAAATTGTCTTCTATTTTGTATACATCGTGCTCCCCGACTTTCCTTTGACAGTACCTCAAGCAGAAAAACAAAAATGGATTTTTTTTTTTCTCCCACTGGATTTGCTATTAAGAATGAAGGTCAGATTGCTCTTAGGGCTGCTTTGTGCTATTGAAAACTACAGCGTGGGTTCTGTTCCGAGAGTGCCTAATTTTGAAATCCATCTTGCTGGAGTGATTGCTGCTAGAGGTGACCTGCAAGAGAGACGAGACTTCCCTTTTGCTACTTCACAGCGGAATGAAAGACTTCGGCTATAAATGAGCTTCGTTTACCTGTTTTCTGCACCAGAAGCTCCAGCCCTTCAGGAGAAGTGCTCTGGATCAAGCTGCACGATGAGACCCAGAAAGGGAAGTGTGGATTTTTAGTTGCACCTTTTAAAATTTCACTTATATCGTTAAAACGCGTCTAACTTAAAAGGCAAACGCTTGGCACAAAGGAAGCTCATCCTAATGATTCCAGCAGCCCTTCATCTATTAAAGTGGCAGAAGCTCAAATAACACGTTTCTGACCTCCCAAAAGTTCTTCAAGAAAAACAGGAAAGACCAAACTCGACGGCTTGAATGTCTGGAAAAGACCCAGCTGCCTGCACGCCTTCAAGCAGCGAGAGGTCACGCTTCAACTGCTCCTCGAAGCCGCCTTCCAGAAAGTCACGCTTACCGAGGAGACACTGAGGGCTCGCACTGCGATGGCTGGGGAGCGAGTTTGCTAGGGGGAGTAAAAATAACAACTAAGAAACATGCAGGAGCACATTGCACACACACAACCCCCCTGCGTTGCTCTTGAAACTGAAGTCCACGAAGGAAATGGGACCGATGCCCACCTGCACTCCTGGAGGATGAGAAGTGAGAGCATCACACTGCTCACTCTGGGTGAAAGGGCAGCAAAACCTTGATTTTTTTCCACCTTTTCCCCACAGGAGCCAGCCACGTTTTCCGCAGCGTGGAACTGAGGGTGAGGGCTCAGGCTGGAGAGAGGCTCCTACGTGGGCTTGAACCAGACACGCAGAGGGAGCCAGGTGGCAGGCTGGAGATAAGGATCGCTGGCACCAACGCTGCAAAGAATGAGTAAAAAGCTAAATCACGGTCCTCTAAAAAAATATATATATATATATATATATATATATATATATAAAATTTACATGGTGATGATTCCCAGAAGAGATAACTTGTAAAATGTGGGTTAGCAAATGATTGAAGAACGGTGACTCACGTTTTATTATCAGAACTGACTAGCAGTGTTTGCACCCGTTTCAGCTTTGTTGACGCGTGTTTCTAGCGGTACCTTCACTTAAGGATGATGCCATGTACAGGCGTTGTGTTTGTAAAGCTGGTACTGGAAAATGGAGGTGAGGATCTGGGGGACAGAAGGGTTGGGTTCAGCTCTGTAGGATGCTGACGGCCGGTGGCTGCCTGCCCCTCAGGGTGTGCATGTGGTTGTGCAGTCCCCTGGCTCCAGGTGGGCAGGAGCAAGTCCAGTTGCTCTTGCCGCTGGACAGAACAGGTTTAAGTCACAGAATCTCAAAATGATAGAGTTTGGAAGGGACCTCTGAAGGTCACGGGGTCCAACTCCTGCTCAGGCTGGGCACCACTGAGCAGAGCCTGGCTCCGGCCTCTCTGCACCCTCCTTTCAGGGATTTAGGGACATGGAAGAGATCCCCCTGAGCCTCCTCTTCTCCAGGCTGAGCAGCCCCAGCTCTCAGCCTCTCTACACAGGAGATGCTTCAGTGCCTTCATCAACTTCATGGCCTTGCACTGGGCTCCCTCCAGTATGCCCAAGTCTCTCTTGTACTGGGGAGGCCCAGAACTGAGCCCAGAACTCCAGACGTGGCCTCACCAGTGCTGAGGGTCCTCCTTCTTGCTCTTCCTGAAGATAGGAGTGATATTTCCTCCAGTCTTCAGGCACTTCTCCCTGCTGCTGTGATTGACCACAGGTTGTAGAGTGGCCTCACAATCACATCTGCCAGCTCCCTGAGTGCTCATGGGTGCATCCATCCCACCAGGACCCGTGGACTTGCGAATGTCCCATTCCCTGACCTGATCTTCTTCCAAGTGCATCTTCCTTGCTCCAGCCATTCAGCCTGGCCTCTGGGCCCAGGGATTCCTGAAGGCCAGTCTTGCTGGCAAAAACGAAGGCAAAGAAGGCATTCAGCACCTTGTCCTGGGTAGCCAGGTCTCCTTTTTACTTCAGCAAAGGGCTGACAATGTCCCTGGCCTTCCTGGTGTCACTGATGTACTTGTAGAAGCCTTTCTTGTTGTCCTGGATGTCCTTGGCTAGATTCAGTTCCATCTGGGCTTTCCTAACTCTACCCCTAGATGCTCTGACAGTATCTGTAGTCTCTGTAGTCCTTTTTGTGTCTGAGTTTGGCCAGGAGCTCCGTGCTCCTCCATGTGCTCCACCATGCAGGCCTCGTGGTGTTGTTGCCTGACCTCCTCTCTGTTGGGACAGATGGCTCCTGGGCTTGGAAGAGGTGACCCTTGAATATTAACCAGCTTTCTTGGGCCTCTCCTCCCCATAGGGCCTTTTCACACAGGACCCTATGAGGCAGATCCCTGAAGAGGCCCAGTTCTGCTCTCCCAGCGGTCAGGGCTGTGAGTTTTAGCGCTGCTCCCTGCCCTCAGGACCCCAAACTCCCCCATTTTGTGGTGACAGCAGCCAGGGCCACCTTCAACCTCCACATCCCCACCAGGCCCTCACTGCTGGTGAGCATAGGGTTGGGCAGATCCCCTCTCTTCATTGACTCTTGTATTACTTGGAGAAGGAAACTGTCACCACCGTGCTCCAGGAACCTCCTGAATTGCTTGTGTCCTGCTTCACGGAACCCATGAAATGGGTCGAAACCCCTCATTTTTGTGCTCCTTCACACCGAGCTGGAGTACAGCATCCCACAGCACCGTGTGGCGAGGCTGATGGCCTGGAGGTCCCTGCTCAGCCGCTCTCACCTCTGTCCCCAAGTCCCTTGCTTCTCCTCACGTGCTACTTTTTTTTCTTTTTTTTCTTTTTTCCATCTGAATCATTTAACACGGCTCTGGGAGCACAATAGAGCTGTGATTTGCTTCGGAGCCGCCAGCCTGCAGGAAACAGAAGGTCTCTGAATAAAAGGGAGGCTCTGGTTACAACTTCCCTCTTATTTACTGTTCCCAGCAGCAGAGAAGTTCAGGCTGCAGTGAATGAAACGGAGAATTAACCACGCGTAGCTCCGAAATATAAACACATAAAGGCTGCAGGTCCCAGGGCACCGCTCACGTCGGTGGCTCTCACCCGCTGCTCATAAAAACCTCCCGGCACCCAGACGTCCTGGCTGTGGTGAGCACACGCAAAGGGCAGAGGAAGCAGGACAGAGGTTTTTCAAAGGAAAATGTGCAAAATGTGAATTTTACATGGGTTTTTCTCTTTCTGTACAACTTGAGTCCGAGTTGATATCCCCAGTGCTCAATCATCACCCTGCGACTTTTGCAGAGGAAACCCCCCATTTTCCTTTTTCTGTGTTAACTTTAAAGCTATAAAAGTTTGGGACAACTCAGCCATTCCCTGGAAGGCTACTTTAGAATTATTTTAGAAAGAAATCACCGTGCCACAGTGTTCCCAAAGCGCAGGCAGCTTTGCTCCTAAAGCAGGCTGCCTGCATTTAACCCCCTCTTTTATTTTTGGTTTTGGAAACCAAGCGGTGACCATTTGTGTCTTTTATTTAAAAAATAATATATTTATATATAATTGCACACCCGTGTTTGCTCTGTGGCTGTAGATCTGGCATATTCACACCAGTTTGTGCAGAGGTGTTGAGTGCCTCGAGTTAATCGGTGATGAGTTAACTCTGGCGAAGGCTGTAGAAAAGCCAGGATCCAGTCAGCCTGTTCATGTGAGGCAGAGTTTTTTATACAGTTTTTTTTTTAATTATTATTATTTTTGAAGGACTTTGGTGAAGCAAAATGTAGAAAGTGTGAAAGCAGGGATACATAATGTTGTTCTAAAATGTGTTTTTTATAAGGAAAAGTTCTGTGGGCTTGACTAGCTGGGCCTGCCATGTCCGTCCTGCTTTCTGGGCGGCTTACCTTGCACTTGGTGAGTGGCTGGTACAAAATGAGAAGCATAATTATAAAGCTGATAGCAAAGTCAATGATGATATTTATGCAAAAAGCTCAAAACTCTAAAATATTGACTTAACAGCCTATATATATAAAAGAAACACGAACAATATATATATATATATATAAAAGAAACCTGAAAAAAAGCGAATGAAAAGTTTATTTGGGCCACCTGCAACAATAAAACCGAAATGACCCGAGTTGGAAAATCCCGTGATAGGCCTGTAAGTGGACGTAAAGAAATACCATCAGGGCAAGGAGCCGGCCCGGCCGTGCTGGTGGCAGCCCCCGGGGACCACAGGGACACCAGGAGCCGGGGACTGTGGCCGGCTCGCCCAGGCAGCTTCGTTTCGCTTTCTCTTTCTGCTCTGCTCGCTCAGGGCGGTGCTGGATGGGGCCGAGATCGCCTTGGTGGATTATTTACAGTTTGCACGGAAATCGTAAAAATAAAAGAAGGTTTTGAATAATGAAAAGTTTTCAATAACACTTCTCAAGCCAGGCTCGCGCCGCATTGTTGGCTGGTGATTTATTCTAAATGCACTTTCCAGGTGTTTTGTTTGTAAGAGCACGCATTAAACTCAGCTCACATCCATAAACACAGGAGCTCCTTCCTCCCGCAGTGAGGAAGAAGAGGTGGAGGAGTGCTGCCCAGACCCCCTGGCTGCGGTACGACTCCTCCTCAAAATGTCCTTGGTTGCCTGCCTTGGACTGGGCTCATTCTGAACTCTGTTGGCTTAGCTGGCAAAATCCACCCTCAGGGCCAGGGATCCACTCTGCCCGGTCTGTCTGGCACAGGACGTCACCTCGTTAAGATTTTTAATTTTTAATGTAATTACTTTTTAATTTATAAACACCCAACCACGAAGGCGTGCCAGGCTCCTGGAGCCTTTTCCCCTGCGCTTTTCTCTAGGCCCCTCTCCACTGACCCCTTTTCTAGGGGGTGATTTTTCTGGGGTGATTAGTACCGGGGAGCTCTCGAGCCAACCATCCTCAGGGGTGCAGGTAACAAAATTTGGGCAGAGTTTGGTTTCAATCATCCCACTCCCTGCAGCAGATGGGGGCTCAGGTAAGAGGAGCTGCCCCATGTGCCACGAGACCAGAGAGCGACGTGGGCAGGGACAGCACACGGACAGCTGCGTGGGGATCTGTGTGATGGAAAGCGTGATGAAAATGCTGCTTTTATTTTTTAATTGAGCCTCCAGCTTTAATGAGTTGCTTCTCCAAGGGTTGATGTAAACAGCAGCAGGGTTCGTGTGTGCCAAGCTGCAAAGAGGAGACTGTGCCATGAGATTAATGTGAGCTGTCCTCGTCCCCTGGGCCTTGGACCCTGCATCCCTGCTGTCCCCATCATTCCCATCATCCCCATTGTCCCCATCATCCCCATCGTCCCCATCATCCCTATCATCCCCATTGTCCACATTTTCCCCATTGATTCATCCTCATTGACCCCATCGCCCCCTTGTCCCTGCACGTGGCAGGCAGGGATGGGGGCTCCTGGCAGGGCTCCTTCCGAAATGCTGAAAAAGAAGGTGTGGTGGATTTTTTTCTTGCCTTTTTTTTTTTTTTTCTTCCCTAATTTTCCAGTTCAGAATATCTTCAGCACAAATTCAATGAACCTTCAGGAGCACTCCCAGGATCTGTAGGGTTTTGCTTGGTTTTTGGCTCCAGAAAGTCACCTGGAGGTTAATGCAATTGCTGTAATACAATAGGATACAAAAAAAAAAAAAATAGATTATACCTTGATATAAAGTCTGAGCTTCCAAATAGTGCAGCTCCCACTGGAAAATACCCAGATTTTTTTTGCTGGTGGGGAGAGGTGGGGATGCCTCTCGTGGTGGGGCTGGGAAGGAGGAAGGTTAACGAGGGGGCAATTTCTGCTGCTCCTGGTACCTGTGTGGGGTTCTTAGCGCATCGCCAGGGCCGTGCTGAGCAGTCGGTTATGATTCCCCTGGATCCTGGGCTCCTGATGCGAGGCAATCGCCAGTGAGCCAGGAAATGTCAAGATGACATCACAGGCAGGAATTCTTTAAAGCCCCAAAAAGGAGCTTGTTAAGGCCCGTTTCTAAGCGGCGTGATCCCAGCTGCTTTCATTTTTGCTTTGAGCTTCGACTTTAGCGGAGCAGGCAAGCAAAGCCTCCCCCCAGAATACCCCGTTGCTTTCACCCTTGGCTCTTGGCGCTGCCCTTCTCTTTGGCCTTGGCCTCAGCCTCGTACTGGGACCATCAGGATGCTCCCCGGAGCCAGGCAAGAGCACAAAGGGGCAGGGTGGAGGGGCACCCAGTGGCGCATGCGACCCACACGTGTTTTAATTTCTTTTATGGCCCCTGTTTTACTCTGCGCTGGATGTGTTTTTCTAAAACAACGATTTATTGGAACCTGGGACTTTATGGCTTTCAGGTTCAATTGAGTCCAGATTGTGAGTTTCTCCTTTTGGAAGACGATGGGGTTGTTTGAAGGAGCCCCAAATAGCCGCAGCCAGCCCGTGGCACTCATGAAAGCCCAAGCCAAGGCTGACACCTTTTCGCCTAACTTCCACGGTAATGTCAGAGCAAACATTTACCATCTCCTGTTATGCCTTCCATATGCCGTGCCCTGCTGCAGACACAGGCTCGCCACGGGAGATGTGCCGGCCTCGTTTCTTTTAAAAATTATTGTCGGTGCCGTAAGAGAGCCAGGACTCGCTGAAGGACGAGTCAGCAAAACCTTGGAGCATGCAGAATGAACGCTCGCTTGCGCCCCGGAGTTTCCTCCTTCCTTAGTTTATATTTTAGAAGCACAACCCAAAGCGTTTTCTTGGGCACCGAACACAGCCCTGTTAAGAGCTGTCCGGAGCAAAATTCAGCTCGCAAAGCAGAAGAGGAGAACGGGAAATAATGCTGTTAGCGCCTGGGTACCCACATCCCAAACCACCCTGAGCACTCTGCCGGGGAGCCAGCAGCATGAGAAGAAGAAGAGCCCCCCGCAAGAAGTTATTGCAGTGCGAAAAGAGTCCTGGGTGAGAATGATTATTGACGTGAAGCCCTGGGAATATATCTTGTCCCAGGGCCGGGCCCCCACATCTGTTTCGCCACCAGAGGATCCTTTACAAACAGCTCCTTCAGTGCGAGTGAGCAGCCCGCGCGCAGACACGCAGCCCCAAAATACATCTCCTCGCCTCCTCGCGCTATCCCGCGCTTGGCAGGGAACCAAACATAAGGTTCGGCTCCTAGTTCAAAAAGCCCTTCTTCAGGAATCGACTGTGAGCTTGGTTTAATAAAATAATAAATAAAAAATCCGCCCGGCTTCCTCCGGGGAGATCTAATGGGATGCAGAGCCCCGCACCTCTCGGGGCTGCTCCCAACCTGCTCGGCGCTGGGCACAGAGGGAATGTGGTGGTGAAATAAACCCACCGTGCCACAGCTCGAAAGAGCTTCCAGCCTTGCTGTCTGATGGAAAAGAGGTAACACGAAAACCAATGGAGCACAAATCTCCTTCTGGAGGGGCTGGATGAGGTGTGCTGCTCACTGCATCCGCGGTGGGATGCGGCGTTGGCTCCAGCGCGGCATCACAGTGCTGCTGAGCATCCACAGGCTCTTCCTAAGCAAACAGGGGGCATTTTCCTATATAAAGGGATGCTAAATTGGAGTTTTTCCCAAAAAAATTCCCTCCAGTCATCACAGCTTAAAACTTTGGGCTGAGCTGCTGATAGTGTATGCTGTGAATTCAGCATTTCCTTTACCTACTCGAAGGGAAGAGCAAAAAAGCGAGGAAGGGAGATGCAGCCGGCGTGGGAGACAGACGAAGGGGAAATAGCAAACACAGAAATTAGCAGTTCTGAAACGCTCAGAGATTTCCTGGATCCACTTCCCTCCTCTCCCAGCATTTTGCTGAGCATGACGGGATTCGAGCCATTATTATTTTAGCAAGGTTTTTTTGGCTTTTTTTCTGGCTGCAAAAATAGTCATCACTTGTAAATTTAAGGCATTGCTGTCCTATCTGGTGGGGAGCCAAAAGGCATGGAAACAATAGAAGAAGTGTGAACTTTCTCCTTCATCTCGGCGAACATTAACTTCAAAGCCGGGCTGTAAACTTTCAGATGTAATGACTATTTGTCCAAAGGAGAAACACATCAGTTTGATCAATGAACAAAAGTTATAAAACACAGAGGTTACATTTGCTAAACACTTGGGGAAAAAAAAAATAATATGGGACTGTTTTTGGGTGCGGGGGCAAATTATTACCGAATTATTAGGGCGGTGGGCTGGTGCAGGTCTGGCCATCAGAGGGGTTTCTGTCCCCGAGGAGGATCTAAGGTCCCATCAAACCGTGGTCCTAGAGCACAGGGCTCAGCTCTCGGTGTCACCGGGGTTTCTGTGCAGGGACCCCAAGCATCGCTGAGCCCCAGGGACCCAAATCCCATGGGAACAAGGCAGGGATGCTCTGGGATATCAAGGAAATGCAGGAAGACCCCCAAATCCCTCATTTTTTCCATGCTTTCCATTTTTTTCTGTTAAAAAAACACCTGGATGTGGGCCTGGGCAGCCTGCTCTGGGTGTCCCTGCTTGAATTAACCAGGAGGACCTGCGGCAAGGCAGCAGCGGGGACGGGTGCGTGCAGACCAGACCTGCCTGGGGAAGGAGAGAAGGAAGTGCCGGAGCACGAGAAGAGGTTTTGTCGGAGAGCTCCCTAACATCTTCTGCCAACATCTTTTTTGAATCAGCCCTGGGGGAACGAGCGAGAGGCCGGGCGAGCCGTGTTGTCCGTGCAGGGGAGCTGAGCTCATGGGGGCAGCGAAACGGAGCCCTCCTCGCCCACCGTATGAGCCTGGGGGCAGAGAGGGATTGCATTTAAGGGATTGCATCTGGCCTAAGCTGGGAAAAAACACTGCCATGCAGCAGGCCCCGTGCTCAGAAGATGCCCACGGGTGATGCTGGAGCACGGTGCTCAGCTTCCCCTGACCCACTGCTGCTCAAAGGATGTGCTGGGGTTTGGGCCTTCCCCCTGCAAAGCCACACCTGGGCTTTGTAGGCATGGTGTGTATCGAAATCTGGTCCTTTCAACAACAGCAGTCCCCTTCCCGTGCTTTCCATCTCCACTGGATCCTGTCCCCGGCTTCGAAGCGCGCTGGAAGCAGCGAGCCATTTTGCCACGGGCTCAAAAAGCAGCGGTCCCTCTCTGGTTCTGTGTAAATAATAAATCGGAGTTATGTGTGCAAACGGAGGCCTGCCAGGCTCTTTGGATAGGAGGCACGAGGTTTGTGCTGTGGAAATGGTAGAAGAAAGCATGAGTCCTGGGAGCTTTTGGGCTGGTTGTGCAGCTGCGCTGACACAGGTGAGCTCGGGATCAAAGGGAAGCCGCTGCTGCCCTCCGACACCTCGCCCAGAGCAGATATTAGAGCAGATATTAGTTATCAGGCAGCAGCGCTGTGAAAAGCACAAGCGTGCCCTTTGCCCTTCGGGAGATATGAAAGCCAGAAGGATGCCAGATTCGATCGAGGGAGGCACATTGGCGTGTGTGGCTTTCTTTGGCCTCGCAGCGCTCCTTCGAATCCCCTGCTGCTCCGGACGGGGACCCGGAGCAGGGCTGTGGACGATCACTGTGGCAGGATCGTAATTGCAATTGCTGTCTGAGAGCTGCTTAGGGCTTCTGCTAATCCCCCAGACCTGCAGCGAGCGACTACGGTGCAGACTGGGAGCATTCGGGGGCAGGGATGCGCTGCACGGAACAGCTCTGCAGGAGGAGTGAGAAAACCCACCTCTGACCTCTCGGTGTTTCCATTTCACTCAAGGAGGAGATGCTCCGAGGCACGGGCACAAGTCCAGACCGAAGCCCAGACTTCTCCGCTCTGGGATTTCAGCCACTTGGAAAGCATCTCTGCCCCAAAGCCCTACCCCAAAGGCTGCGAGCCCAGCGTGGCTGAGCTCTCGGCCCAGTCGCTGGCCAGAGCTGCACCACCATGCCCTAAAAGCAAAGCCCACCAGTTCAATGTGCATGTCCAGAGGGGTTTTCAGCTTCTAGGGAGGTAACGGGAAGGTGGCAGCAGTGAAGACTCATGTCAGTCTCTGCAACAACTGTGTTTCAGGAAAACCTCCCTCTAAAAGCCATGTACTGCATAACAGATGGTGCATCTGTTTCTGTTTCCAGTATGAGCTCACTAATCACTTTTGAAGAATCCAGCATTCAGGGTTAATCAACATGAGCTGAATTGCAGCAAAGGTTTCTGCAGCAATGGAAAAACCCCGTGCGACTGCCTTTCCCCAGGTTATCCCTGTGGACAGCGGGGTTTATCCTCAGCCTGAATGTGGCCAGAAGCCCAATGATCCCTGCAAAGCCAGGGCCTCTCTCCGAAAGGCTTCTGCCTCTTCAGTGTCCTTGTGTGTTTGACAAAGCAGAGCTGCCAGTAGTCGACATTTCAGTCAACGAAAAAAAAACCCTTAAAGCTCAAAACCTTTCTATTTGTCCTGTAGAAGATTTAATGAGAAGGTTTCTTCTACTTCTTTCCCCCCAGCCACCTTGAGGACGTCCATGTAGAGGTTTGGTACCGACCTTTATTTCCATGTTACGGATTTATCATCGATGTTTCTATGTCCTTGCTCTCAGAACAAAACTTTTTATGACCCTGTTAGCTTATTCCATCCACTGTTAGACTTTAAACACCTTCCTAGGGACAGGTACCAACGTTATGATGCTCACTTTTATTTCCAGGGCACGGTGATGGGTCTCCATGGGTGGCGTAGCCACATGTCCTCCCAGGACACATTTCTCAGCCCCGATTTTTTGCTGCCTCCATCACCGTGCGCACCAGCACCCAGCCCTGGGGTCACACAAAGCCCAGTGGAGCCATTCCAGGTCCTTAAAACAGCAACCTCAGCGTTTGCAGAGTAAGCACTGACGGCAGGGGGTGGAGGCACGCATTTGTGGTTGTGTTCTTATAAAAGCTGATTTATTTTAACGGGACGTTCACAGCGCGCAGCTGGCAGCGGCAGACACGGCGGCTTCCAGGCTCTGCTCCGAGATCTTCACGAAGCCTTGGGGCTGGTGGGGGCTGCCAGAGCAACGGGGGGATGCTGCAGGGGGGGATGCTGCAGCCTCAAATGGGGTCCAGCGTGGTCCTGAGGAAAGGGGACCCCTGAGGAAAGGAGAACCCTAAAGGGGCTCCCAGCAGATACAGGGCAGGGCACAGGAGGAGGCAGCGAGTGGCAGCAGCCTGCTGCTGGTTTGGAGGCCCCCACGTGCTGACCCAACATTTGGGGAGGTGTGCTGCTTGCCAGGGGCTCTGGTCCAACTCTTCCACGAGGTCACCAGCGATGAAGCCAGGGGGAACCTGGAGCACATCCAGCATGGCCTCATGGCTGGAAGGGCCAAGGCATGAGCTCCCAGATGATTTTCTCCTCAGTGTTGCTGTTGAAGGGCTTTAGGAGGAGCAGATGGGTCCTGCAGTTGAACTACTGTTGGGGTAGCTGCTGGTGACAACAAGGATTTGGTTTGGTGACTGTGGAGATGGTGACCCACCATTACACGAGTCGTGGTGGGATAGCTCACTGCTGTGGGTGGATGCAGGCCCTGCAGGAGTGACAGGCTGGGGAAGGACAGGGGGCGATTCCCTTGGTTTGAGGGGCTGCAGGGGGCTCTGCCTTGGAGCCACCAGAGAGGTTATGGGTTGGGGTCAGTGGGCAGACCAACACGGGTTGTGGATGGCTGCTACAGACCACCTGGTGAGGAAGAGGAAGGAGCTGAGGCCCTCTTCATGTAATGCAGAGAAGCCTCATGTTTGCAGGCCGTGGTCCTCACTGGGGGCTTCACCCACCCTGATGTCTGCTGGATGGGCAGCACAGCAGGGCTCCAGCAGTGCAGGAGGCTTCAGGAGTACACCGATAATCCCTGGACACAGGTGACTGAGGAACAGTCCAAAAAAAAGCAGGACCACAGCCCTGGAGTTCAGGAGAGCAGGCTCCAACCCGTTTGCATTGCTGCTTGGAAGAATCCCTTAGGATACAGCCCTGAAAAGAAGAGGGCTGCTTGATTTTCGAGTTTTACCTCCTGCTCAAGAATAGTCCATCCCCATGTGCAGGATGTCAAGCAAAGGCAGCAGGAGGCCTGCATGGACAAGAAAAGAGCTCCTGAAAAAGGTCAAACACACAAAAAAGAAATGCACAAGAGGTGGAAGCAGGGGCAGGTCACCCTGGAAATAGTGTAGAAACTATGGGGTTAGGAAAGGCAAAGCCCAGCTGGAGCTGAATCTAGCGAGGGATGTAAACAACAAGAAGAGCTTCTACAGATGTATGAGCAGGAAAAGGGAAACTAGGGAAAATATGGGCTTGCTGCTGACTGGGGGAGAGAGGACCCAGATGGTGAGGAGAAGTCAACATGGTTTTGTGAAGGGGGATGTATACTCAGCCACCCAGATAGACATCTGTGATGGGATGAATGTCTTGGTGGATGAAGGCAGAGCAGTGGATGTTGTATGCCGCAACTTTAGCACGGTTTTCAACATTGCCTCCCATGACACCCTCATAGACAAGCTGGTGAAGTACCAGGTAGATGTATAGTGAAGTGGATAGAAAATTGGCTGAACTGCCAGGCTGGAAGGATTGTGACCAGGTACATGAAGTCCAGCTGGAGGCCAGGCACTAGTGGAGTACCATGGGATGAAATTTGGGTCCAATATTGTTTAATTTCATTTTAATGACCTGGATGGTGGGACAGAGTGCGCCCTCAGTACCTGAGTACCTGATGTTGGGGTAGAGTAAAGAAAACAGGGAGACTCTTCTAAGTCTGCCAGTCCAGGAAAAGAGGCAATGGGCCAGCTGAAATACTCTTTTACACTGAAGGTGGTTGAACACTCAGGATGCTCCCCAGAGAGGTTGTGGAGTCTCCATGCGTGGAGGTACTCAAAACCTGACAGGACACGGTTCTACACAACCTGCTCTGGCTGACCCTGCTTGGACAGGGGTCTTGGATTAGATGCTTTTCAGCCTTGGTACCTTCCAGCCTCAACCATTCTGTGATTCTGTGAAATTTGTTTTAATCTCCAGCACAGTTATTTTAAAGTATTCCAGCCATTTGTACCTCAGTAAGTAAGAAACTTGGCTTCAAAGCCCAAGAGCACATTGAGTCTTTACCAAACCTGTGGTGCCAGAGTTTCAGGAGTGCTTTAGCAGCCTAACAAACCAAGGAAGTACAAAATGTGCCATGTGAGTCAGATGTGTCTACTGCATCAACCATATGATCCTAAGTTTCTCAAACAAAACCACTTGCTGTCAGGACAGTGTGGAGCCAAGTTAGCATGATTCAAGTTCAAGAGTCAATTTTGTGTAATGTCAGGAGTTACCTAGTGCCACCCAGTGTTGGCAGCTAGAAAAAGAAAGGTTAAATACGGTTACAACAGGGTGTAGCCTAGTGAAACAGGAAAAAAAAAAAAAAAAAAAAAAAGTCCCAGCCCTTGCTTTCTGTATCAGAGGTGAGCAATTGCACAGAAGCCATTCAGCACTGAAGTCTGGGAGACAGCTGTCCCTCTGTGGCTTAGATGTTGAAAAAAAAAAACCATCTTGCACCTTTTATATTCACCTTTCAAAGCATATAATCAGTCTGAGAGAGATGTAGATGGCCTCTCACACCATGAGACTCACTCCTCTAAGCTAGCATGAGTTAGATGTTCAGGAATTTAGATGGGAAACAACTACGTGAGAGGTGTCTCTTTCCTGGGATAAGTGGAGCACAGTTAAAACATTACCTTTTTTCCCCTTTTATCTCAGATGGTGCATATGACCTGCATTTCCTTGAAGCCTTTTATATTGTATGGGATCTCACATGTATCAGACAAGGAAATAAATACTTGCCCAGTCATGGCCTTTTGATGACTGAAATAATTCTGCTTTTGTCCTTCAAAGGGCTGTGCAAAACTTGTTGAGTGTCATGGTCAGACAGGGAAACTGAGGCACAGAGCCAGCACTAACTTCCCTCTCACAGCAGGGAGTTGGGTCCTGTCCAGGAGGGATGGAGAGGACCTGGAGCCCAGAACCCAAGAGGGAAAGAGGAGAAGGGGAAAGTAAGAGGCTGAGATGCTTTGAGCCCACCAGACACTGGCAGTGAGAGGATCCCAGGGTTGTGGTTTTATCTGCAGTGCCCATGGCAGAGAAGTCCTCCTTCAGCCCCTTCTTGTATCTTGGACTCCTTTACTCTGCCCTGACGTGGCCTCATTTCCCAAAGAAATGAAGACAACAGTGGCTTGAGCAGTTCTCTGCCAGCTCTTTATTTTACCCCACAGAAGACAGAGGGCCAAGGAGAGACTGACACAGGCGTGTAACTCAGATGAATACATCACAAACAGGAAAGTGAAAGGTGGCTGCCTTCCAAAACCATGTCTTCACGAGGAGACACACTGGTTTATGGTGTTTCTGGAGGTCAGGGGTCCCTCCTGACATTTGTATGTTCTCCTCTTACCCCTCAAGCCCCTGTGGCTCTGCAGATCCCTTGGGTGGCTGCCTGCTGACAAGAAGCCCCCTCTCTAACCCACCTTCTCCTGAGCTCCTGGAGGCAGGCCACAAACTGAAAACTCCCACTCCAGGGCCAACACGCTCGGGGTGCTCTTTCTTTTCTTGACAGTCCTACGTGTTTCCTCGAGGACCTGGGAGCTGAGCTGGCTCTTCTGGCTCTTGGCACCTGTGGGAAGACCTCCACGGTCATTAATTATATCTGCGTGCTTCACTGGGGCCCCACACAACCTAGGTGCTCTCCACAGCTACAAGACTTTCAATCCTCCTCCCACAGTGCTTGCAGCTTGAAAATGGAAGCAGAAAATCTGTAATTCTGGTGATGACTGCCTGGCCTGGGCCTCAGGAATTCTTCAAAAAGAGAATGGAGAAGGTTTATAGCGTAGGTGTGCAATGAGAGCCAGTCCCTGCCCTGAGGTTTTACAGTCTCAGCTATCAGGGTGAAAGCACAGGAACAGGACAGAAGCAGGAGACCTGCGAGTCGCTGCGTTGCAAGGCGTGATGCTGCTCAGTTTCCAGATCTGAGATGTTTTTGAACCTATAAATAAACCAGGGACGTTAATGATGCCATTAATCTTGGTTGGCCGCCATCCCAGCTGTTCTCAGTGGCGAGGTTACCTTGCATCGCCCAGTAAAAGTTGGTCCCCACGGTCTTACCAGTCCACTGTGCCTTTGTTTACAATTTCTGCTACGATATGCCAGGAATGAATTCCTAAAAGTATAAACAAGGATTTCTCCTATCGAGGAAAAATGAAGTTTGCACATACTGGAAACAGGCCCCTTGGAAAACCAAGCCCATGCAGCTTTCCTCGGAACTGCCTGCTCAGATGTCCAAAATGGTTAGGCACAGCCGCTTGTGGTTAGGGAAATAAACGCTCCCCTACCACCAGATAGTAACGCCGGCCAACCTTCTTTTTTATTTCTGTGTCTTGCCCAAGAAGTTGCGACACCCTCTCAGCAGCAGCAGAAGGGAGTTGTTTGCACTCTGGTCCCAGGTGATGTGTGGCTCTGGCACTTATTGGGACTTACTTCCCAGGAGCACTCAGCACCGTGACTCGGTTTCCTTACCTTCACCCCCCGTTTCCCTTGTGCTATTTACCCTTAGTTCCCAATTTCTTAAGTGGTCTGGATGCCACTTCCTATAAAGTATCAACTAAGAACAAATAAGAGGGATTTGGATGCTGTTCCTTACCTTACCAATGACATTTTTGGGCCAATGTCAGCAATTTCTCTGTGGAAGATCCAACCCTCTTGACCTGGCTTGCAGCTCATAAACAGTGTAACCTGCTCTCCCTCAGGAACCGCAATGAAATGCATTTAATTTATTTGTTTTTTTGCTATTTTTCCCTGATGACATCCACTGGGCACTGGTAATACTACAGCTACCCTTTTTTTGGGGTTACTAAAGATGAGGGAAAACCACCTATGAAGGACAAACTCCCATTAATTTGTGGTGTGTAGGGGTCAAGCAGAACCTGAGAACAAGCTGAGGGGGTGGAGAACCGGGCAGCATGTGCCTGGCACAAGGAGGCAAGGTTTGGTGTGGCGTGTAGCCCTACAGGTGAGCAGGGAGATAACTGGGTCCAGCCCTGTGCACCGCATCTGGTAAGGGGAGCTATCCGGGACACCAAGATCTATATGATGGGGAGAAAGTTTCTTTCCCATCTTGATTAGCTTTCCTAGTTTTAATTGGTACAATTTTTATTAACTCCTAATTTCTATTTGTGGGTTTTGCTGAGCTGTTGCTGGGACTGGGAGTCTTCTTTATCAATGGGATTTCATCAGTTGGGTTTGCTTTCCATATATTAGCTTATTGCATTTAGAGAGTTGGCCATCTAAACCCCATTGGTATAAACTGGAGCAACGTCCACCTTGGAAGGGAAGTGGGGAAAAAAGCCCCTCAAAATCTCAGTTTTACTCCTAATTTTATTCTGTGTCTGGTGGAACAGCATGTCTGGTAAGAGACCAGCTCGCAGCTGGAGCCTGGCAGCAAACACACGGAGGTGCTCCAGACAGGCTCGACTTAACATTCACCTTGACAAAGTAATCAACCTGTCAAGCAAAGGAAGTCCTCACGGCCAGACTGGTGATGGAAGGTAACCAATACTCCATCTGCAGCATCGGGCAATAAAGGATTTAAAATATTACAGGAGAGGAGACCTGAAATGCTAGAGAAGAGAGCCTATGTAGAGAAGGGGAGAGATTAGCAACGTGCAAGAGCCAGAAAAATGAAAAAGAAACTCCAGAAATGTTTCATATTGGCTGCAAATGAATAACAGCCTCAAATGAAGTGGTTAAGGCTTGTTGCATATGGTAAAAATACGGGCTAAGCCAAGCAAACAGTCTCGGGCTAGTGGCACAGAAGAAATAATCTCCCTAGAGCAAGAAAAGGCATCTGTTTATTTATCCTGGTTATGGAAATGTCCTTGCCCAATGTCAGCAGTGCTGAGAGCTCTGTGGGCAGGTTGCACCATCTTCTGGCTCTGGAGGAGACCCGAAACCAGTGTCCTGTATGCGATGTCCCTGGACATCTCTGCACAGAGATCAGACAGGGCCGATAGCAGCAGCATGGAGAGATCCCTGAGCTCCCCTGAAGCAGCACCTGTACAGAACCACTCTGCAGGGATCAGGGTCGCATGAAAAGGGCCTTCAGTGGTGACACCAGCTAAAGTAATTAATTAAATTAAAATCCAGAAAACCCTCACTGCTGCTTAGAAAAACCTGATGTCTTGAGTGAGGGTTGAGGATCCACACCCCATCTGCAGAAGACGCTTCAGGGACCACCTGAGATATCTGCACATCAGGCACGGAAATGTGAAGATCTCACCTGTTAATGTTGATAATTAACTATTATACATGTATTTGCCTGGGAAAAGGTGCTTGAAGCAATTCCTTCAGGAGGCTGCAGTCCAAGGCAGTGGGAGCCCAGGGCTGCACTCTGTAGGTCAGAACAAATATACAGACAACGAGATTGCTGCCCTTGTCCTACGTGGGCACTGAACACACTATGGGATTCAGAAACACTGGACATTACCTCTGCTACATAAACCTGGCATTTCAGCTTACCTCTGATGTGGCAGAGCTTCCAAACTCTGCAGGCCTGACCAGACCGCTGTAGCTCGTTTGGGTTTCTCACCGTCCTGGAGGAGTTATTAGACTATTGTGAGACTGAGTCTCTAATTAGGTCCCTATAGCGGTAAGATCGTTTCCTCTGTAATCACTCAGTGGGAACTGGTGCTTTCTCCTCTGTATTCAGATTTTTATTTCTTTCACCCACATCATCTGTCCAAAGCCCTGAGTCTCCCAGTCCGCTGGATGCAAATGACTTCGGCATTCACTGTAAGGATGTTTCTTTCCAGCTGCTTCACGTTTCCTTTTGACAAGCTCTTCTAGAGAAATTTATAATGAATTAACTCCAGGCTGGACCACTTGCTACTCTCTTAAATCCAGTGCTGCTTCAGATCTTGATCAGCTGGTTTAATTTTTAACTCTCACAGAATTGGTAAGTCCAAGCTGAACTGTCGCACACCACGATCGGGAGATGGTTCCCAGGCAGGCAGAGCAGCAGCCAGGGGCAGTAGGCATGAGGTAAGCACGCAGAGGGACTCTACTTCTCCAGCATACCATCCGAAGGAGATGGTTCAGTTCACAGGGAAAGTTATCGGAGACCTGGAAAAGAAAGAGTCTTACTGATTTAAGTGCATGTGAAAAATGACGCAATGCACCGTGCAGAACATTTCACAAGCATCTTACAAAAGTGAAATTACACAAATGCACCTTTCTCCACATTTTTTTTTCCAGATCCTCTTTTCTGTTTCTTGTTTCTGAGCACATCCTTCGATACAAGCTTAAATTTGGGTCCTTGTTTGAGCTCCTGCACAAAATTGATCTCATTTCTGCAGGTCCTGCCCTCCCGAGTCCCACGAGTGCTACAGGGTCTGCAGGTGTTCACCCATTGTGAAAGTCGGGTCATTAGTGCTTTGGCAACCAACTGCTGATTCAAGCACCTGATTTTCATCGGTTTGACTTCCAGCTCTAAAATGTTGGCCTAGAGGTGAGGAGGATACTGGAATTTGTACCCCAGAGCCTGGAAACACGCTAGTCATTCTGAGCTCAGGCTGAAACGGAGGCTCCTCGCCTGTCAGAAGACTTAAAACAAAACAGGAAGTTCTTAATATCAGAGACAGAGCTGACTGGAGAGCCGAACAATATAAAGCAGAAGGTGTCTCCCCGTTTTCCTGTTTATCTCTTGCTATTTCGGAACGCAGGGGAGATGAAGCATCAAGGAGGAGTTTCTCAATCGCAATTCAGCGCTCAGGGCAGCACAACTGGAGCTGCAAACGGTCCACACCATCCCAGTAAAGGCAGGGCATCTCTCTCCTACAGCCCTTTGCCATGATCTGAACCAAATGTGCAACCCGGTTTGAGGTGTTGGGGTGGAACACGGCACACCAAGGCAGTTTGCAGGGGGCAGGAGCTTAGAGAAAGTGAGCAGTAAGCGAAACCGCGGGGGAGGGCGACAGGCTGGCTCGATATAATTACCTTAGGAAAACACTGGAACTAACGAACTTTCTCCCGAGAAAGGGCCATTAGATTTTTAATTAACACAGGCCATTAGGACCACAGCTCCACGCCACGGCTGAATGGTGGTTTATCAAACAGGACCGAATTGCTGGCACCGGCCTGGGAGGAAGCTGGAGCATCACAAAAAAATACCGTGTGTACCGGGCTAGCAGTGGTGGCACAGAAATGAGCCAAACTTGCTGACCTTGTGGCCAAGCCTTGTCACATCAGCACAGCACATGCCAGAGAGTGTTTGGCCTTCTGATGGCAGAGCCGGAGGGACAAACCTGTGGGGATTTGGGCTCGCTGGCTGCGGGAGCTTTGCTTCGCTTTGCTGGTCGCTGTGGAGGTGGGCAGGGGGCGAAGCTGCCTCCCCAGGCACAGCCACTCGCAGAGCTTCTCACGAAAGAAAAGATTTTTCTTGGCCCGGAAAAACTGGCACCGAGCAGGAAATTAAGGGTAAAAAACAGCTCTGTTTATTTGTTTCAACTTAAAATTGAGCAGGTGGTAATTCCTCGTACAGCTTGGCCTCTCTTTCCAAAACAAAGCACAGAATGGCTAAGGCTGGCAGCAGGTACCAGCTCCCTCAGCAAGGTTTCCATTCTCCTGGTGAAACAGGAGATTGGATGTGAGGATTCATTTTGCTTAGTTCCTTCCTTCTCTTCCTTTGTTTAAGGTTTTGGGGCTGTTGCTCTTTTCCCTTACCTTTTACTCGGCTGAAGCAGATTCACAGAACCAGATCACCACCACGGACCCTTCCCCCAACCCACAAATAAAGAGGTGAGCACACCCATCCCTTTTTAAAAGGAAAAATCTCGATCCCAAGACCACTGGGGCTGCAGATGCCAGAAGACAAGGGAAAACACAGCACCACGGATTTCATTGCCACCTCAAGGAAGTCAGCTGAGAACGAAGTCACAGAGCTGTCCCCCAAAAGGGCATCTTTCTACCACGAAGGAAGAAAACGCTGCTCTCTTGTATAAGGGCACAAGATGACAAAATGACCGGCCCAGGCAGCAGGAAGATGCAGCTTCACGTTACAGCTGAGTCAGTCTGACAGCGTCGTGCTGCAGACGAGGATGGGCTCCTCGCCAGCTCCGGTGCTCTGCTCCTCTTCCTGCCTTTGCACTTTGCTGCCTCCTACCCCGAGGACTCTGTTTCAGGGACCTACACCAAAGAAGACTCTCTCTGCAAACCAAGGCAGCATCCTGAGAAATAGCTTAGCCACTAGACCTCGTTTTTTTTGCAAGTAGGCAACTAGAAAAATGAACAGAGCAAAGGTAAGAAGAGGGGAGAGACAGCACCTTTATAGGTTCGCATCCCTGTAATGCCACACTCCTTTTTTCCCCCTTTTTCCTCCCCAGTTATCACTCCAGCAAGCCTGCCTGTGGATGAGCCAGGCCAGCTCCTCGCAGAAAATGGATGGTATAGTCACAAGTCATTTTCACGCTTTAACCAAGAAATAAAAGAATAGGTGAAATGAAGACCAAAGAATCCTACAAAGCGAATTAGCGAGCCTTACAGCAAATCATTGGCTCTGTACAGCTCCAGCCAAACATTTCTTTGCATCTTAAAGCCAGCTGCTCTAAGTGCCCTGAAGCATCCCTTCTGCTGTCCAAAGCATACAGCCGAAAGGTAGTGCAGAGTGAACCTACTCGGGGCCTTGTAGGGCTCTCTCCAGTGCCGTATCTGAAGGCCTCCCCGTCTTTGAAGTATTCATCTTGTGTGCCCTGGGGGTATGGAAGTGTTATTCTTACTTCAAGAACAAGGGGCAAAAGGCTGAGGCAATTTGAGCAGCTTGCCCAAGGGAGTCGCTGGCAGAGCAGAAACCTGGCCGTAGCTCATCGACATCGCAGGCTAACACCTGAGCCTGCAGACACGCCCTCTTCTCCCCGAAAACGTGAGAAAAGGAGAAACAAAAGCAAAGCCATAAAGCAGCGGTTAGAGTCATTTAGGAGCCCTCAGCACAACCTCCCACGCAGCAACCACTGCGCAGTCCTGGCTGGTTCTGCGTTACCTTTCCCCTCTCGGCTCCCCTGCTCCATCCCGACACGAGCTGGGAGCTGCCTGGGGCAGAGGCTGTTCAGCTACTTCACCTGGGGTATCCTACAGAGGGGCTGAAAATCGGGGCGAAGAGGCCAGGTTTTGCTTTCTCTGTTCGCTCCAGGATTTTTGACTTTAGTGAGATTATTTAGGTTGCAGGCAATAGCTCTTGAGGGTGACAAGGATCTGGCTAGTGAGCCCAAACAAGCCTGGAAGCCTTGCACACAGCAGAGATTGCTTTGTAGGAATGAGGCCCTGCAAATGAATTGTTTATGAAATCTCTGATGTCCAAACTGTTGCTGAGGAGGATTTATGTGTAGAGATGTGAGGATGTGTTCCTCCTCCACTACTGGCTATTCCTGTGCGTTTCCTCTCTCCCTGCCCTTCAAGGCTTTGCTCTGAATATATCGATGTGTACTGTTCCTGAAGAGTCTTGGGAGAGAATCTAGAGGGCAAAGATTTGCTTCAAAGCAGATCTTCAAACATCTGTTTGTACTTACTGCACAAATATTTAGCACACTAGAGCACATAGCTGCCTGTAGCTTCAAGGCAAACACGAATGCTAAGAGGTATTAAACGCTCTTAAACATAAACAAGATAGCCTGGAACAGCTTATCGGTTAGGTGGTAATGGGTGGGGAAGAGCTCGTTGTGTATTTAAGGCTCAGTCCTTTTCCCGGTTTATTTCCATGTTAGTCATGGGACCTGGAGAGAAAAACTCTCCTGTGTTTCAGCCTGGGAATGACGCTCAGATCACAGCCGGTCCCGACTCACTGCTGCAGCGGCTCCTGTCTGCTGCTGCCCCGGGCTGCAAGGGCAGGCTCTGGCCAGCTGCCCTCTGGGTCACCCGAGGGTGGAGAAGACCTCTAATGGTTGCTGATGTCCAGAGAAGGGCTACGGAGCTGGTGAAGGGCCTGGAGCACGAGTGCTATGAGAAGCGGCTGAGAGAGCTGGGGGTGTTTAGTCTGGAGAAGAGGAGGCTCAGGGGAGACTTCATTGCTCTCTGCAATAAACACCTGAAAAGAAGGTGTGGGGTGCTGGGGATCAGCCTCTTCTCACAGGTGACCAGTGACAGGACCAGAGGGAATGGCCTCAAGTTGTGCCAGGGGAGGCTCAGGTTGGAAATGAGGAGACATTTCTGCTCAGAAAGAGCAGTCAGGCACTGGGACGGGTTGCCCAGGGAGGTGGTGGAGTCACCATCCCTGGGGGTGTTCAAGGAGAGGTTGGACGTGGTGCTTGGGGACATGGTTTGGTGGGTGACATTGGTGGTAGGGGATGGTTGGACCAGGTGATCTTGGAGGGCTTGTCCAACCTTAATCATTTTATGATGGCCAGGCCACCTGCAGGAATTACAGCTGAAGGGGAAGGGGCAATTTCCCTGACATCAGAGGTCCTGCTAGTTGGCTGTACAGGAGCACGAGAAGAAGCCTCTGGCCTCCGATTAGCATCTGATTGCAGATGAACACGTTATCACCTGCTGTTGCTCGATGCCACTCCACCAGGACACTTGTAGCATTGCCTGGGAGAGAGGCATCGTGCTTGTCTCAGCTGCTAGGAGCTGCTGGTGTTTTAGCCCCACACTCTCCTGCTAGATGAGTGAGGAGTTCATTTGGCTGGCTGAAATCCCCGAATCACCTGCCGAAAGGGTCAGCCGGCTGCCAGTTCTGGTGCACGGAGGGGACAGGAACACGGGACAGAAGCTGTGAGGACAGACGGCGTGGCAGTGGTGCTGGCCTTGATGGGCGCAGAGCATTAGGGAGAACATCTCCGTATCTCCAGTTCACAGACTTCTGGATGGTCTGATCTCACCTCCTTGGAGATTTCAGCTAAAACACAATTTGGAGCAGCTCTGCCCTGGACATATGTCGCCTTCTGCCAAGTCTGCTGCAGGGACAGAAATCCTTGCCAGCGGAACAGTCATAAACAGCTGGGCTGGTTGCCTCTTCAGTCACCTCGCTATGATTTGCTGGAGCTCATTTGTCAGAGCCCTAAATCACAGCACAAACACTGGAAAACAGCCTGAAATGGATCTGCCTAGACCACAAAAACCTGCAGATTTTCTGCAAACGTGCAGTCCATCCCAAAAATCGACGTTTTCTCCAGGACAGCTAATGTTTGTTCTCCGATCCGAATAGGGCCAGCAACAAAAGCACTTTGACACCGAGATTTCTGGTGGTACGGGAACGTCCCTGGGGATTGTAAGGTAGTTTCTACACGGACAGAAGTTTGTAATGCAGATCCAGATCCAGTCCTACATTTGTGGAGCTGAGGAGGGCTTTTCCACCGCGTTGAGCTAATGCAACTGAGCCAACAGGAATTAATGCTATGCCCTTTTCTGCCTGTTGAGACACGGTGAAGGAAAGCAGCCACCTTAAATCAAAGGGTCCAGATTCAGGGAGGTGCTCGAGCTAGAAATCAGAAGGCAGTTTACAGATACTTTGATAACTTAAGCTTTTATCATTCCACAGGCCCCAGAGATCACTTGGTGAGGGCTGAATGAGTTTCCTCATATGGTATTTGAAGGCAAAGTCAATCTACATTTGCTTCCCAACAGGCAAGCCCAGGCAGCTACGGCGTGTTTCAAAAAGGGGAGATTAAACACAAGTTTTCGGTGCTACTCTCTGAAAAGATACAATCGGTTCTATCGTTGGGAGCTTAGGAGTTAGGAGTTTAAATCTGATGTAGGCAGCTTTGAAGCGCCAGTTTTGTCAAGAATATCCCATGCTTTGTCCTATCTTGAAAACTGAATTGTTTAGCTATTAAGGGAGATTAATGTAATCTCTCTGCCTATGAAATTGGATTTTGAAACTGCTTGCTCACTGTACTATCTCAAGTGCAGCCAGCAAAACCTCTGCTCCCGTTCATGTTGCTACAGACTGCGGGTCACACCTTGCCGGAGCCCAGGGTGTGCTGGATCGCAACGAGGCCAAAGAGCCTGGTGGGCCGCACCAGGAGGCACGTAGCTGGCAGGCCAAGGGGAGCTATTAATTCCCCTCAGCTCCATGCCAGGGAGGCCACGGGTGACACGCTGGGCTCCTCTGGGCCCCTCAGATCGAGGAAGAAGAGGGGTAGCAAGGTGGTTGAAGCGTAGGCCTCACAGGCCAGGAGCAGAGGCTGAGGGCTGGGTGTAATCCAAAGATGGGGGAGATGAATGGTTGATAGCCTCCTGTAAATCACACCCGCCTCATGGAGCCACAGGAGTGACACACACTGACACCTGATGTGAGGGGCAACAAAACCAGGATGGAGCTTGGAGGGTCAGAATGGATAGGGGCTCTCCATCCTTGGTAGCTCTCAAGACCTGGTTAGACAAGGCCAAGGCTGACCTGACCTAGTGCAACGGTCCTGTGCTGAGCCTGAACAATCCTGAGACCTTCAGAGGTCCCTTCCAACCAAAATTTCTGTGATTTTGTGGTTTTCCTAGTTTGAAGAAGCTGAGTGCTGTTCGGCTACATGGATCCATATCCTTTTATGTTAGCTAAGGATCTGAAAATCCCATAACACTATTCAGAAAACATTTCGGAGAAATGGAAGTACCAGTTCTGAGGGAGATCCCACATTTTGCATGGTGCCATGATGGCCACAATTTTGGACTCCACCAGGTTAGTTTGGGCTCCAGGAGGACAAATGTAGATACACAGGAGATATACACATGCACAATCTGAAATCCCATGCTTTCATCTAGAACAAGAGGATCTCTTAACCTCAAGAGGATAAATGACTGTGTGCAGAGCTCTGTGATAACCAGACTGTAACAAAAGCTCAGGGGTACCAGCTGGGTGGAAAGCAGCACCAAGTCAAAGCAGTGGACCTCTGGCTGTTGTATAACTATGCTGTCCAGTAGCACAAATATTCTCCAACTTCTTCTGTTCCTTCTCTAGGACTGTGCTATCAGAGGTGGTGATGACCACACATCCCATCCTAACCGTGGACTACCTGCAAGGTACATCATGGGATCCCCAGAATAGCAGGTCTGAGCTCCACGCTGAGGAGGACATCAGGACATAAGTGAGAAGTAAGATGAAGACTTGGTTTGTGTTTTTTTGTTTTTTAATTTTATCTTTCTTGGCATACTCCTCTACCTTTCTAAGGAGGGCAATTTAAAATGGGTATCATTATCCATGCATAGAGGAGGAAAAAAAGCAAGCAAGTTTTCCTCTGTTGGTTTATTAAGCTGAGGGCTGCCAAGGAACTAACAGTGAAGGTTAAGAAATCTGAGCCCCTCCTGCACGTTTCTTCCCCTTTCCATGGCCAGAAGCAGCGTGTTGTGCTCCCCTGCAACACCCCCTCTGCCTGGGAAACGTGTCTGGCAGTCCTGTGAACACGGTCTGGCCATGAGTGTTGACAGTCCAGTTCCCTCACTCAGAGGTAAATGGTCGAAGAAGAGAGATCCCAGGGCAGGAGGCAATCGCTGCAGTGTCAGGGATTTCTGCTTGTCGTCAGCTAACCCACACCTTGCCTCCTTGGAGCAGCTTCTCTTCACTCGAGGTTCCTGGCCGCAGGGACTGCATCGCTGCTTCCACCACTGCGTACCCATGCACACCACTCCACAGGCACTTCAACGAGCTCCCTTTCTGTGAGCAGTGGGACCATGAAGCATCCTCTGGCTGTCTGAAACAATTGCTCTCTCTGGCCCTTGGGTATCCTTAGCCAGAGATTAGCAACTCCACGCCCCAAAATCTGTAATATTTGCTAGCCCCTTGCATCCTCTGGATGTCCCCTGCCAAGGAGAACCTATGTGCAGAGTAAACTCATCATGACAGCACTGGCCAGAGCTTCTGACAAGCCTTCCATCTGCAGTGCTGCTGCCCTACAGCACTACCCCTTGTGGGTAGTGGGTAAAAAGAAAAAAAAAAAAAAAATATATATATATATATATATATATTATTTTTTTAATGGTTATTCTTTCCCTTTCTGCAGCAGCTGAAAATCTAACTTGTCTTCTGTCTTTCCCAGAAATATCTTTGACTGCACTGGCTTGAGAAGCACCCTGGCAGGAGTGAGTTTGTTAATGACTGACTGCTCCAGGGCAGTGGAGGAGTTGGCACTTTTGATATGGGGAGAAGGGCAGAAGAGAAGGAAGGCAAATGAGCGGGTGCCTGTGGTTGTTATGCTTCTCCTGATGCACCTGACAGAGACTGCAGGAATGGTTAGATGGCTGCTCAAGTGCTTGTAAAATGTGGGGAGCCCTACACACCAAAGCACCACAGGCACAGGCCGTGTCACCACCAGCAGTAGGCTACACAACACTGATGAAAAGGACAAGAAATAGTGCCCGTGTCCTCTGTTTTCAAGCAGGAAAAAAAATATTTTGGATTTTCTCTTTCTTTTGGACTGTGTAAACAGTTATATAGACCATTTATGCACAACTTGCTTTGTCTGGTTTTATGCATCTGGGTTACTTGCCTATCTGTCCTCTCCGGTTTTAAGTATTTGCCCACTAAGTGCTGTTTCCTTGACCAAAAGCTTTACTTTTGCCTTCTGAATTCCTTATTGAATTGAAAGCACACGTATATGCTGCCCCAGTGCTGCCCTCAGTATGCTTCCCAGGGCTCCGAGGTGCCCTCTAGGCCAGATTCAAACCTCAAAGGGAAGAACTTGTCACAAAAGCAGTGCCTCAGGGCTTCCCGAGAGCATCCCAGCGGTCCGGGTGCCTGTGCTACTCTTGTCACCCCAAACTAGAGCTCAGCAGAAGAAGGATGACACAGAGCAGCCACAATACCTGCGTGTACTGCATTGTCAGCTGGCAGGGTGACCGGGGAGAGAGCTGGGGGGAGCTGCTACATGGACTGGGTTGTATGCAGGCTTTTAGGACCCACTGCTGGGAACTGACAACGTTTTGTATGTACATGCAGCTTTACATGGTCTTAACGGTATCTGAACATCTGCTACTGCTTAAAAGGCAGCTCAGTCATGACCTACCTGCAGAGAAGACCTTGGATATTGTTTTTTAAAGCAGTGGATAGGTCAGAATGCAAATGCTACTAGGAAAAGCTCGAGTGAGCATATAAATATTACATTTGGCTCTACCTGCTCCTAGTACCGCTGCCTGCCTATATACACCCATTATTTCTTACAGTCAAAACTCCTTGGAGCATGCATGTTTTGTTCCTTGTTCAGAGTCCAATACAGCACGATCCTGGTTATAAACATTGACTGCTGGGTCCTGGAATGGTGAAAATTATAATATTTCAACATTAACCTAGTTAGCAGAATCACTAAGACAAAATACGTTGTTATTAAGCCATCCATATTCCTACAGAACTATTAGTTAATGCTGCTCTCTCACTAGCATAGCATAACTAGGATGTAACAGTGTATTTGTACCGATAAGTGTTCTCAAGTGAAGAATTAAGTTTTATTTGCCATCAGCAATGTGATGTTAAGTATATTAACTGCAAACTTACTAGCCACCAATTAGCAACATAGTATAAGCACCATAAAATATGGAAGCAAACGCTCTTGACTCCGGCCCAGTAGGGCTGCCACTTTGATATTTCTGAAATTTAATTAAGCAAATGTCATCATTTCTAACAGAAACCATCTTGCAGTGAAGCATGTTTTCAAATGCTTGGAGCAAAGCAGAAAGGAGCACAGAAATCTTGAGGAGTTCGGAATTGTTCCCATATTAGGTACTATTTCCATAGTGAGCTGTGTTCCCGGTTTATCCATTTTCATTCACCAATTTATTACATAGTATGCACTAGGGATGTGTGTCTAGATTAAAACCTCATTTGTGTAGGTGCTGCATGAGCAAGTCATGAGATAATCCCTGGTCCTGCAGATTCCAGTGTTGTGTCACAATGATCTAGAAGCAGGGAATCATGGAAGCACGGAATCACAGAAGAATTTGGGTTGGAAGGGACCTTAAAGATTGTCTAATTGCAACCCCCTGCCATGGACAGGGACACCTCCCACCACACCAGGTTGCCCAAAGCCCCATCCAGCCTGGCCTTGAGCACCTTCAGGGATGGGGCAGCCACAGCTTCTCTGGGCAGCCTGTGCCAGGGCCTCATCACCCTCATAGTCAAGATTTTCTTCCTTAAACTGAGTCTAAATCCACCCTCTTTTAGTTTAGGACGGTTATCCCTTGTCCTGTTGCTATATGCCCCTGCAGAAAGTCCCTCTCCAGCTTTCCTGTAGTACCCCTTTTAGGTACTGGAAGGCTGCTCTCTGGCAGAGGATACAAGACATGTAGAATGGAGAGAAGGTACAAACTGGTGTGTCTGACAAGCAAGCACATTCTTCAGAGCAGAAAAAAATCTTGCTTTTCAGGAGAAAAATCATGTAGCATGACAGTGCACACAGGCTATGTAGATGTCTTATTAATATTTAACTAGAAAGCCATGAAGGACTTCAAGACGTACCTACACTGCACCAAGTGAACATGGTCTGCAAAGCCCGAGCTGCCTGGAGCCAGGGTCACTGCAGCCAGATTGGTCAAGGCCTGGCTCAACAAGCTTTGACCTTTTTGCTGCCATGCAATCCATCTTAATGCAAATATACTCCCCTTCCTACCCTCTTTAGTACCTCTGTATGCCACTGCAGTGCCTACATCATCCCATCTCTCTGGGGTCTCAGCTGGTCCTTAGTGCACTGGGGCGTTCTGAGGACCCATCTTAAAGGAGCTGTCAGGGCATGGGGGGCAGGTGGGAAAATTAAAATAGCTTTATATCTAACGCAGAGGGGAAGGCAGATGAGATAGCAAGCAGAGGTGAGATCAGACTGTGGATTCTGAAGGTATAAGGCAAGGGATTATTAATGAAGGGACTTGTTTGAGTGCCTTGGTAACGTGGTAATGAGAGACCGTGTATTACTGCTTCAGCAAACACTGCATATATAACATGGCATTGTGAAATCTTTGTATACAAGCACAGTTACAAGGATAAAATGATAAAAGGAAAGCTTAGCCATATTTCTAAATATACTCTCTTTTTAGGGAAAATAATGTTGACAGAGCCAGAACAGGCCTGATATATCCAACTCTCATGCACATGTCCTCATTCTTATGGTTTAATAATCATAATGAACTATGAGGGAACGGTAAATAGTCTTCATTCCACATCTCTGAGGATAATAGTAAGAAGGAAGAGATCTTAAATATTGGTAATGACTTGTAGAGCTGTGCATTGCTTAAAACATCGAGCACGAGCCAAGAAACACCCCTCAAGGCTGCAATCAAAAACTGTTTTTGGCTCTGCACTGCGAACAGAAATTTTATTTGATCAACAGAGTTATTGCAACAGACTTGCTGTTTAGCCTCTGGAAGCTTGTCTCTAAAGCAGCAGCTTGTCTCAGTGCAGCTGAAGGCTCCACACAGCAAAGCTCTGGGCTAGCGAAACCGCAACCTCTGCTAACAGCTTTGGGTCGGTTGTGATGGCCACAACATCTTCAGCTCTTCTCCCTTCCCTAACTCAGGAGTCTCCATAACTTTTCGCATAGAAATACATTTTCTTGAGAGTGGAGAATACTGGCAGGGAGAAAAGAAAGGAACTTTAAAATATTTTTTAATAGAGGTTCTCAGAAAATGACAGACTTTCTCGAAATATTTTAGATTTTTTTTTTTTTATGTGAAAAGCAGAAAACAAGTTGAAATTTAGAAAGCGGGTGGTCTGTTATTCATATTTATATCTGCCATCATAAACGTGTTTCCTGCTGGTATCACTAAGGAAAAAGAAGAGTTTTGAGAAGAACGATAGCTGTTAAGAGCAGAAAGTCATTTTCAGCACGCAACAAGAAGCTGTACTGATCCGAGAAAACCCAGGAATGATGCTGGCTGCTGCTGAGAATGACACGCTGAATGCTATCTGGATCATTGTTTAGTGACACACAGATAATCAGCATTTCCAGGCTGAAGGGTTGGTGATCTGGCCAAACAGAGCCTTCTACAAACACGGGGATAAGATTTAAAAAATTAGCAGGCTCCTGTTCAGCAGAACAAAACCAACGGGGCAGGGAGTCCATTATCGGGCAGAAACACAAGGCCTCAGCTGCAAAACAGGCATGAACTGCCTGAGATCCTCAGGAGAGAAGGAGTTTCAGGCAAACCTGACGTAGAAAAGAGCTCTAGGGCCCAGAGAAGAAACTGGGTCCTCACACAGGCCATGAGGAAAAGATAGGCCAAAACACAGCAAAACTAGTCTACCTAGAAATAGAGATATTTCGCATGATCCACCTCAAGTCCTACTTAAGCATAGAAATAAAAACCACATGGCTTTTCTAAGCATCAGCTTAGTTTTGTTGTTGTTTTTAAATAGTTTTTTTTTTTTTTTTTTTTTTTAAGAGAAAAGCATTAACACCAGATTTTTTTATTTTTATTATTATTTTTTTTTTTTTAAACAAAGATTAGGGCAACTCAGGAAGTTTGCAATGAGTTGGAGAGCCTGTGACTGTCTGGTTCAAATCCAGGCAGTATGAAAAGAGGTGATGATGGGTGGTTGAGATCAAAAAGATACCTTTCTAAGCAGGGAGAAGATATTGTAGCAAAATAAAGAAAATGGGAAACAGGAGAAGAGGAAAAGCAAGCACTTTGTCCACTGTTGCCTCTAGACTTCAGGAAAATAGTATGTTTATTTCTAGTGAGAAACACACACCTTAATACCCTAGTGAAAGCCACGCAGTAGTGGGAGGCTCAGGTGAGCATTTGCTTCCTGCAGGGCAGCTTTGGATGCACATTTCCAGTACAGGGGAGATAGAGATCACAATCGCTGTACAACTGTTACACCCGATTTCTAGTTAAAACAACACAGCAGCATCTCCGAAGGGAGGTGGTGTCGGCAGGTACAAGCACCAACAGCAAGCTAACAACAGAGAGCCCTGGAGAAAGAGCAGAGAGGCCTCCCCAGGCTGCTAGGATCAAGTGTATGAGCAGTTAAACCCCATAAGAAGGATTGGCACCTCTTCCCATGAACAAAAAGCTCGTCTGTAATTAAAATCAAATCCTGGGAAGGGCGTGTGGTGCATCTCTTGGAAGCATGCGGTACAAGCTGGGGAGATCAGTGGCGTTCACACCATACCTTTCATTTTCTGCCTCAATAACCCACAGAGGTGGTGGGTGATGACCATCACAAAGGTAAGCACTGGCATTTCACACTCCCAGTGCTTCCTCACCCACTGGAACCACTAAGACCTGAAAACCAGACTGGGATTTGGCCCACTGCACGTAGACCGGTCACAGAAAGACTCCCAGCATAGGCCCACGGCTGTTTCTAGTCCTGCAGGAAAAGGACATCCTCTTGCTAAAACCTGCTAAAAAAAAATCTCTGCATGCCCCTCTTCATCCTCTGGAGCCCTGGCTGCAGACTGGGTTGATAATAAGCAAACCAGGAGGGAGGGAAGGGGCCCAGCTCGGAGGTGATGGCAACCCAGCATGGGTAACATCTGATCCTTCAGGAGAGCTGGGAACAAACACCGCCAAACAGCCCCATCCAGTCCCTGCAACATGACTAAACAGATCTGCACAGGCAGATCTGTGCAGCCTGCGAGAGGAAATCAAACACACAGAGCATGTTACAAGGCTGGCAAGCAGTCCCTTTTTTTATTATTATTTTTTTTTTCCTCCAGCTGAAACTCATCCTCCCTTTTTATTTACTTCCAACGGGAGGAAAGGCTGGAAGAAACTACTGCCTCATCACCGAGGCGTCTCACCATGCTCCACAGTGCAGCTTAAAAGGAATTTTGCCTGTTTTCCTAAAAACAGCCATAGCTGATGCCTTTGCAAAGAGGACACCGAGGAGGAGTCATCCGTGAAGGGAGAAGGCAGAGATGGGTAGGATACCCTGGGGCAGGGAGAAGCTCCACAGCTTGTGTAACTTGCCAGGGTAGAGAATTGCTCTGACAAGTTGCACAGGCTTCTACAGCGGCTACGAATTTGATCCTATTAAAAAAATATATAAAAAAAGCAAGTATCAACAACTTAATCACATGCCTGGATCACATGGTAGCACGGGCAACGCACAACAGCAAGTGCTGCTTTTTTTTTTTTTTTTTTTTTTTTTGATTTAAAATGGGAGTGAGGAGTGAAACTTGGGTGGAGCTTTCTGCTGCTCGCTGGGAGGGAAGATGTCTTTGCAGCACCTCCTGCCTTGCTTTTGCTCTCCAGCAGCAGCGTGGGGACTCTCCAGGCCCTATTAGGGCTGTTGGGGCTGCAGTTTTTGCTTGGCCCCACAGACTCTGGGTTCTTCTGCCACCCAGACCAGCTTTGGTATGGTCTCACCAGGTCTCACCACCTGAGGGGAGATGGAGTGGGTTAAAAGCAGGAGCACTGGCCCAGCACCCGACATGGTGGCAGACCACGGTGCTCAGCACAGCTAGTCACAGCTGGCCAGAAACCAGCAGGAACAGGCCAGGGATGTCTGTGGGGGGAATAAAGAAGAAGATCTCAGGAATGGGAGGTGTCAGGATCCCGGCATGGGGAGGAGATGCTGGCAGGAAGGGTGTGGGGAGGATGGGGAGTCACACCAACACTCTGCACAGGGCTGCGGCCTGTTTGACCTCCCTGCAACCACCAGCATGGGGTGGTTGAGGTGGGACCGGGCTCCCATCACCATCACCTCTTTCAAGAGGTGGTATGGAAGAAATCCCAGCCAGCATTCGTGTCCTCGTGGCAAGGCAGGGCTCCCTGGGGAGTCAGGCCTCACCAGCAGGGCTGCTTCCAACCCAACCACGCGCTGCCTGGTCAGATCTTACCAGTCATGGTTGGGTATTTTTTTTTTTTCCCCAGAGACACGTCTACTTTCAAAATCATCTTGCCTGAAAGTTTCTCAGAGTGAAACAGCGTGTTTTAACTCACAGAAACCTTTTGGGTTTTTGCACTGTGCTGTTTCCACCTCTCTTTGTTTTCTGTGGTGGCAGAGACCCCAAAGGCTCAGATCAGCATCACTACCAGTTTGTTGCATCGATGATTTCCAAACAAAAACCCCTGTCATTTCCTTACCCAGTTCTCTCACACAGTACCTACAGATCTGCAAGTCTTACGCTGGAGGTCCATTTCCAGTAATCCCATCCACAGTAGACATGGATTTTCACAATGAACAAAAATAATCAGCACCCCCCCCCACCTGCCTCTCTCCTTGCACAGCAGCCTTCCCTGGCAGAAAGCGATCAAAATTACAGCAGCAGAGAGGTCCTCACAGGGATGCAGCTTTTCCTGGCAAAGCCGGGCTTTGCTGATGTATCCTGTGTGCACACATGGAAACACTAGGAAAACAAGAGAAGCGTTTGCACCCTGAGGTAGATGGGCTGCCCAGGTCCAGGATCCTGCCTCCTCGGAGCCCTGAGCCGCAGGGCTCTGCCAGCAGGCACTGCAGGACACGCTCTGCTCAGCTGTTTCCTTTTAACTACTCTGGCACGATTAAAGAAGCACAGCCCTAAATGTGGCTACAGTGATACCGCTTTTAAAAAAAAAAAAAAAAAAGCTAGTTTTAACGGAGCATGCCTTGTGCTAACATCAGTGTGGGCACTGGTGGTTGTACCACTATCAACCTCCCTGTGCAAATAGCAATTATCACCCTAACTGAAGGTTTTTACAGGCACTGGGGAGAGATGAGACCTCTATGCTATTTGTTAGGGCAGGAGGAGGTTGTGTCTTGCAAAGTATTCTTCTGGTTTGCAGGAACCAGAAATGTAAAGGAAGATATTTGTTTTCCTTTTTTTTTTTTTTTTTTTTTTAAATAGCTTGCTCTAAGGAATGCCTTTCTCAACCACAAGAGGATACAAGATGGAAGGGATACAGGACCTAATAACCCACCTGGAAATACTTAGTATGGAAAAGCTGTTCAGCGAGTTCGGGGATTATGCCAAAGAATTATCAGACAGGCCTTGCTTGATATGATTTGGGTTTGTGGGCAGCTTTTACAGCCCAGCAGGATTTCCCAAAGCTGAGGTACTTCTAAGCTGCCCTTGTATGTGCCTGGCCCTTATTGCAGTCCTGGCTGCTGGCCAAAGGGATTCTGTTTGTGAGAGAGCGAACAAGTGAGGATCATTACGACTTGGAAGAAGCTCAGTTCTTGTTCACCAAGGACTCTGGAGACGGAGAATGGGACTAGAAATGAATCAGAACGTGGGAGCCAGTGAGGAGCCGGCATGCTCTTGCAAATCTCAGCTATTTAGGACGTGGTTTGCAGGCTGTGGGACAGCTTGTGTACAGAAGTAGGTGAACCTCGGATGCAGGAGGATAAAAGGCATCCTGCGAGTTCTGTGTCTCCAGCTCTCGGGCAACCACACATCAGCAGATCTTTCCTCTGACATGGAGTGGCTTCCATCAGTTTCCTCACAGCTCTGACTCCTCTCCTAATCTTTCCTGGTCGCAAGTGACCATATGGCCTCGGGAACATGATGTTAAAACAATGTGAGAGTTTTCAGAAAGCTATGGCAGAGCCTCGGCTGTACTGTCTTCAGGAGAAGGGAAAAACAGAGCAATGAAAAGGTAAAGAAGGAAAAAAAAAATAAAACACAACTGTAATTTTTCCAAGTTAGAAAGGATGACTACAGAAACCATCCAGCCTCCTGCAGACCAAGACAATTGAACTCTGACATCCCTAAGGCCCCCTGGTAGTATTTCCAAATGAAAATTTACAGATTTTTGAGCAATCTTGTTGGGAGGGTGGGAGACTGGGGGGGGGGGTGGGGGGAAGAAAGAAAAGTAAATTCCATGGAAAGCTGCCATTCTTCATTGAATCTAAAATAGAACTTCTTGGAAGGTTCCCAACCAGGCATTTTTGTGTGGAAAACACTAACTCTTCAGATTGGGCACTGTCCAAGGAAAAAGTGCACACCAGTTTTGGACAGGAACAGAGTTAGGGGTCTAGATGCAACAGAGAGACTCATTCACTCTAAAATACTTGCCAAAGAGTCCTGTTATGGCAGGACATGAGACGCTTGCAACGCCTGTTATTTTTCTGTAGCACGTTATAGGTCTGTCTTTAGGTCTCTGACTGTGCATCCACGGGGCTTTGGGGAAGTATTAGGGAGTCCTGGAGCACAGCTCGCCCATTACAGGCGGTGGAAATCTACTCACTGCAGTTACTGGGGTCCTGAGAGCATCCATCTGAGCTTCACACCTGGATTTGGAGAGATGACTTACGCCCCGTGCTGCACTGAAGTGAGGGGACTGAGGGGAAGGGATGTCAGAGCAGGTAACAGCAGTGTGTTGTTTAGTCAGTGTCTTTTTCTGAAGGTTAAACCCATGTTTAGCATGAGGCAAGGCATGGGAGGAGTAGGAAACAAGCAGGGAAACGGGCCATCCCCGGGGCTGTGACTTGGTGTTTGTTTGAATTTGGGGTTTGCTGAACTGATATCCACTAAGGCCAGTGTTTCACACTTGGTATTGCTTCTTGCCAAGAGTCTTTGGGCAGTGGACTAGGAAATGGGAGCACAGATTTTAGCTCAAGGCTTCCTCCTCCCATTGAAAAGTCCCAGACCTACCCTTGCTCTATGATATTTGATCTCACGCACTGGAAGGAGAATTTTTTTTTCCCCCATCCTTCTTTGAACTCTCCCTCCTTCTGCAATGCTTGCCCTGACAGTGTCAGAGCGCCCACCTCTTCCATCTGCTCCTCTGCGTACACTTGCCCATGCGGTTCCTCTCCCCTGCGTTTCACCTTTAGCCGAACGTGACACTATTCCCAGCCAGTCAGATCCAACGAGGCATGGAGCTCACCCACCTTTCACCTAGCGGAGGCAGGTGATGAAATTCCTCCTTGGTTCTGCACCATGAGCAACCCCTTTTTTTTCCTGCTGGGTTTGTGTTCCCGCGCTCCACCGGTCCCCAGCCTCACATCTTCACCCTTGGAGCCACGCAAGTGCATATTCCCAGCCAGCAGGGCCTTCCACCTGGGACTGGGTTAAGAATACCTGATTGTTTCGCTTTTATTTGAAGGGAGAATCCTGCCTTCCTATTCTTGCCTGGGGCACAGCACAGCTCTCGAGCAGGACTAGTATTTCTGGTTTCTTCACAATACCGGCTTTATCAGCCAGAAGAAAGCTGAACTCTTGAGGTTTTTTTTTTTTTTTTTTTTTTTTTTTTTTTTTTTTTCCAAAGAGGGTCACAGCAGGCTTGGCTGGAGCCTCGCGCCGATCAGCTGTGTCCTGAGTGCCTGGTGCTGGGGCTGCACAGAAGGACAGGGCCACTTGTGCAAGCAGTCTCGCTCAAACATAAACAGAGCAGCTCCGTCTCCTCTTCCTTTGGGACTTTCATGCTCCAGGAGCTCAGAAGGATGCCAGAAATTGCACAGGACATGGTAAAGCTTACATATATGTGTGTCTCTATGTACGTAGGTACGAATGTATCTGTGGATGGCCCTTGGCAAAAGGGTGAGGTGGAAAGCAGCTGTGATAAGGGACTGGAGATGCTATTAATGTGTTCTGTCAAGGGCTGGCACATGCTCCCTCGTGTTTGGATGTCTGAGGCTTAGGGAGTTGATTCTTCTTTTTATAGGCCGGTGACTTGAGCCAGTGTAGGCAGATTGTCTCAATATTGTGGTAACAGCAGAGGGGTTTGGGGGAAAATGGGGTTAAGAAGAGGGTTTGTGAAACAATCCATGGATTTCTGAGGTATCAGGGTGAGTGGGGGTTGGCTGGCAATAGGTGAGATGGTTTGGGGGACCCTGAGTGGGTAAAGGGTCTGGAGAACATCAGTGGGGGTTTGGATGATTCTGGGCAGGTAAAGGCATACCCAGGTGGACGGGGACTTTGACAGCCTTGATTTTGGGCTGGAAACGGGGATTCTTGGTCTCTGTTTCTCTCCTTGACCCTCACTTGATGGCAATTCCCTTAATACAGAATTTCCATCCCAACCTGCATGTCCCTCATCCCTGTTCCCCAGCACTATCACTCCTCCAAACCCCCTCACATCCAGGCACACGATAACTGGAGGCTGTTCTGAAGTGCAACAGGGTGGGACAGGAACTCCTGGGGAGAAATCGTGCTCCTGCAGCATGTGAGCAGTAAGAAGGGACCCCCAAGGCCTGCAAACTCTGTACTTAACAGATCTATTGTAGCCCAAAGGAGATTATTTATGAAGGCCAACTAATCTTTTCTTTTTTTTTTTTAAAGGAAGAAGTGGTGTCTCATCCGAAGATACTGTAAGGCAAACAAACCCAGTGAAGCTGCTGTGTCAGGAAGTAGAGAAGAAACCCACATCCCATCAGAACTAACCCGCTTTTAGCTTTGCATCCAAAAATATTAGTCCATTTATTGCCCATTAAAAATTCCCTTTGTCTCCTCTCAGTTGTGGTGCGAGCCTGAGATGTTAAAGCTGGCTCTGTCGGTCTTTAAAGTAATGTTTGAGATCTATTTACTCATTAACTTTCAAATGCAGGACACTTTCAAAACCTTTTCCTGAGGGCATCCCTGTGTTGTGTTGCAGAGAGTTACTGTTGTTTTCCCACCTACCCTGAAGGGCTGTTTACGATACGATCTCTCCCTTTTAATCCTCTTTTCCTTTCATGTCGAACAAACAGCGCTAAACAGAGCACAAGGGGAAAAGACAGATCTCACACATTATAATCAGCTATATTTAACCGAAGAAAAGAAATGCTTGGCAATTAGAGCGCTCATTTGGTAAATTAACGCTCAAGAAGCCTTTTTCCTATGCATTTTCCAGATAAAACCTCCCTTCTTCTTCGTATTGAGGGTAGCACAGATAAAGGGACATTAGGGTGACAGTGACGGGGCTCCCACAAAAAGGATTTCCCTTCAGAGACCCTGCACAGAGGGAGGCGCACACAGAGACGTGGGCAGTATTGAGGTGTGGAGCTGTGACAGAAAACATTACGTTTCAAAACTGGCCATTTTCTCTGGTGCTTTTTCACAGGAAGCCTTGATTTCTCTGTCTCCTTACACCTGGGCAGCTCAGGACTGTGCCGGTGTTGCACTGCCAACACCAGCAGCCCCCGGTTCCCCCTTCCCCTCTCCCCCTGCCACTCACCCCTCGGCCGTGCCATTTCTGTGCAGCGCATGAAACGAATCGCAGAACACATCCAGGTTAAAAATAGCTGAAAAAAAAAGAGAGAGAGGGAGAGAAATGAGTTCCAGAACCTGGACTGACATCCTCAATATACATCCAAAGACAATGCGCCAGGACAGTTTAGCTCAGGTTCAATCCATCCAGCCCCAGCAGTAACTTTTCCCTTGGTGTTGTATGGGACAGAGAGGCAGAAGTCTCAGAGGTCACTGATTTCCTTGCTAAGCTTTGTGAAAACGCTTGGCTGGGCACAGGATGGGCCAGCAGCCAACTGGGCTAGTGGTTGCCTGCACGCTGGCGTTAGCTGGTCAGCCTGAACACACGTACCTGCCTGCTGCCCTGCCAAAAATCGGAGCACACAGAGGCAGGGGGAGCTGGGCTTGGTGCTCTGCGTGAAAGGAGCAAGGAGCAAGGGGCACGGACCCACGGGCATCCAGGTGTCATTAGTTCCACTGCTCACAAAGCGATTTGTTTCCAGAAAAAAAGTCAAACTCTACAACTAAAGACCTGTTTTGCCACTGAGCCTGTAAATCAAGCGAGCAGTTTCTCCCCCAATTTGGGAGGAAGCTGCGAGCTCAGCCTTGGATTCCTGCTCAGCCTCCAGCAACCACTTCTGCTTTTAGCGCTCCGGACACCAATGAAAGCCACGGGTGCCAGTTTCTTTCCCATACCCAAATGTCACTCGGAGCCCTTGTTTCTCCCCAACAACTCTTTTAGGCACTTGCTTCATCCCTGCTCCTACCTGCCCCCTTTTTAATCTACAGCAGCTTGCCAAGAGCTCTGCTCCTATCCCATTTTTTTTTTTCTATAACCTTTGTGCACCCACTCTGGCTGATCCACGGCCTCGGAGTTGGGTGCAGAGCGGCACATAACACACGTGTGGCTGCTTGCCCTCTTCTCGGGAAGAGAACAGTCCCCACGTCAGAAGCAGGCACTGGCTCTTTTGGGCTCTAATCACAACAACGCCGCTGGAAATTGGGTCTGTTCCCATCGCCTGTGGGTTCCTATAAGCCTTCGCTTTCCCCAGCAGTGGAAATGATCATCACCATGGGCAGGTCTTGGGCTTCTGCAGGTGGGAAAGCAGGGGTTTGGGGCAGCTGGGGATTTCCTGCTGCAGGAAATCCCCAGGTGGCAATAATCCAGCCTCATGGCTCCGCGCCATCCCCGCTGCAGACACCCAGGAGCTTCAAATGGAAGAGCATAGCTGCAGTGAAGAGGTGCCGGGGTGCAACCCTAAAGCTAGGGCTGGAGGGCTGGGAAGGAGCCCTTTGGTGGCAGAAGATCCCGTCCCCTCTCCTCACCAGGCACAGGGGTGTAGGGGATGCCTGGGAGCCCTTGCCACAGGGAAAAGCTGTCCGTGCATCGCTGTGGTGGTAGGCTCTGGTGTCATCCTCAGGCAACTACGGAATTTGGGGAGGTGGTGGCAGGGGGGGCTCAATCAGCAAGCTGGCAGAAGCGGCGTAATTGGTGTATCAAAGGCCCCTTTTTCTCTCTCCCCCCGTTCACATTTTAACAGTGCCCTATTTCATTCTACATGTCAGTAAACAACAAAATCATTACTGATAAAACTTGCCCGGAGCAACAAGACACATGCGAACAATAAAGCACTAAGAGCCACATTTCCAGAAGTGTGTGTGCAGAAATGTCTCTGGTACAATGTATAAGCAGCATGTGGTCTGGATGTGGCGAGCAGCGCCGGGAGAGGAAAAGGGGAACAGATGGAACCTGTATGTGAGTGACAAGGGCGGGCGTAAGCTCGGATCGAGTTTTGCGCCGTACGCAGAGGGCTGAGCTTGAAAAGCCTGGAATAATAACCACATTTTAAGGAGGACTGCAGCAGGGGGGCGTGCAGATAAGGACGGGAGAGCTGCAGAGGACGCAGCACTGGAGACGATGATATATACGCAGCACGTGAGGGATGGGGTCTGACGAGCCGGCCGCGCACGCAATCCAAGGTGTGCACGTTTTCAAACCCATCGGCCTCTCCCCGAAACCTCGGTGAGCTCGCAGGGAAACATCAGGAAACGATAAGGCGGGGTCAGAAAGGTCTGAGAATTCCACACAGCTGAAATAAAGATTGAGCAAGGGGAATTAACATCAAGAAATGGGATTCAGATGTTTCGAGCCGGTCGTCTGAGCCGAGTTAATGCAACGCACCACGCTCCGCTTCAAAACGCCGGCATGGTGCAGCTGGGGAGCCCTTCCCAGGGCTGTGAAATGCAGCTGAGGAGGCCTGGATACAAGCAGGGTCTGAGCGGTGAATTGGGATTAGAGCCTTTAATAGCCCGGGCTAATTTTACCATTTCCACGGGCCGCTGGCAGGGAAAACAAACCCAGCAGCAAGGCCACATGAAGCAGCACGGCCATCTTCACGTGTTCGAGGCTTGCCTCCTCTCTCCATGCATGAGCTGAGAAGTCTTACTCTCTTTTTTTATAACTGTGAAGCACTCTGATGATCAGCACCCCTCGCTCTCTTATTTTCGGCACGTTCAGGTGAACATCTATGCAGCTATCCAGCTGTGCAGGTGCTGTAGCAATACTCCGTGCATCATCAGTTCATGGTAACTTCACTTCTTGGCTGCAGGGTGCTGTAGAGGAAAATTAGACACAACAGATATTAAGCTCTCAGATCCCAGATCTTTTCCCCACGCTATTCATACGTGTTTGCATGGCAGCTCTACATACGTCACGCTGTTCCGGGCCAAAACTCTCTCTGGTACATCTCTGGTGAAGCTAAAGGCAAATCTGACACCGTGATTTGTGCTGTAAACAGAACAGACCAGGGTGTGTTCTCTTGCCCTTTGGCAAGTGGCACAGCGGAGCTCCTCTGTAGGGCAAGCTCCCCTCCCACAGCCACCCCCCAGACAAAAAAAAAAAGCTGGTTTCATCCAGGCCCAGAGGAACAGCATCTCGGGAGGGCTCAGAGGTAAAGGCCAAGCCTTGCCAGGGGATGTGTGAGCAGCAAAACAGCATGGCTGCCCCGCTTGAACCCATGGTACCCATGGCCAGGACAAAGCATCTCTGGCACCTGCTGATTTTGGAAGACTCCAGGTAGAGCTCGGGGTCTCTGAGCATTTCACGCCGAAGCACACAGCCTGGATTCTCCACCTGCGCAGTGGGAAGCCAGCTGGGTTCTGCTCCATTGCTGCTTGCTCACAATTTCCACCTGAAGCTCCTTCTTATTTCCTTTTCAGACAGGCGTAATACCCAGAGAGGCTGCACAAACTCCCCAGAAGGGTGAGGAGCAATGACACCCTCACCACAGCGAGGCTTTGACCCTACACAGTCAGCACGGAAGCAGCCAGGCACACCTGGGCCATGAGCCCTGAGATGTCTGCACCGTGTGGGTAGCTGCTGGCTCCCTGAGCTGAGTGTGCACAGCCCCGACCCCTCTGAGACCTCATCAGGACTCAGCCTTGAGATCTCCAACCCATGTGGCTCCCAACCACATCTGTTAGAGTGCCACTGGAGCCTGTGGCTCCGTCCTTTGCATCAGGTTTGTTTCCAGCCTGCAGGCCAGGAGAAAAGGGTCATCTGCAGCAAGCTCTGCCTGCGTTTTAGGAGTCAGCAACTTTGATAAACCCTCGACACGGCTTGCAGGCACCGCTGAGCCTCTATCTCCCGCCTGCTGCAGGAAGCCGGTCACTGTATCACAGATCAAAGCTGCTCACACCAACACAGGAAGGTTGTGCACAAGCAGAGAGGAACTACAGATGCTTGTATTTGGACGCAAGGTTTTGCTGCTGTGCATGTATTGGTCTCGAAATTTGCCCAGAAACTGCCTGAATCGATTCGGAAGAAAACACTACCTGTGGTACCACCCAGCTTACTCACAGCCAAATTCTCCTGGCGCAGGGGCAAGCCGCTCCGTTATCAAGATGTTTGATACGACTCTGCGAAGATGGGTTTATCTAAAATTGCATTAGAGGCTTATTTAGAGCATGTAATGACCTTAAGTGGCTGCGCTTTAAAGAGGCTAACAAAAGAGTACAGGAGCTCAAACGGGCACACGTTGCAGGGAAGTAATTTCCCCCCGATACACACACAGCATCTGTGGAACAGGCAAACATTTATCGGGAGCTGAAGCTCATCAGAGCAGTGAATTATTTCGTGGAGCTGAAGGAAGGGAAGGCTTTCTGCGTGTCTCCCGAAATCACAGATGCAGGCGGGCCCCTTCCAGAAGTCGCTCCTGCTGCCGGGCGCTGCTGGGATAAAGCAGAGCGAGGAATTACTGCCCAGCAGCAGGAATTACTGCCCAGAAACTTTCAGTCAGCTCGGGCAGTTCTCATGCAAACCTCAGTGCTGCAGGAGTCACATGCCTGGCTGCTGCCGGACTGACACAGAGGAACAGACTGGCGGAGGAACGCAGCCAAGTGTGTCTCCTCTCTCTTCTCCTCTCTCCTCCCCTCCATTAAACGATAGGAAATCTGAGAAAAGACAAATAAGCCGGGTTTGTACATTGTTTAAATTGTTTCAGCGCCTCTCGCGGGCTCTTGCACACAAACAGCATTCACAAGTCGTTCGGGGCTTATTTCCTTTCAGTTCTGCATCCCCGCTCTGTTCTGGTTTACTATTCTCCGGCTCCCTGTACAAACAGGATCTTTCCCCAACAATGTTCTGCCACATCATCTTCCTTCCTTTGTATGCAGGCTGATGCTGTGTGCTACGCGCCACGCCGCTTCCTACGGCACCTCGTTTCTCAATGCTAGCGAAAAAAATAAATAAAATAAAATAAAAAAACAGGAACCAAAAGCACACTGAACTCTTGCCGTAGCTTAAAATCGGACCCCGGAAAGTTTCCGATTCGAGATGAGTTTTCAGCTAACGGATTCGTCTCGTTCAGCGCCTCGTGTGCCACACACACGGTGCAATCCGCCCAAGCGCGCCCCTCCTGCAGGGTCCGTACCACCCTTTTTGAGCAAGGGTGGTGAAAAGCGAAGCCAGCCGAGCTCAGAGCATGCTGCTTCTCTGTTAACCTCTTTTCTCTTCTCTCGCTGCCTGATTTTTTTGCGCTGAGGAGATTAGATAGCATGTCTTCGGGGAGAGGAGAAAACCGCAGGGCGCGCTGCAGATTGCACAAACGCTCTTGTTATTCTGAGGCCTGAAGAAACAAGGAAGGAAGCTTGAGGCTGGTGGTTTGGCAGGTGCGAGGCCTTTTTTTTACACAGACAGCTGTTTTAAGTGGGAGCTCTGGGCTCGGGGATGAGCAGGGAAGGCCTGTCATCCCCACCCCTGCACTGCGCGGTGGCACGAGGGGGTTTTGGGCTCCCGACGGAGCAACGCCGCCGTGCTGCCCGCTCGCTCGAGCTGTGCTTTGGGTATTTTTTCCTGTCGCATTTGCAGAGCAAGGCTGCAAAGGGAGAGAATTTCTCCCGCAAAGCGACAACTGGCTGATGCAGCTGTTCCTCCGATGCACGAGGCAGAGGTTGGGGCCACTGCGTTGGCGCGTAAACACAAAATGGATGAGGGCGAGCACAAAATGGGTGGAGGGGAAGGCGTAACGCCCAGCTCGACGTAGAGACCTGCTGGAAAGGGTTTGGGTGCTGCCACATCAAAATTAACTGCTCTAATCCCACCAGATCATTTCTAGTGGTTTGGGTCACGCTGCTGGTAATCCTTTTACAGTTCTGAATGAAGTGCTTCCCTTGGCAGGGTGCTGGGACACACTCTGCTAAGTCTTGCACGAGTTTGGAGGAATACTTTAGTCTTTGGCAGTTTGTACCCACTGAAAAACGTATCTGTGATCCCCCACCTGATAATCTGGAAAAGAACCGCATGTTTTAGGGCTCTGCTACAACACCTGTGGGGAGGAAAAGGGGCTTTGCATGATATCCTCTCCAGCAGGGATTCTCTGGGGCAAGCAGCCTTGAGCCAGGTTGGTACTCTAAATGACAATAGGCTCTTTCTCCTGCAGCTGACTGCCGACTTTAATGAACGCTTAGCAACTTAATTATCTTTAAAGGTGCTACTGCTCTGTTAGAGAGTGCTGGAATTGGGCAGTGAATTTAAAAGTTACCAGGGGAAGGGCAGCCGCAGGGGAAAGCGTGCACAGAAACACCTGGGTACAGCTGCCATGCGACCACAGAAGCCTGATTTCCATGAGAAATCAAGCTGAAGCCATTTCAAGGTGAGGGACTGTGGTTAATCACCCCCGACACACTCATTAATACATCCCCAAACTCATCTCCTTGTCCACTGACAAGGGGAGTCAGCCAAGAACGGCCGCAGCGTGGGGAAGAGCAGAACTACAGCCACGCCGTGGGCTTCAGAGGATCATGGAATTAGAAGATGATTTGGGTTGGAAGGGACCTTAAAGGTCATCTAGTTCCAACCCCCTGCCATGGGCAGGGACACCTCCCACCACACCAGGTTGCCCAAAGCCCCATCCAGCCTGGCCTTGAGCACCTCCAGGGATGGGGCATCCACAGCTTCTCTGGGCAGCCTGTGCCAGGGCCTCACCACCCTCTGGGTGAAGAATTTCCTCCTAATATCTCATCTACCTCTCCCCTTTTTAAATTTTAAACCATTCCCCCTTGTCCTGTCATTATCCGCCTGAGTAAAAGTTCACGGGAACTGCTGTGTGTGCTGCCGTGTCCCGAGGTTTCACAGCGTCGTGCTGGCTCAGAGCAGGGTGCTGGGGACACGGTGGCACTGCTCACCTCCTGGCTGCTCACCTGCAAAGGGCGGGATAAGATCTGCCAGCGTCCACAGCAGGATAAACAAAATACCAGAGAAGTGAAGGGCGAGGCAGCGTTTTGTCGTTCTTGGAAGACAGGGTTCTGACACGGGGCGACCCGCTGTCCTGCGGTCTCTGGAGCCACCCTGTCACCTGTGAGGAGCAGGTCGAAATCTAGTAGCAATCTAATAACCTTTGGAGTTTGACTCCAAAATATGTGAAATAAATAAACAGTTATTTATAATTTATGATATAAATAAACTTATTGATAATGTATAATGTAAGAAATAAAAATAAGGGAAAGAAAGCCTTACAATGAAGCCTGACATTCCATTTTTGGCATCTTAATTTTTTAATTTTTTGGTATCTTATTTTTTTTCCTTTATCATTAATTAATTAATTAATTAATTAATTAATTTATTTTATTTGAAAACTATCAGCCTGGCAGCAAACTGAGCCCCCCCAGCTCACGTGGCAGCACGGCCTCACCGCGCCGGTGAGCGCTGCATGGACGCCTCGCATCCAGCGCGGCCCTAAATTGCAGCACTAGCATGTGGTTGCCGTCAGCCACCACATCCAGGAGGAAATGGCACCTTGTTACCTCCCAGATGATCTGCTCCCTGTGGGGTAAATATCCTCGGCGTGGCATCGGGGTTTAGCAGCAAGGTTCCTGTTAAAAGAGCTGGGATTGGAGGGAGGGTAAATGCGAGCGCGCGGCGCTGGGATGTTGCACCTATAAATCTTCTGCGTCTCCTGCTAGCTGCTTTCCTCGCTGACAAAGGACAAGTGTTTGCTGCCAGTGCAGGGTTCATAAAGCACAAAAGGAGGGTGTGTGTTCTGCATTGCTTCCTGTAACACCGGCTGCAGCTACGGCGAGGAAGCACGGAGCAGGAAGAAGCCAGGGGATTCCTCAGCTCCTCGACGGCTGCAGCCTGGCCAAAGGAAGGAATTCAGCTTTCAGTGGCAAAGTTTGCATTTCCCTTCGGTTACGTGTCTATCCCATTGTGGTGGTGGTCGGCAAGTGCCTCAGTTTACCGAGCAGCAATGGCTTGGACAGGCCCTGTCCTTCAGAGAGCTGCCTTAAAACAAGTAACTTGTTTGACTTTGGAAATAACTTGCCTGCTCTCCAGGAGGCGTCCTTGCAGGGCTTGTAGGATAAACGCAAGCTCCATGTGCAGGACACATAACCCAGCGCTCTGTGGCACCTCACTAGGTGGCGTGTGGCCATGCCTGGCTTGGGGGTAGATGAGAAAAGACTTAATTCGTTGTGTATCTGGCTTCAGCATGTCCTGCCTCTGCTGTGTATTTACAAATGTGGACCTACAAGTTAACGTTTCAGGGGTGAGAACTGAATTTTCAGGATCAGGGACGCCCGCTTCAATGAGCTTTGTATTCAGCTTTGGCCTGAAGAGCCCACTTGAACCAGGAGTGGAGTGAGGCTGGTAGAAAAGGGGTTTATTAAACCAGCCCGTCTCAAAGGGAAAGCATGCTTCCCGAGACACACACGAGCTCTACCCAGCTGAAACAGGCGCCTGAAGGAGGGCTGGTGTGTCTGCTTGCTACAGCTCGGCCAGCTGCTCTAATAAAAGGCCTTATCTCTTCCTATAAATTCTGCCTTGCTTATAGCCTGACATCATTACTGCTGCAGCACTACCGAAACGCTATCCAAACCCTCGTGCCATTATTTTAAAGGCAAGCCATAAAGGTTAATTTGTGTTCTCCCCGTCTCAAAATGGTGCAAAGCCCGGTGTGGCTGCCCTCTTTTGTTCTCGGAGCGAAGATGCTGCTGGTTCCTGCACCCACACTGGGCCACGGGCCCCTGGGAAGCTCTCGGGCTGCTTCCTGAGAGTGAAGCTGGGTGAATCTGCAGTTTCCCAACTGGCCTAAGCTGACCTACCCTGGGCTGCTGCCAGGAGGCAGCTCCCCCAGCCGGCTGCAATCCTCCCTCCTTGTTCTCTAACCTGTAGGGTGAATCTGCAGGACCTTCAGCTCGCTGGCGTGGCTGTTTGAGTGGCCACATCGATGCCAGGAGAGATGCCAGGCCCAAGGAGACGTGGTGGGTGCGAGACTGGTCCTTCTGGCAGCAGCATCGACTTCAGCTGGCCGGCACCGCTGGGGCTGTGAACCCGAAACGAGCTCCTGAGGCACCTCGCAAACCCCAAAAGCCATGGGGGGTTTGCCGGCAGCTGCCTTGGGATGGGATGCAAACATTCCTCCGTGCCTTTGAACATAGAGAGAAGGGGGTTAACAGCTAAAGAACGGTGCCATGCATCTGCTACACACGTAAGCGAGGGGTTTTCCTGTGGTATTTGGGCCGAAGGTGCCTGCTATTTTATTATCCAGCCAGGCACCAACCTTCCTCTCCAGCTCCAGCACGGCGAGCGCTGGATTTAACACCTGACACACCAGGCTCGTAGCCACAACAGCACTTGCTGAGTTTCTGAAACAAGCCAAAATCGAGTGGTTTCCCGTGCTGTTTAAGGTTTAGGATGGGAGATGTGTTGTGGGGGGTGCCCGGGGAGGGCAGCTGGTGACGTGCCTGTGATGCAGCTGCACGGGGAGCCACGCAGTGCTCGCTTTCCCTTATCACAGTGCTCCCGCCGTGATAAGGGAAAACTGGGGCAAAGGCTGGCACCTGGCTGCACAAGATCCCCCAGGCGTTCCCTGGAGCAGGAGCTCATTCCTGCCTTGCTGTGTCAGGTTTGTGGAGGCGCTGCGAGATGAAGCTGCGCGGCAGGACGAGTTCTACCAGGGCTTACCCACAGCAGCCTCCCCAGTAACCTTCCCCCGAAGCCAAGGCGGATTAGAGACAAGACGATAATGGGAGAGAAAATCGGGGTCACAGGCTGGTTTATAATCAGTTCTGCAGGAGAGGCAGGGCACCACCTACCTTCCTTACTTCTCCCTATGATTATTCCGTGAAATTCACCTTGGTGTCTTTGATCAGCTCGCTCAGCAAAGCCGGCCTCTGAAGGCGGCTGTCTCGGCTAACCCATTTGGTTCCCATTTCCCCGTGCCATCGCTCACGTGTAGTAAGCTGAAACATCTGGAGGGACCCAGAGGAGCGACGTCCTTACCGCCTGTCTCAGTCACTGCCCTCAGCCACCAGTGCCTCCCAGCTGAGGCTGCTGGTTCTGGGTCCTATTTGGCCGTTCCTTCATCCATCGCTATCGGGCTCGCAGGGTTTAAGGCTCCCTTACTTCCATGATGTTTTGGTTGAATTCCAAAACTGTTCGTACGCTTCTCTCCCCCTAGTAAACTTACAGCAACGAGTAGAGAGCCCATTAAGGAAGATGGGTTTGGGCTATAGAGAAATGCTGCCAACTACTGTAACAGGAAAACATTACAGCTCCCTTTTGCCCAAAAATAACATTTTCTTGCCATGGGTAAATAGCTATTACGGTTCTTCTGGGAGCAATAAGCACAGGCCTCTTCTTCTCCAAAAGGAGCGTGCAGTCCTGGAGAGGAGCTGATTTCTCCGAGGCATGGCCAGGCTGCGTCTGCCACCGGACAGGGGTGTGGGGAGCAGAGGGCAAGGAGCATGGCAGAGCAGGGAGCCGAGAGGGACGCTCGGGGAAAGTCACTCCTGCAAGAGGACCACATGACAGAGACTATAAAAAGCTGTTCCCCCTCTGCATGGCACGTGCAGCACTTTGTCTGGGCTCCTCGCTGCCTGGGAAAGGATCTTAGCTTGGTTTCTTCTCCCTCTGCCCCATGCCCTGGGAGCTGTAATTTGGAAAGCTGGGTCTGCTCATCTGGATGCCTGCAGAGAGGCAGGCGGCGTCCCGGCGTTCAGGAGATCAAGGAGCCAGCTCATTTCGGTGTCCTGACGCACGCTGCCTTGCCTCTTCCATCTCCCTGGCCAGGTTTATTGCACATCCTGCTCGGGAACAGCACGGGGTGATGGTGTCCTGGTGGCACGGTGCTTTCAGAGCACCCGGTGAATGATTCCTTGGAGCTTGAGTTTCCAGGTACCAAATGACAGTAAAACAAGGAGAGTAAAGCCATTCATCAAACTCAGTTAGACCATGAAGAGGAGAGAAATTGATACCGTAACCAGAAGCCAGCCCTCCAGCTACTTTCAGTCTTGTGCGAGCTCTGCCCATAGGACTTCTTTCCTCCCCAAAATGCGCCGTTCTTCATCTTCCTGACTCTAACGAGGTGTCAGCCCGTAGTAATTTCAAGGCAGCTTCTCCAGCTCCATTAGTATCACTCTGCCTTGAGAACATCGGCCTCATTAGGCTTTAGCTTCCTGCCCCACTGTTTGTCCTCCAAGGGCTGGCTGCGATAACACCGATGAAACAACGCATCTGGTGCTTAGACCCAAAAATCAGGACGAGAGAATCCAGCCCCAGCCATTGACAAGTACAAATCCCTGCCTTTTTTTTTAATTATTATTATTATTATTTTTTTTTATTTTTCTGTCTGTAATAGGAGCGACGCTGAGATCTCTCACAGCAGAGTCAGGTTTAACTCTTCGGTTTGTAGGATGGTTTGAAATGGTCAAAGCACATCTCAACAGGAGTATGAAGCGCTACTAAAGGGCCCTAAACAAACCCTTGCTGACCTGACACTCTGCACAGCTGGTCCCCAGTCAGGTCACCAAAAAATAAACCCTGATTTGGCTGAACTATTTATTACATAAGCATAGAATAAAGGAAAATAATTTATATAAATTAATAAACAAATAAACAACAAAAAAACCACATCACTTTCCAAAGAGCCTGCTTGTTTCTAAATCTCAAATTTGGGTTAATGTGAGAGCACCAAATTTATGGCCGCAAGCAGAGCTCACGGAAGACTCTGGGACCTTTCTGCATCAACACATAACACTTAGTGTAATATGGTCCAGATCTTTAAGGCCAAGAAGCTAAGGTCTGTTGCCATAAGAAATGGGGTGCTGTAGGGCAGGTGGCTCTTCCTGGTGTGAGGCCCTGGCTCTGGGGCTGCAGGTTGCTGCTGTCAGCGAGAAAACACGTTTAAGGTATTCCCATCTCCCTTCACAGCCCGTGCTGAGCGTTTCCACATCCCACCGAACCCGAACACTGCCTCTCCTCCAGGTGACTTTGGCAAGGAGCAGGATCTGGAGGGTGAAGCGGGTTACCTGGAGAAGTCAGCAATGGGTGTATTGGAGCAGCTCCTCGGCCCCGTCCCCTCTTCAGCACCACGGGGAGCCGTGTGGTGTGTGTGGCTCCTCAGCACCGACGGGGCAGGAAACCCAACCTAGGAAGCGTGGCTCACACTGCGAGCAGACGATGCTGCAGCAGGAAATGCCTTAAATACGTATCTGGCCTCGCAGCAGGGAATAGCAGAAGCCCAGCCTCACGCAGGCGCCGCGATACGCATGTCCTCTGCTCCTCCAGAGCTGCTCCCACTTTGTCTGCGTCCCTGGGGAGCGCCGTGTTTGCTGCTCCATTTGCACACCACCAGCCAGCAGCCTGCTTTCTGCTCGCTGAGTGCAGCTGGCATGCTCTGCTGGCAGGCTTCGGAGGGGATAACGCCGTCCTTTTCCCTGCTGGTGATGGTTTACCGGAGGTGCCTCCTTTCTGGCAAACAAAAAGGGATGGATTCTGGGCAATTTCGCAATAAGCAGGAGCAGGATGGCTTTACAAGGCACACTTTACAAGGTACTCCTTATGGGACTAGTGAAGAAACGTGGACTGCTTTTGCCTACCAGGGGAGCTCTGTCAAAGCCAACGCAACGCAAAGGGGGAGCCCAAAGCCAGCAGAGAAACCTCCTGCACCAGAGGAATGGGAGCCGTGTGGGCAGAGCTCGTGGATCAAACGGAGATATTTAACTTGGGGGTGTCCGCTTGCGAGTTGACCCCATTTTAAGTCGCAAAGAAATTGGCATTTTTAGCAGGCATTAGGAATTCACCCTCAGTTGGGCTAAATCACGCCTCGCAAGCTCCCGCTGCTCTCTGCTGCCAGCAAAGGCAGTCGGGCACGACCAGCCCACAGGTAAAGGTCTGCTGGGAGTGCTGGGTGAGATAACTCCCCTTTCACACCTCTGTGTTTTGACACGGGGATGCTGCACGCTGTGGGGCTGCTGCCAGGAGCAGGGTGCCTGGCGTAGAGGCACGGAGCGGTGCCAGACACAGCCAAACCCTTGGGGAGCGCGGCCACTGAAGCAACCGTGACTTCATTAGGCTTGCTCAAGATGCCCTGTAGCCCAGACCTTTCACCTCATTTAATGTTTCCTTGGCCTCGATCACTCGTAATTCTGAACTGAAAAGAGAAAAAAAAAATAAAAAAGGAAAAAAAATCCCACTTCGACTCTGGTTTTCAAACCAAGGCCGTTTGATTTGGAAGGCTGCATTGAAGTCTGTGCTACTGATTGATTTCAGGTTTATTATATTTTCCCCTTTGAAACATGCTACAGTAAAAAAAAAAATCTGTACACTTTGTCGTTTTTCATGTAGCCCCTTCTCTCCCCCCTCCCCCTTTTTTTTTTTTTTTTTTTTTTTCCAATCTTAGCAAATGCTCAGTCTTTTCCACTTCAATAGCTTGAAATTCTCCCCTGGGAACCCTAAGCTCTTTAAATATTTTTAGGTTGCCAGATTTCTTATGTTCTCTCTCCAGGAAGCCAATTTTGTTTCTAAGCTCTTGAGAGTAGTCCAGCTTCATCTTCTGCGCACTCACTGCATCACAATAAAATGCTGCCTAATTGCTGCCTCAGCCGAGTCCCAAAGGTGCTGGGGTTTGTCTCTAGGCTACAGTTGTGGACAATAAACTCTGCTCAGACTGGAGTTAAGCCTTTTTATTATTTAAATCTGAGTCATGTAAAATTAGTTTACTAGCAAGTAACCCGCAAAGATCTGGTATGGAAAGAAACTCCCACGTATTGTTTTCCAGCAGGACGAGGGAACGAGCAGATAGAAAGATCTGCAGGCAGCTCGTAACACCAGATGTAATAGGGAGACCGATGTTTAATTCAGCCCAAAAGACAGGAGAGTGTTTCTGTGAGACCAGCAGTCACCCTCAGACCTCAGCTGTTTGGTGCTCTCCAGCTCCAAATTGAAACTGGTGCCATGAAAAAAACTCCCTTTGCTTTTCCTCCGGCTTATCCATAACCTGAAATGCTGTGAAAGAGGGAAAGACAGCTGCGGCTAACAAATGCCAGATGAGCAAGAGCTTTCTTTTCTCAGGCTAGCACAACAGCCGGAGCATTCCCTGAACATCCAGCAAGAAAATCATCAAGAACATACTAAGACTGGGTGGCCACAGCTCCATCAGGCTTGAGGAGATTCCTGCAGCAAGGGGCAAGTGGACAATGTGGGGAGAGAGAATGAACGAATCCCCTTTTCCTCACCAGCACTGTATTCAGCCATCCTTGATAGCAAGAGATGACAGCTGTACACTGCACACAGAGGCATTTTCTCCCTTTGTGTCCTTTTTTAAATCTGTATTTTGAAGTGTTTCTGTTGTAGGATGTAGCTTCTAACGATAGCGCATACTCCAAGGACATTTCAGCAGAAAGATTATTCTCTCAGACTGCAATTTCCCAAGACAACACTCGGCTTTAGGTGCACTGGGTGCTGTAGACCCAAACCCACAACCTTAACTAGGCAAAAAATGAAGCTGGAAGGGATCTCTCCGTGTGCTCCACAAGGTTAGGCTGGCCTTTACTCAGAAAAGGACAAAGACAGAGGGGACAAGAGAAGTCTCTGCAGCAGTCTGGGCAGCACAGCTGGAACCTGGGTCTCTCACCAGCGAGGAGAGCACGCATCCAGGTCAGGACGAGCTGATTCAAGGGCTCTCACGTGGCTCGTTTTGTCAGCACCAAGTACATGTACATGCATAACAGGCAGCTGGATCCCTCCACGGTGATTTCAACCTAATTCAGATCCAGGAGAAGCTTGCCACCAATATCAGGGGGACGAAGGCTTTGCTCCACACGCCTGACTGCCATGGGAGAAGGCGCATTCTGCAGGTCCTGGAGCCTCGCCGAAAATGGGACCCCACAGAGCTCGTCTCGGCTTCATTGCCTGAAATCAAACAACACGGATTTGGGGTCTCTTTTTAGTTATCTGTAAAACAAGCACGATAATACTTTGAGTGCTAAACAATACAAGGTGTGTAGGAAGAGAAAATATCTTTTATTAGGCCAACTGATATAGCTGGGGAAAAGGAGACAAGCTTTCAGGCTTGCCTGAAGTGCTTTGAGATGCTCTGCTGAAAGGTGTTAGAGCTGTGCAAGGGATCATTAAATTACATTCTTCCTCTCTCTGGAAATCATTTAGTGATATTTCAAAGGAAAGATGCTGTACAGAAATAACCAATTTCTATTGCAAATTCTGTCTGGAGCTAAACATCTTCCTTCCTCCCTCTTTATGAACTAATCTAAAGAAAAATATGTTTCAAATTAACTTGTTGAGGATATTTCTGTGGTGTACCGTATAGCCCTGAGATTCGTGCTGTATTAGAGGTAACTTGCAACATCCTTATGCTCAGTACACACAAATAAAATGGCTGGATTGCTGTTTAAAATTAGAAAGCGTAGAAACTCAGTGAAAACAACAAGCGGGGAAAAAAAAAGGAAGATAAGATACAAAAATTACATTATGCTTGTAAAAACAGCCTAACAAGCCCCAATATTTTCACTGTTTAGTGTAGCCACTGTGCCTTCGGAAGTGGTGAACCAGTCAGAGGCCAGAAAAGAGGGACAGAAACAACCAAATTCTTAATCCTCTCCTCCCCCTGATGTATCAGGAAGGACAGAGTGACCTGGGATTGCTCAGTCTTAGCGCTGAGGGACAGACTAACAGCACAATGGTATTGCAATCGTGAGCATACCAGGAAATATCAGCGCTCTCGTGGAGTTTCTGCATCACGGAGATTGCTGGGGGCCGGGAAGGGCAGGTGAGAGGAGGTGTTGGTTTGGTTTACTTCCTAAATTCAAGTAATGCGGAACGAGGAGGAGGCTCCGGGGCCCCAGCGTCACCTTGTCTCACTACATCCATTACAGGGGGGTGGACAGGAACAGGAACAGCCCAGGATCAGGTCAAATCGGCCACAAGACAGGAGGCTGGGATGGAGAAAGACCTTCCTCCTCTTCCTCCTCCCCCAGCCCCGTCTCCAGACCTCAACTCCACTTATGCTTTATCTGAGAGGCTTAACTGCGCGTAAATCCTGCTCGTATCACAACAGCGCTTCATTTCGGTGTCACGATACAAATGGTGCCAAGAGTAGAGGAAACTGGAGGGAAGTGGGAATAATAATCTCCAAATTTGCAGAAAGCAGTCACAAAGAAGAACGAAGGAGACTGCTGCCTGTGTCCACAAGCAATGAAGTTAAGCTGCAGTTAAAGACATTTACATTAAATATTAGAGAATTGTCCAGGATTAAGGAAGATAAAGCATTACTAGAGACTGCCCAGAGAAATGGTGAAATTTTCATTGCTGGGATGTGTAAAAAAATGTAAATAAACATTACCCAAAGTTTTGCTGTTGATGACTGTCCACTGGAGCGGAGAATAGGCTCGGTGATTTGTTTGAGAAAGGTTACCGTGTGTGACCAGGCTTTCCTGGATGTATTCTCTGTTTCACTCGGGAAGATACTGCTGAAGCTTCTCCGTTTGTGCGAGGTTTTGAGATCCATTCCTCTGAAAATATTTGTCTAAGACCGGAGGGGCCGTTTATCTTCCGAAGTGCCTGTTCCTCTCCGCTGATCACAGACGCAGTTGCAGATGACTGGCTTCGCGTGGACACCTACTTCTTGAATCCATGGAGTCAGATGAGACAAACTCCCACCCTTAATAGCAAACTCTGTCACTTCTAATGTATTCCTAGATACAACACTCACACCTCCATTTTTCACTCCAGCTATAATTACTTGTTTTGCATGGATGGGGTGGCACCCGGCACACATAACCACGGCGTTATTTATTGTCCTGTATTAGTAATTTTATCACATTACACTTGGATGCCATATGGTGCAATCAAGAACACAATAAAAGTTTCCTACGCAGTGTATGAGAGGCTTCCACACGGCAATTAAATATAACCTACTCCACTTCTACGCTCCCTTCCTACGGCGAATATCACTCAATTACACGGTATCTCAGTAAGGAGAACTTTATTTTTAGATCCAAGAGCCAGCCAAAGCTCTGTTGAATTGCAGGTAGAGCTATTAACCGGGGATGCAAGCAGCTTTAATTCAGCAGCATGTATGAACCGTTCAGGTGCTTGTGATATATGGCATTAACCACTTCTGTTCCCCAAATCTGTTTACACTTACCACGTGCACTCAGTTAATCTGTCTGAACCTGTGTAGTTGTATTGTACCCATTCCTTCAGGAGACTAAATTGGGCACTTAGACATTTACACTGTGTCTACAGTGCAGTTAGAGGGAACGAGTCTGAGCTTCCTACTTACCTGTTCGTGTTCTCCTTGGGAATCAATCGAGGTTCATCTCATGTCTTCAGGATAAGGCATGGATCTCGGGTAGTTTGCTCTTGGGATTACTCCCAAGCACAAATAAGGCCACAAACTTTTTATTTGGCTCCCTCAGATCCACGGTGTTGTCCAACGCCATTCTGGCAGGCTCAGCAAACCCTCTACCCAGACACTTATTTGTATCCCAGTGCACATAATACATACGTTTCATTTCAAGCTGTAACAACATCACTGATAGGTTGTTGCACAGCCCTGACATATCACAATGTAAGCTGAAAAACACATTAAAACAATAATTCTGCTCCAGGGCTAGGAGGATGCCACAAGCTCCAGGGTAGAGGGATTTGTGTCGTGGAAAGGGCACTGCAGTAGTGCTAAGCAGCTGGGCGTGAGCCAGTGATTCTTGAGGAATGTCTTCAGTCTCATGTGGAGAAGGACCAGAAAGAGGTGAGGCTTCAGCTAGAAGAAGCAATTAGCCAGGTCACGTCGTAGGTAAACGTATGTGGAATGTGATAGATAAATATGTAACTAACCAATCTCTTCACAGGTTATTAAGAAGCCTGTCCTGATGGCTACACAACTTTTAAAAAGCGGCGCCCCAGATACCATGTAAAATTATTAACCATTACAAGCCATTAACCATTCTCTCAGCTCATTGGGTTTGTGGCCAGCATTCCTAATTGCTTTAAAAGCACGCTGCTTTCAAACATGACAGTTAATTCTCTAACAACGCTAAATATCTTAACCGCTGGAGACTGCAGAAGTGTCCCAGTGGTGGTCATCACTGGCAGTAAATCCCTCTGAACTGGAAGGGATTTGATAATCAGAAAATGAAGTTTTAGTTCGGCAGACCTTTTCATGGTACATTTGTAAACCCCGTAAGCTATTTTGTTTGTAAGTGATGGCCATTTTTACAAGAATAACAGAGACATAAGGTCAGATTCTCTCCTTCTTGCAGCGATGCAATCTACAACAAACCTCCGGGATATTTGTGAAACACTGATGGCATAAAAATCACATACACAAACACGCATGCTTTGATAAAGGATTTAGTCTCCTTTACTAAAATCCTGAAGTTGCATAGATCTTTTTCTTGGTAGGACACTTGGCAAACAGGTCCAAGAGTTCGATTAATTCCTGCCTCTTGCCAAAGCTCCTCGCTGCCTCGGATGTGTAGGTTTAGCTGTTCACAGGATCATACAACGCACCAGGTCCGAGCTGTGGTCTGGGTGAAAAGCAGCGACTTCTAGAGGTCTCTTCCAACCTAGAAATTCTGTGATTCTTTCAAAGGGTGCCTTTCAATCCAGCTGATTTCACCCGCCCATCCGGCAGTGCCACCGCACAAACAGCTGTAGCAGCACGGGCAACAGAGTGATAAGCAAAAGCAAGAACAAGTGTTGAGGGGTGGAGATCAGCTAACTTGGTTTTGTTGCCAAGGCAAAGATGCAAAGAATAGCACAGAACAGCATTCAGAGTTGAAGAGGCTCCTCCAGATGATAATTCAGAGCAGAAGCCTCGCTAACATAGTCTGAATTGCTCCCCGGAGGAGCCTCTCTCACTCCTTCAGCTATGCAAGGCATCTAGGGAGACAAGCCTCCTAATTTAGGCATGTAAGTTAGATGTTTAAACGTATGCAGTGAATATTTCCCCCGAGAATGTGAATGGGATGTTATAATAATTTGAAATATGTTTAACCAAAGCTCTGATAACCACGTCTGTTCTGTTACAAGACGCTGTCTGTGTGCCACTGACCCTCCACTGACACTGTAACGTTTCTCATTTGTTAGATAAACGAACAAAGTTAAGAAACGCACATCTTCCACATGCAGTCCAAATTTTGAAGTTAAAAAAAGATTCCCAGTTTTACTCACAAAATACAAACCAGATTAAGTCGTTCACATGGAAACCACGCCATGTTCCCTACAGTAATCAGAAAGGGACAAAGTGATTATTGAAGTGATCACCAGCACATCTTATTCACGTTTCTGTTCTCCTTAAGCAATTTTTAAAAGTTTTCATGGAGAATTTTGGCTAATTACATTTTGGTAATTACATTTTGCCATTCAGGACGTTGCTCCTATCTGCTCAGAACTTTTTACACGTTACTTGATGGAAGGAAGAAGTCATGGATAAATGACAAAAGTTGGTTTTGATGCATGGGCACTGTTTTCTTACCTCCTGCACTCCTGACTTGCACATTCTTGATTCTTAGGCACGCAGCAGAACACAAGTTTTCAGTGTGTTTTTCCCTGTACATAACCACCTTCACTGCCATTGGTCACAGCACTATTCACAGGACTGTTCAAGACAATCCTGAAAAGGATTCCTGATATTTTAAAGAACAGTTTTTAGACGTAGCTATCTTCTGTTCTGGATTGATGTGTTTACAGGAACGGATTGTTGAAGCCAATTTGTTTTCTAAAATCTCACAGTGCAGAACTGCATCTAAAATGCCTAAGAAATGGAAAACACTGGACAAAGCATTAATACGTGTTAGACCGTGCTGTGTTTATTCTACTGGTTTGCACATCTAAGTAGTGTGTGAAAAAAGCTGCCCAACTGCTCCCTTATTTGAAACCTCCACTTTTAAGTCGGAGACATATTTAGAAGGGAAGGAGAACAATACATACCAGTATGACTTAAATTTATGCCTGTGTCTGAGGTAACAGGCTCGACTGCGATAACTGCTCGGTTCAAACTCCTGAAGGTCAGCACCCTACGGTTCTGTGATGGTTTCCCCTCAGCCCTCACACCTCAGTAAAACAGCTGCCTGCGGGTCATGCGTAACACCACGACCGTGCAAGCAGCAGTCAGCACGGAGTGGTCAGTCCCCTTATGCACGCTGACTGGGCAGCTTGTTGCCTGATGAAATATTTAACAGCTAAGCTCTGCCTACCTTGTGCTCGGCAGAGGCACCAGCTGAGCCCCTGCTTTCTACCAGGCCACTTACTGAAAACCAAAATGAACTCAGTTAGCATTAAGGCTTCCACCCTTTTCTTAAAGGTGGTAGAAATTGGCCAATGAAGGTCAAAATCACTGCAGTGGGACAGTGTGCAACTCCAGAGTGTCTATCTCTAGCAAACCAGTCTAAAATCCACACCCTACCACAGAAGAATTGTATTGCCAAACACTTTTTTGCTTAATCGTGCATCACAGGTTTCTTCTTAGTTGTCAACCCTCGCACACAGATGAAACTGACACAACTCTGCCACCTTACACTGGTGATCTGCCACAGGGCTGGGGTGATGTGACTGCATTTTTCATTTCCTGCCCTCGGTTTTCAGGTACCAATTGCTGCCATGCAGCTTCGTGGGCTCAACTTTCCACCTGGCTCCACTTTCTCTGATATTTCTGTCCAAGCCTTACTCTCTTTTTGACCTCTGTAAACTGCTTTCTTAATCCTTCTCCAAAGAGTAATACTGTAGCAGATGCAAAATGCTTCTGCATATTAAGTATACACAGAAAAGAAACACAGTACCCTCGTTTCTGATAATTCTTTCAATTTCTGTCCAAAGACTCCAAGCAGAATTACTTTTTTTTTTTTCCCCCCCAGCCTGCTGGGAGCTTATTTCAACCAATCTCAAAGACATACATTTTTTTTTTTTTTTTCCTCCTACCCGTATTTCCCATTAATTTGTCACTGGCTCGTTCTTCATCATTTTAATCAACCTAGTCATAACTCTTGTGACATATTTCTCTCTCTCTGGCTCTAACGATGCAACGAGCACATTAGGTAGCACTCCTCTCAGCTAACTTTATGCATCTACAGTTGCAAACACCCACATTTATGGTGACTGGCTAAGCCCTTCAATAAGCACTCGAAAAAATATTAAACACATTGAAGACAGTCCACCTTGGTCAAAGAGGGAAGCACCTTTCTCCATCATGAAGAAAACCAAGAGGAAGGCTAATTCAGATGCACAAGTCTACAAGGCAGGTGTCTACATTTGATCTATTAAATACAATAAACTATATCCATGTCTACTCTCGTTTTCTGGCTAATTTGAAGTCTCATTTGAAAATCAACTGCTTTCCCACAAACAATCCATAGCATTTGAGACACACCTGGTGTGAAAGATGTTGGCTGGATCCTTCTGTGTTGCCACTCCATCACAGATTCTGGAGGCTCAGGCTCTGACATTCCTTCCTAGAAGAAAAATTGGTGGATGCATCTTTCTGATAAATATACAATAAAAACACATAGGCAGAAGAATCACTACACGAATACATTGATATTAACAGTGTGTCTACTGATGCCTTTACTGAGTTGTACACAACTTCCCTTAGGTTCCCCAAGGTTAACGTCCATGAATATGTTACATGCTCCCTCTTTTCCTTATTGCTTCCCTACATTTTTTTTTTTTACCTCCCCTTATTACAGCATTTCTCAACGCAACCTGTAAGACCTTTGGTAAGGGGTTATGTTTGCATGTGAGCATTAAACAATATTATGAAGGCGTAATAATGCTGGCACTCTAGTTAAAAATAATTGCGAGGGGAAGGGAAGACAACAGCAAAGGGCAGCTGATAATTCATGGATACCTCCTGGGCTTTCAACCTCCTCCTGCAGAACTTTGTGTGTGGGAGAAGGTTACAGATGAAGATCCCTGCAACTTTGTCCTAAATGCCTGTACCAGCCATCTAAGTGAGACACAGAATTTATGTAACAATAACCAAATCAATTTGGAAACCATCTTTGCTAATCTGACACAGACCCTAAGCGTGGATAGCTCTAAACTTATCTGGCAGAGCCTGCAATTACTCTAGCTTAAGAGACACTTTTGAACCAAATCAAACGTTCGCAGCAAAAGAGCTACGTTAATTTGTATCAGCTTCTGATTGAACTGCCTAGCATAAATCAGAGAGAGAGGGCATGCAATCAGCTCAGCTGGCAGATTTGCAGATTGCTGAAAGGGGCACACGAAGTCCCTGGAGTCTTGCTGTGAGTAATGCCCTTCTCCACCAGCACAGCTGGAGCCCATCTAGCCACAGCTGCTGACACCCACCACCATCACGCCTTACCCAGAACTGCCAGGTAGACAGCCTCTGTCGAAAAATAAAAGGATGCAAGCCCTGAAAACACACTCAGAGGAGAAGAAGTTGCAGTGGTTTGGAGTGTCGCCCCCGCACAGACATTTTGTACCTTCCCTCTGCCTGACAGCGGAGCTGCTGAAATGAAATACGTGCACGAGTCCCAGCTGTTTCGATACAAGGTCCAGCAAATTAGCTTAAACTGCTGATAAAGATGAGTTTAATGCCATATTTCGTATTAAAATGGATTAGAAGCATGAGTGGTTTCCATTCCAGGGACTGTTGTGGGAGCAGGAACCTTCAGTAAGGAGGCAGAACAGGGGGTCAGGGGAGCAATATTTCTTGGGTCTCTCCAGCCAAAACTGCTGGAGTTTGTCTGATCGTGGCAGTAGGAAAAGCTATGAAATATCACCCTCATGGTTACCAGTCTTTCACTTTATTAACAAATTTATGAATTCCCGATGGCCTGTTAGTCCTTCCCCCTCCTTTTGTCACTTCTTGTACCAAAGACCAGGCAGCAGGATAGCTACAAGCTCGATCACGAGGAGGAGCAGGAGGCTGGACCAGCCGACCTCCTGAGGCCCCTTCCAGCCTCAGCTATCCTATGAGCCTGGAGAACAGCTCATGCGCAGGGGTGGGAGCTTGGAGATGTGGTTCCCTCCCTTCTGTCCCAACCACTCAGCAGATCTTGGCTAAATGTGCAAACTAATGCCTCCCAAAACAAATTTTCCCTCTGAGGGGTCCAACCAGAGTGACTCAGGTATTGCTATGGCATTCAGCGACTTCTTTTCAGAGGGAGGTCAGTGGGAGCAAGGGTACCCAGTGCCCCAAGGAAGCAGCCCAACTCGACTGAAGTATTACAGAAAAAGTTGAAGGGAAAAAAAATAAACGAAGCAAGAGAGAGGTTATGACTAACCACCCAACCTTTTCCCTGTCACAGTTTACCAGCTGAGGGATATGATTCCCCAGACGAAGCAGTTTATGTGCTGTCTAATGGGATCAGAGGGATGGAGCCTTGTGGGAATGGGTGTTATGGTGGTACAGGGGGCAGGCTGCGTATGATCTGCTCCCCCTTCAGAAACATTGAGCTCTGTAAGGTCTGCACAGCATCTACACTTTTGGGTATGTAAAAAAAAAAAAAAACACAGCAGGAATCGGAGTCACGGGCAGGCAAGTTTGAAGAAATCTGGAAAAAAGGGGAAGCCAGAGTTGCAGCTGTTACGAATTCATCACGATTTTGGCTCCAGTTCTAAAATGCTCCACAAAGGCATAAGAATCTCCACATGATTTTGAGGGAAGCAAGAGATGTACATGCACGAGTGACACATCCACACATGCTGTATTGTTTAAGAGGCGTCCTGAGCGTGGGCTTTCAGCCCCGGCTCTTTTTGCTCGCGTCAGCTCCCATTTCCGAGGCTCTTGCTGCGAGACGCAGCCTCGCGCTGCTACCTTAAGATAACAATTTGCGTTTTTTCCAGAGAAATCACGTGTGGCCGTTGGGAGCTATGGGCAGATCGTGGTTCGTGGGATGCTCCTGGAGCCGTGGCAGCGAGCAGCTGCACTTTCTGGTGGCCATGTGGGTAGGGAGAGGTTTGTACGGGCACCAGAGCTCAGAAATGTGAGGTTATGTCCACCCTCAGACGCCACAGCCTGGGTCAGCCCTCACCGGGTACCGCTGTGGTGCCAGAACTGCCAAACCCCACGTTTTATTCCTTCATCACCACATAAAAACGGCGCTCAACGTGTGTGTGTGTGTGTGGTGGGGATGGATGTCCACAACACCCCCAACCACCCTCCAACAAGCGGGAGGACTCCTAATTTGCTTCCAGCTGGCCCCAAAACCCCCCAAAAAGAGGTTTATAGGGATTAAAGGGCACATTTCCCCTCAGCCCTCCCCCGCCCCAGGGAACGCCAGCGGCCGCCCCCTCCCTCCCCGAGCCCGCTCGCCCGCCCTGAGGCGAGGCCACGCCCCCCGCTCGAAGCCCCGCCCCCTCCCCCGCCGCCATGGCAACCGCCCGTCGCCCATCCTCCCCCCCCCCTCCCTCCCCTCCCGTTTCCCCCCGGTGTGGCCGCGCCGAAGGGGCCGCGCCCCCTCCCCGCTCCGCCGGCGCCCGGCCACGCACCCCGCTGCTCCCGAGGTAACGGCGGGGCCCCAGCGGTCCCTCAGGGCGCCGCCCGAGGCGGTTCGGCCCCGCGGCGGAGCCGAGGGAAAAAGCTGGGGGGGGTTGTATAGGGAGGTGGGGGCAGCTTCCCGCGGAGCCTGCTGGGAAATGTAGTCCCGCGGCTGCCGCCGCGCGCTGACCGCCGGGGGGGGGAGGCGGGGGGGGACTACAAGTCCCAGCGGGCATGCGCGGGGATGGGCGCTGCGGCTTTGCCCCCGCTGAGAGGGCTCTGAGGGGCGGGGGGGGGGGGCGCGAGCCCCCTGTGAGGGGATGGGGGGGCAGGAGGCTTGGGGAGGGGGTTTTGGGGCTAGAAGAGGGGATTTTGGGGTTAGAAGAGGGGAATTTGGGGCTGGAGGGGTCCGTGAGGGGGTGTTAACGCCCTCAGGTGCTTAGAACTGCGGGTTTTGGTCGTGCCCACCGTTGTTTTTTGGTGTTTTTGCTGCCCCTCACCCCGTTACCCCTGGCGATGGGTTTGGCGTTATCCCGCTCAACAGGCAGGAGGGAGGGGCAGGGCAATAAAACCAATAAAACCGCAGCTCCCGATCGAGGGGGTATTTAAAATGTACGTGTTTGTTGCTGGCATGCTGTGTGGAGGTGTGTTTTGTTGTGTTTTTTTTTTTTCTAAAGTGTTCCTGGAGAGCTGTGTCATGCAAGCATCACTGCAGTGGTGCCCCATTGGGTATCAGTATTGAGCATCTACCCCAGTTTTGTGCAGCTTCACACGTATATACAGCATTAATCCCCTCAGAGGGGGGATTCTGGCCAGTGTGTGCTTGGTTTTATTGCAGCTGAAGGTGTTTTCCTCCTCCTCCTCCTCCTCCTAAGGAGCGGACCCTGCCCTGAGCCAGTCACAATTTTAAGATTGAGAAGTGAGGGGAAGGTAGGGAGATAACAATAGGCCTTTATCTGGGGCTTTTGAGGTAAATAATTGCCAAACAGCTCATTCTGGTGTTGATGAGCTGAGGAATCCGATGACTTGAAGGCTGTATCTCTAACAGCAGGATGTATATAAATACATCCATATTTATGTATTAAAGCATGCATCCGTAGAATGCATTCTTCAAAATTCTTCTACTTGGGGAATACATTCTTCAAAAGAACTTTTAAAAAGCAGAATTCCACAAGATATGTGGTCATAGTCCTCAGGAGCCAATTCTCCGGCATTCAGAACGGGAATTCAGGAGGAGGAAAAGCATCCAGGCCTGAATGCTGACCTTATGAGTCAGGGTTATAAACACATGTGAGTCCTTTAAACCTGCGATTATTCGTGGAAAGTTTATCTGGTTTGCAGATCGGCTGCGCTAGGAATGTGGCAGCACCAGGGCTGAGTCTGAGCAGAGCTGGCTGCGGGCTGGCAGGGCTGACGAGCCACAGCGGTGTGGGAACGTGGATATGCCATATCCAGCACCAGGTGCAGAAGCTTTTTAACTTCCCTGGCTCAGAGCCTGACCTAATAAACGCTTTGAACCCGAGCTGGCTCCGCACAGACCCATCTTGGGAGTCTTTGGTGGCACGTTTGCTCCGCCAGAAGTGCTTATGGGTGTGATGTGCAGAGATGCAGGTGGCTCCGTGAGGAGCCAGAGGGATTATTGAGCTGGGCTGAGCTCCGGACAGGCTTTATAAAAGCCTTCAGGTTATCTTAGCCCTGCATCCTGTCGGAGAAGGTTGGTACCATGTGGATGCTTGATGCTGGTTTGGGTTTGGTGTGGTGCTAATGCCAGAAGCCCAGGAGGGTGTGCCATAGGGAAGAGAGGAGCTTGGGTCAGCAGGGCTGTGACAGCAAGGAAGGTGGTGATCTTCTTGCAAGGTAACCCGTGTATGTGTGGAGTTATGCTCCATCGAGTGCCCCACAGTGCTTGTGTTTGCCATTTTCACTTCTGTTACCTCGTCTGGGTGATGCGCACCTGAAGACCTGCAGATGTGGCTGTGGGTATGCCTGAAGTTGGCATGTGAGTCGCTCAGGAGGAGAGTACAGTTTGCAATTAGTCTCAGGAGCAGCACAGCAGTCTCTGGTGCTTCTCTTTCTAGTTCTTCAGAAAGCTGTAGTTCAGAGGCTTTGCACATGGTCGTTTCGTTCTCCAGGATGCTCGCTGTTCAGTGCAATAGCATGTTCTCTCTGAAGCACTGACCACCTCGCTCAGTGGTTTGTTGTGTAATTGTGATTTCCTTTAACTTGTGGTGATTGTTCTTACTTCATTTAAAGATTTTTTTCCCCTTTATATTTTAAGTTAGCTCTCAGAAGAATCCACACACACATTGTTTGACACCCACGTGCATGTCTCTTCCATTCCCATGCATGTTTCCTTATTAACTCTATTCCAAAACAGAGTTTCAGTGCAAAGAAGCCAAACAACTGATGACAAAAACCAGTCCCCTCAGTGCTGGGGTTCCTGGGCTGTGCTGTGCACACACTTTATCCAGTGAGTACTCTTCGAATCGACACCTCTGAGGAGGAGGGAACGCTCTGACGGCATTACCTGCTGCTGCCACCGCCGTGTTTGTGTCCGTACGTGCCACTGCTGATGTGTACAGCAAAAGGGGAAAAAAAGAAACATTAAAAAAATCTTAGAGAAGACTTTTTACCTTTATTTAAGTGGCTTCTTGAATCACCATTTAAATCCAGACCTGCTGGAACTGAGCCACAGGTGTATATATATAACAAAAAGAACCATATATGTATGTGTATATATATATAAACCAAAAAGAAGTTGGGATGCAGTGAGGTAGTAATTATTAGTGCACATCCAGGTCCATGGAGCCACAGCTGCAAATTTAAGCAAAGCCAAGTTGCTAGAGAAAGATAAAAAATAATTCAGCTGCGGAACTTGGCAAGCCCTTTTGTTTGCTTTTGCTTCATCCGATGGTGAGGGGTTAAAATGTTGGTTTTGGCGTGCCAAAATGAAGGCGACCATCTTTCTAATAAAACAGGCAAGACTTATTTTTTTCTTTGAAATTGCATCTTTGAATCCTTAAAACTCAGTTGAAATACATCAGGCACACGAAGAAATATGAGTCTGAGAGAAATACGCTTCTGCAGGCTTCTGGTGGGGATGGTGGGGGATGTGGTAAAAATGTTTTCTCCTCCTCTGACATCGTTCCAGTTAGTGCTGCAGGTGATGCCTCTCCAGGTAAGGCCCTGTTGCCATACTGTTCCGTGCCTCTATTTTAATGAATTTTGACCTTGAAGGGAAAGGTGGAAAATAAGATTGTTGGGCTGTATTTGGTGAAATTATGATTGAGGGAGAGGAGTGTGTTTGGAACTGGTCAGAGCTGACTTAGAAGAACAGCGTGGCCTTAAATTAAGAAGGGCAGCTTTAGATTAATCGCGAGGAAAAGCTTCCAAGCAGTAAGAAGAGAGGAGCAGCCACCACTTCACTCAGACTCTGGCAATGGAAATGGGTGCAAGTGAAAGGTGGGTAAGTCCAAAAATCAAAACCTCGTAACACGGAGCTGCCTTCCTTGCTTTGCACCACGTCAGCTCTCTCCTGACCCCAGCTAGGGGTGGATAAGCTGGGTTTATGCTCCAAGGCACGGCGTTAATATCCCCTGCAGCCTTTTAGCCTTGCTGCTGCAGGGTTTTTAACGAGTGGGGTAAGATCCTGCGTGTAGGCAGTTCCTCATCGATGATCCGTGAGCTGAGGGATCTCAGAAGGGATCTTGGTGTGCCATGGAGCTGTCTGGTGGTGCAGGACAGAGCCACACCATGGTCGGATGGACAGCTGGTGTCACCAGGAAGGTGTGAGTTGTTCTGAGGGTGCTGGCAACGCTCGTCCCTCGCTGTGCATCGTAAAACAGGTGGCTGTGATAGGGCAGGAAAAACAAATATTTAAAAACAAAACAAAGAACCACAAACTATACATTTTCTATTTCTGGTTTCTTTGGTGTATACAGCGTATGAACTCCACAGTAGGATGTAGAACAGATAATAAAAAACGCACACACAGCATGGAAAAAATCCATCCCTGAATCTCGTTACCTCCTCCCAGCCCTGGTGCTGCAGCATGGGGTTGGTCAGAAAACCATCCAGGAGAGATCGGCTTCCCCAAAAGAACTTTTTTCCCCTTAATTTTGGGTATATTTGTTCTGACTTGCTTTGGAAGTTGGCTATTCTGAAGTAAGAGTGCTGTAGCTGATATGTGTAAGAGGTTTGGGATTTGTTTAAACTATTTTGGGGCCATCCTTGCGTGCATTAAAAGGAGTGTGGCCAGCAGGTCAAGGGAGGTGATCCTCCCCCTCTGCTCTGCCCTGGTCAGGCCTCACCTGGAGTACTGTGCCCAGTGCTGGGCTCCCCAGTACAAAAAAGACAGGGATCTCCTGGAAAGAGTCCAGCAGAGGGCCACAAAGATGATCTGGGGCCTGGAGCATCTTCCCTATGAGGAAAGGCTGAGAGACCTGGGGCTGTTTGGCCTGGAGAGGGCTGAGAGGGATCTCATCAATGTGTATGAATATCTGAGGTGTGGGGGACAGAGGGATTTGGGCAACCTCTTTTCAGTGGTTTGTGGGGACAGGACAAGGGGCAGTGGCCACAAGATGGAGCCCAGGCAGTTCCACACCAACATGCAAAAGAACTTCTTCACGGTGAGGGTGACGGAGCACTGGGACGGGCTGCCCAGGGAGGTTGTGGAGTCTCCTTCTCTGGAGATATTCAAGGCCCATCTGGACGCCCACCTGAGCAACCTGCTCTAGGGAACCTGCTTTGGAGCTGGTGCTTTTTTTGAGTGGCGAGGCCCTAGCTGTTGGGCTGTGTGGGATTCAGGTGAACTAAAGGGGCAGGCATCGCTGGTGTCTCGTTCTGGGGGCGAGGGAAAGGCGGTGCTTTGGGAACTGCTGTTTTAAGGAGCCTTGAACTGCCATCAACCCCCAAGTGACATGCCAAATTTAATGAAAAGGTGCAAGTCAACCTGTGGATGTTGGAGTACTTTGCAGGAGTGTTTAAACAGAAGGAGGTTCCCAGCTTTGCCTCTAGTGGGGCTGCCGTGCAGCAGCATTGTGGTCTCATTAGGGTGAGGGCTCTTGAAAGAGCTAAGCGCAGACGTCCCTGGTGCTGCTCGGAGCATGTAGGCATGTATAAAAAGCATAAAAAGCAATTTAATGCCTCGTGCCAGCTGTGATTCATGGGCTGAGGGCTGCTCATCCATTGTGGTGAATGGAAGTTTGGCTAGTTAAGTCCTTGAAGTTCGGTGTGGGCAGGGCTCTTAATTTTCTTGCATTCATTTAACGGGATTGGGACCAAAGGCAGTGAAGAAGCTGCATCATCTTTTTTGTGTGTTTAATTGTTTTTTAATCACTGTAAAAGAATTGTGGTGTATGATCCCTCACCTTAATTTGGTAAAGAGGTACTCCAAGAGCTAAATGACTGGTAAAGAAAAAAAAACAAACAACAATTCAGCTATGAGAGAAATAACAAAACTGGGGTTTCACGGTCTGAATTACTCTACAGTCTATAATTTTTCTGATGATTGTGTTCTTTTGTAGACTTCTGAGTGAAGATGAATTTAGCAGAGATCTGTGATAATGCCAAAAAGGGACGAGAATACGCGCTCCTTGGGAATTACGACTCCTCGATGGTCTATTACCAGGGTGTAATCCAACAGATCCAGAGGCATTGCCAGTCGATCAGAGATCCAGCAGTAAAGGGCAAATGGCAACAGGTAAGGTGAAATCAGGCTCCTTGCCCACTGTTATCTGAAATTTGAAAAATACATTCTACATCCCCAAACTTCTGTGGTATAGAGGATGTATATTTCAACCAAGTTTTTAACATTTTCTTCACAATATTTGGTTGCTATTTATGGGGAAATATTTCTTCTGATGTATTTAAAAGGATCATTTTATTCTAATTGAACCTTTTTTGCTTTCTCTTGTGATGTTTCATCACTACTCACTGGTCTGTCTGTGTGTGATTGCTTACTTTGGCAAAACTGTTTTGCTGAAGACTTCTCTTTGCTGTTTTATTTTTTATCCAGTAAACTTAAGATGTGAGTGAATGGGTTAGCATCAGCAGAGTGGTTGAGTAGTAGGTAGCTATGACACTACAAGGTACAAATTCAGATCAGGTTTCCAAAACCCCAGGTAATATTCTTAATCTGGATCATGTATCACGTACATCAGCCTTCTACATGTGTATATTTTTCTCTGTAGAAAATGCACTCCATCTGAAATAGTAATACTCAGAGGATAAATATGTAAAGGTATATTCCAGGAAAAAAAATCATATTGTGAAAGTGTTATTTTTGAAAGAACATAGCCCCTTATAAAGATAAAATTCTGCAGTGGGTGAAGAGATTTCAAGGAGAGTTTTTCTAACTATTAGTGTTTAACTAATGTCGCTTAAAGTGGAAGCAAATTTTTATGTTTATTGCAGCAGGTGCTTTGGTCATGATTTTGTGCTTCAAGTGTCTGGCATTTTTTGAATACCGACAGCTAAAACTGTTAGCAATCATTTCCTAATCACATTCTACTCGTAGGTCTTTATCACGACACTCTAAAAGTCTGTCTGCTCATGAAGATGTTGCCTGCAAAATGTGTGTGCATACAAGCAGCAGTGATAGCTTAGCTGTCCTGATGCTGTAACAAGCTGAAGGTTGGACAGGAGATATTCACATTCAGGTGTATGGATTCTAGCTCCTCCTCACCCCTGGCCGTTCTGGTACAGAGAGGTGTTCATCTCCTGTTCATGTCCTTAGTTCCTGCTGAGGTTGTAGCTGGCATGAAGGTAGAACATGATTTTTTTCCTTGTTCTGCAGCTGTGGCTCTGCATCGGCTTCACTGGCAGTATTTTGTCTTTCCTCTGATTACATTGATTCTTCCATTAAGCTTTTAACAGCTCTTGTCTTGGGAAAATTACTTCAAGTCTCATGACATTGTGTTGTTCCAACTGCTTCAGGGAAGCCTGTGCAGCATGGACTGGATGCTCCACGCTGCATACAAGCCTCAAGCACAAAGGGGCCAGTAACAGTCTGCAGGATTACTCCTTGGGGAAGGCAGCTGGTTCCGTAACAGAGGATCTAAAGTTGGCACCTCCTCAGAAATTACCCCATTTTAAAGAAAAACAGAACGGCCCCAACAGCGTCCCTTACGCTTTAGAGAGAACTATCCCCAGCAGGATCAGCAGCAGGTGGGGCAGTGCCTGTCATGCTGCGTGCTCGTGCTGGTTCTGAAGTTTCCTAGCTCAGCAGTGGTGGATAAACTTGGTCAGAACATGGCTTTGCCATTACTGGTGCCACCCTTGGCTCAGGGACCAAAGAGTAAGAAGCATGGGGTGGAAAAAAACATACTGTTCTTCATCCCCAGGTCGTTTGCCTTGTTGTAAATTGATGGGACTCCCTGTAGCCCTGGGAGCAGATGATAACCCTGCCAGCTTTTCCGTAACTTCCCCTTTTCTGCTAGGATCTGGAGAGGTAGACGTGCTTTCTAGCCCACTCTAGATAAATAATTGCAGTGTCTTCTCACTCAGTGAGACAGAGTAAGAGGGACTCTGATGATCTGGATGTTAATGCTGCTTTCCAGCTCCAACGGTGGCTGCCTCCAAACTGCCAGGCACAAGCAGTAGCTGTCAGGCACACTGCCTCTTACGAGAAAAGTAAAAGAAAAATATATATATCACCATATATATGACCAGAATTTGTACACATAGATTTAGAAAAATTCAGGTCTAACCCAATAATGCACAAAATTAGAATATTTTTATGCCCTTGTGTCCTCTTGTAGGTAGCACCAGAAGCAAAGCAACCTTAGGTTGTGGTTAAGGGGATGAATGCTGATGGGTCTTGTCTTAAACTCTGTCTCATCTGGAACACGGCACAAACCTGTTCTTTAGTTACTTCAGGTTCTTCGTCCCCTGTTGAACCTGATAATGCCACTGGTACCTGCTGGAGGTGGAGTTTGGCATTCTCTAGGCAGGCAGAGCTTTAACTGGTGGGTGTGATCCACGGCGTGCTCAGAGGAGAAGAAAAGATTGTTATTTAAACCAGTTCTTTGGGATCTGCTGGCTGTATGCATCTTCCCAACCTGCCTTCCTCCTCGAACCCCCTGAAGGATTCCTGGGAAATGGACGCTGAGGAAATCTGGCAACATGAAGCGTGCTCTTCCTGTATGGTTGTGAACAGGGTGATTTTTCTTTTCACTTCTCAGGTTGGGAACTCAGTTTTGTGTGTTTGTGTGCAGCTGACTGATTTTCTCCCCATATGATCACTTCTCCATAGGGGTGCTCCGTCCTGGGCAGCTCCCTCATGCTAGGTGAAGCTGGCTCATCGCTTTGTGTACTACACAGGATTTTGCCAGCAGTTTTCTGAGGGATGTAGAGCAGAGGTGAACCAGAACTAGGTGGGATTTGGGGTCAGACTCCCAAACACTCTTGATCCACCTCTGTTTGCCTTGGTGTCATCGTTTTTATATTCGTACAGGTTGCTCTGGACAGAATAACTCGGTGCCACGATCTGACTAGTTGGTAGCTTGTCTTCCAAAGCACGGACAGCTTCAGCTTTGAAACTGGGCACTGTGATTTCCAGGAGTCCTTGTGCTCGTCACAGAGAGGATAATTAGGAGGAGCAGGACCATGAACGTGTATCATCTGCTCCTCTGGGAGTGACCTGATGGCGCAGCTCCGCTTGGAGCAATGCTGCATCCCCGGCGTCAGAGCCAGCGCTGAGCAGGGGAGGGAGGTGATTAGTCTGGGGCAATCTGCAGGATGTCAAAAGGACAAAAGATGCGTCCTGGAGGTCAGCGTGCGGCCTGCCAAAGCAGCAATGCGACGATATGAGAATTCCTCAAACCCTTTGGAAAATTCAGAGGGGTTGAGGTTAAAAAATTGGCTGAGAGTCGCCCCGTTTAAAATCAAAAGCGCCTCACCCCTCTCTCTGCTTGCCAACAATTAAAAGTAGATTTCCTCTCTTGACCGCCGTCGTGAGCTTGACTCGTTCTGACATTCCCCCTGTTTACTCCCAGAGAGTTTCTTGGCTGCTGTGGTCTTTTCCCGAGACAGCTGGCTTGTAGGAAGGAGCTGCTTCGGTGACAGGTCGGCAGCTGCAGAACGACAGCTGAGCGTGCCCCCGGGAGAGAGCGCCGGCTCACAACAAGGCCAGAGGCTGTTGAGCAAAACCTGCTGCGTGTTGTAACCCCGCTGCGTCTTGCAGGGCGTCTGAGGGCGCTGGAGCTGAGGCAGAAGCTCGGGGATTCTCCTGGAGAGCTCTGAGCAGCCACCAACACAACCTCACCATCCATGGTCGCTGCAGCAGGTGATGAGGTGCACTGCAGTCTTGCTCAGAGAATAAAGGTTAATTTTTATGTTTAATCTTAAACACATTTCGGTCAGTCTGTGCTTATGTTGCTTCTGCCTCTTGCCCGTTTTATTAACGCTTCACAGATTTCTTCGTGAGTAATTAAGGGATATTCAGCAGGCAGCTCGTGAAGATCCGTGAATACTGGAGCTGTGCTTTGACTCCTTGGGATCAGACAGAGTGGTTGGGGGAATTACTTTCATTTTTTTTTTTTTTTTTTGGATGGAGATAACAGCTAACGCTAATTGCAGGCAGTAATTTCAGGTTTGCAAAATGCTTTTGCAGAAACTTGATTAGCTTAGTTCCAGCACGATGCAATTAAAAACAACCCCGCATGTTGTGTGCATTCAGCAGAGCATAAAATACCCACGTTGCGGAAAGTTGTGTCCAAGTGCAGGCTGCAATATAATGTGGAAAAGCTGTTGATCCCAAAGGTTACTGGAGTTGCAAGATTTTGAAATACAGAGGAACTCAGAAATGTTTTTTTTTGTTTTGTTTTGGGTTTTGTTTTTGGAACTATCACAAGGAGGAGTGAACCCAGCTCTGTTTTGTACCCATGTGCTAGGACGTGCTTTCTGCACGCTGACATTCTCTGTCCTGGTGTTCTTCTGATCGCAGGGTCGTGAGCCAGCGCAGCTTGCTAACCTCACAAAACTCTCCTTTATTTATATATGTTCTTGTTTATTACCCTTCTAGGGTAGTTTTCTTCCAGAATTGAATCCAGAAGAGTTCCCGGAGAGCGTGGTTAGGTAGAAGAAGTAAGGAGAGCGAGACCTTCTTGTTTGGCAGTGGTGAGCTGTTAAGCCCGTGCTTTCTCTTAAAATTACTTTAACATGAATAACCTAATTTTTTGGGCGTTCTCTAGAACCTGAGCTGGAGCCATCTGGGAGCCCGTACACCTGAGGGAAGGTGCAAGGAGACCGGGTGAGCCCAGCCCAGTGATTTCCCTGTTTGCAGCTCTCCAAGGCTCCTGCAGAGCCGTGCTCATCGCTCAGAGGCTCGGTCACCTCCGTAACTACAGGAAGCTCTCTCTGCACCTGTTTCATCTGACTCAGTCTCTTTAAGGCCTCTGGGAATTTGTCAACTGCTTTTCCTTTGTGGTTACATTGTCTGAGTACGCTGAGGGTTTCTAGTTGCCTTGCCAGGTACCAAGTCAGTGATAGGGGCTGAATAATTCGGAGCTTGGGCTGCTCAGGTCTCGATAACAAACAGCCAGCTGTTAAATTTTCAGCTCCCAAGGCACCAAAAGCTCACTTTCTCTGCATTTTCAGATACCACCCTCCTTCCTGCTCTGGTGCACTGGTCCTCAGTGGTGGTGAGTTGTTCCCCACTACGTTTCCACCAACTTCTCTGCACGTGTTGGAAGGCCGCGAGGAGGAATCCCGTCGGTGTGCCTGGAGCACTGGAGGAGGCGGCGGCTGTCTCCCGGAGCGGGCTGCGTGCTGGTGGTGTGAGGAGAAAGCAGAGGGAGCAAAGCAGGGTGGCAGAGCACGTCAAGCATTGACTGCCTTTGGTAGAACAACCCTGCCTGAGCTGGGTGTCCTGCATCTTTGGAAAGATGCAGATATCCTATCGGGAAGGAGCAAGAAGGCTGCTCTGCCATGCCCTCGGGCACCTTCGTACAGATGCAGGGAGAATTCCAGGTGAACTAAATGCGGTGTTGCAAGAGCTGAGCAAGACCTCAAGGGTTAACCCTTCATTTTTGCCTCCATCCTTGCTGGCATCTGGCTGAGGCTAGTCATATATGTTCTTCTCCTTAAACAGGATTTAAATTTTAGTCTAGAGAAGCATTTCTTTGCACTGCTAAAATGTCCTAATTTCTTCTTCGTGGGGGGAAGTTCCTGGAAAACATTACCCAGCAGAATGAGACATCACCGTAGGAGGTACCTGGTAGCATTTTAGGAGAACTGTAACTTCCAGGAGGAGGTGATGCGTGCTTGGTTCTGAACACTCCCTGTTCATTTTTTCCTACCCCACACCCAGCAAATGGTTATGTCAGACAGCGCTTTGCGTCTTGAAGTTTTCCCAGCAGAAGCGGAGAGCCACTGCTGCCCTTTTAAATATGGAGAGCAGGGGTGGTGAGGAAAGGTGCCGTTCTGATCGTCCTGAGATTGTGAGGGAGAAATGGGATAAGCAGGTGAAAGCCAGGCACGCTTCTGCACACGTGCTGATGAGACACAGCCGCCTGCACTTGCCCGTTGTGGTTCCTTTCTAGGCACTCACGGAGAAGAGAAGATCTCAGGTTAGTGGCCACATCATTTCATCAGTAACTACCACCAGGAACAGTGCTCGTGAAGCGTGATGCTGCTCTGTAGTAGCCTGCTGATTTGCTGCTGTTAGATTTGTCGCCTCAGGAGGCAGGCTGGCCTTTCTCCTTTCTCCTCTCCTCTTGATTTGAGCAGAATCTGCTCAGGACACGCACAGCGAAGACTGTCTGGATTTCAGGCAGCATCACTGACATCTGCTGATGTTGTCCCTGATTGCCTTCCTCTGTTTGCCACAGCGCGGAGCCTCGGTGCAGCATTCCCAGGCAGTGTTTTTCCCAGCTCCTTCTCATGTGCACACCCGACGTGAGCACAGCTGGGTGTCTGTGTCTTCCCTCGGCTGTCTCACAGGCTGGCTTCTGCTCCTGGCTGTAGGTTCAGCCCTGCAGGGTATGGGGTGTGCTGGTTGTGTGCAGCCTGCAAATACCCTTGCTGTAGCATGTCTTCTCAGGGGCTTGATCCCACAGGATGGAAAGCATCAGTGAGCGATAGGTGGGAGACGGGTAAAATGCCATACAAGAGCACTTAGGTGGATCCAAGTACATCTTAGACTAATGCACCGAGAGCTCGTGTTTCTGAGCGAGGATGCACAGTGCCTTTCTTTGGCTGCTGTCATGTGCTAAGAACCAGAGACCTTAATGTGGAAAACTCCGTCTCGTAACAAGCCGTATCACTTAAAGCTTGTCAAATTTCTTCAGAGATTATTTCTCCCAGGCTTCATGGACAGAAAACGTGAAGTGAACCCATATTGAGTAAATAATTTTGAAGCCACTGCAGCAGTGCTAAGTGGCAGTGGAAAAGTCAAGTACGTAATTCAGCTGCAGAATTCTGCAACCACATTTTTTTGAGACATAATTTCCTCTCGTTCTTGGCTCGCGTGCTTTACTTATCACTTGAACTGATGCTGTAGGGCATTCGTGATCCTGTTTTTCTCTTCTAGTCTTTCTAATCCAAAAAAGAATTGTCTTGTGCTTCGACTGTATGGTAGGTCTGTGCACGTCACGGTTAATTTTACAGCATTTTACTTCACAGACTCAGTTTTATAACTAGAACCTTGGAGTTTGTGCTTCTTTTATACCAATGTTAAAGACCTGCAAATGTTAAAGATGGGCCCTTACACCATAAAACCACGTGTGTGTGTGCATACGTGTCAACATGCATGTGTAAATCTGGGCAATAACACGCATTATGGAGCAGTCATGAAAAGTCCCATCTCCAAGTCTGGTCGTGACGCTCACAAGCAGGAAGACGAACCCAACAGATTTGACTTTTGATGACGTTGTCAGCCTGATAGGGCTGGGGTTGGTGAGTGCTCAGCTCTGGAGGGCAGTGTATGTTTTGAACTGCTTTCTGTGGTTTAAAAATCAAGTTGGAATTGTAACAATTTCTAAATTATGTGTTTCTGAAGGTCCGGCAAGAATTAGTTGAAGAATATGAGCAAGTTAAGAGCATTGTCAGCACTTTAGAGAGCTTTAAAATGGACAGACCCGCAGATATCCCGGTGTCCTGTCAAGATGAGCCTTACAGAGACCCCGCTGTTTGGCCCCCTCCTGTTCCAGCTGAACACAGGTAATGAGAGGCTCAGGCAGGGTGGATGGAATAAAACTGGTTTGCCACAGTTTCAAGTGCCTTTTCTTCTTGAATGTATTTGTAACATGAAAATCACATTTCATTTATGCCCTAGTTACTTCTAATAAAGCTTAAATATAATTCGTTGGGGGGAAAAATGTAAATAAATTACAGTCAGATTTATTACTGGAGTTCTAAAGAAAGTCAGGCTTTTATTCTGGTGGGAGGGACTAAGTCAGTCCTGGAGCTAGAGTCTGCTGGAGAGCTCAGTGAGCTTTTGGTGACAGTTGCCTTTGTTGTATGCAGAGAGAAAACTTTTCCACTTCAATTTATTTAAGCAGTTGAATTTGTTTATGGCTGAGGACTCTGGAAAGAGCTGGAACTGGAGGAGCTGGAAGGACACAGTGGTTAGACACTGCTCCCTAGTTAGAGATGTGACCTTTATTTAATCAGCTGGTTAATTTTTTTGCTAACCACGTTCTGCTGTACATGCTGGTTTTCCTTTTGTAACCACTCTAAAAGTAACTTTAGCTAACTAATAGTTTTCTTAAAATAAATTGCACATGCGTTTTGTGAGATTCCTGGTTTTACCCTAATAGAGCTTGACACAGGTTGTTGGAAGAAAAAAAAATCTAATTAAAATACAAGAATAAAGGTTAATATGCCAACATTCTTCTAATATTTTAACAGCGAAGAATTTTGATGTTGGTGTACTCGAATATTCAAAGGGGGGAAAAAAAGGAAAGTGAAAGATCTGGGTTAGCAGAAAGAAATGCCAAGTTTGTGTGTAAATTCATGTGCTGCGTGATTTTCAAACAAGCTGTTCTGCACTTGTAGAAAACCCTAAGCCCTAAAAAATGTAAATGGTATTAACGATTCCTTTAGTGAGTGGTAGAAATGATTATCAGAATTTTATGGTAAAGCCATGGGAAGTACAAGATAAATTCCTTCTCCTATCTGTAGTAGAGGTAAGGACCCCTTAGTTCATCTGCATTTTTAAATGCTGAATTTAAAATTTAGCTGAAATTTAAATTTTATGCACGTAAGTAAGGAAAACTAACCACTCTCCTGTGCCGTTGAGCTTGATGAAAATGTATACAAAGCAAAATGCAGCAGTTTCATGCAAGGCTGCGTATCCATACGTACTCCTTTTAAGTCATGTTCCACAAAAATATTTTTTTGCAGTTAGCAAATTTTGAGTTACTCAGAGCAAGGCTAAGTAGAAGATCCAGGAGGGAACTCTAATTAAACTTGGGTGACACTTCTGGCCACGTATTTTCAGTTTTCTGTTTCAAGTTTGATCCCTGGAACAAAATGGCTGTGACACCTCGTCACAAAAACCAGTTCTGCCTCCTCATGCCACTGCTGAGTTCCCTTTGATACTGTGGGTGATGCACGCAAGTACAGGTGCTTGCAGTTTGGCTCTGCTTGCTTTTGCTTTCTAGGCACTTTTTTACGTTTTGACATTTTCAGGGGAATTAATTTGGAGGTAGGAGGGTTGTTTTTAAAATTCTCTCTTTCTGTTTTGGGACCTGTCAGAGTTATTAGCCAGCATTTATTTATTTTTTGCTAGCAGTGTCTTCTGGCTGTGTAGGACTTGTGCATCTGAGTAATGCCTGATGTATTCAGAGGAAACTGTGATTCCAGCACTTTTACCAAGTTGCTTCCTCTCTTGTTGCAAGCATACAGGTTTGCTGTAAGATTTGTATAACAGTATTGGCTGGTATAATACAATAATATTGATAATTTTCTTTTATTCCCCACTGCTGAAACTTTGTGTTTGCTTTTTTTTTTTTTTTTTTTTTTTTCTATTTTTGATTGTTAGACAGAAATAGGTTGCTGGGTTTTCAGATATCAAGAGCTAAGACACCGGGGCTTGTCAGCTCAGATGATAAATCACTAAAAGCCATTAACGAACTACTAGAATCCTTCCTCCTTAACGCTGCTGTCTTTACTTTTTGTTGTGTTTTTTCTATCCTTAGGGCCCCACCTCAGATCAAACGTCCCAACCGAGAAGCAAAGCCCTTGAGGAAGGACTCCCCAGGCCTGCAGCCTCGGGGGCCCGCAGGCAGAGCGCACCCGGCGGCCAGGAGTGACAAGTCCGCAGGCAGCCGCGACAGGGAGCCCAGGGCTAGAGGCAGGGATGACAAGGTAAGACGTGGGGGGAAGGAGCTGCCATGCACAGGTGACAATGGAAGCATTCATAGTTCCACTTATTAAATACAAATTTAAAAAATAGAAAAAGAAACCACAATAATCCTGACCCTAATCTGTCAGGGTAAAGTCCCTTCTCCCCTCTTTTTTTTTTTTTTTTTTTTTTAAAAATGGGTCAATTCAGGTCTTGTGCCAAGATTTCCACATAAAAAGTACAGAAATGAGACCAGTGCTCTTCTCTAGCCTTCAATCATTACATTATTAATTCCACAGTGCTGTCGCTGCTGCCATGCCATAGTAAAATTTGGGTGTGTTTTCAAGTCTAGTAGAGTTTTGTCAGTGATGTGATGGTATGTAAATGTGTGCCAAGTTGTCTGAAATTACATATTTGGAATTGGTGTGAAGGAGATGCAGCGAAAGCAAGCTCTGAGCAACTTCAATTTTCTTTTGTTTATGAAAAAAAAGCTTTTGTTGTTGTTATGGTGTTTAGGAAGATGCTTCTTGGAAAGGCTTTGTCCTTCTTTTAAGAAAAAAAAATAAACAACAATGCAGTGAATTGGAGTAAGTTGGGGATTCTTTCCTCTGTGGACCCGTGACAAAGAAGCAGTGCTGAACTGATAGAAAAGGAGAAACAGCGACTCACTGTCAAATAATGATGTCAAAGCAACTGATACATAGGAAGGACTGTTTAGTGGCGGAGAAAAATGCCTGTGTGCGCAAATTGCTTTTTGAGGAGCTTGCATTTTTCAATTCAGCTGTGGAGTCAGTGCTGGGAACACGAGGAGTCTGTGGGATACGTGATTCAAGTCCAGAGCGTGCTGTAGTGGCTTTCCCTTCCTGACAGACAGTGATAAAAGAGGCCCCTTCCTACAGGGCACACGCTCGGTATTGTATGGCTCTTGGCAGACAAATCAGAAAATATTTAGTCCAGTTTTCCTCCAGATGACTTTGGTTGGCCCCTTCGTGGCCTTTCTATTGCAGGTTGCATCTCAGCGCAGGGAAAACTTAGAAGATGACCTCTTTTATCATCATAAACTGCTTTTCTGATATTCAGGGAAAGCAGTGAGTAATAGCAGCCCTCATCACCGTGAGCAGGTAGGGCCAGGCACATCTTCAGCAGTGCCACCGAGTGACCGCACTGTTAAAGCGTAATCATTTTAGAAATCTATCACCTCTGCATCAGGAAGATTTAAGATAACAAGGGTATGTCCTACAAGCTATAAAGAGCTGGTAAGGATCTGTGAACTTGTTTACAGTTCTGCCAGCGACACCGGGGCTTGGAGGCGTTGTTTGTGACAGGTTCACCAGCTGCGTGTGTGTGAGGCAGCCTTCAGAGCCTCGGCTCTAATTAAGCTGAACTCTGCTCTCAGAGATTTCCTCGGATGAGCATTACTGGCTTTACTATAAGGAGCCCAACAACAACATGACTTGTACAATACTTTTCTCTGGGAATAATGTGGTTGGTGACACTGCTGCTGTCAGGCAGAGGTGGTCCTGAAGGGCTGTGTAACATGGCACGTCTTAAATGCTGCCCTCATCTGAATAAATCGGTCACTAGGTGGCAGAAGGAAAATAGCTGCTCATGTCTACTCAAAAAACGTGCTCTTCTCTTTGCATTTTTTGGCTACCTGGTGGTTATTTTGCTTTCTTTGTCCAAGCTACATATGCAAAAATCACAGCAGGTTACAATTTCTTCCGTTGTTTGGTGATTTATGTAAGGAACCCATGGCTTTCCTTTGAAGAACATTTTGAATGAAAGAGTAAATAGCCAGGCAAGGGAAGTGAAAGAAGTTAGAGCAACTTCCTGTATTTTACACACTGGCATGAAAATAGGTTTAACTTCCCTCTCAGATTTATTCTTTCTTGGTCTGCAACTGTTGCAGGCTTTCATTCTAGAGTAAAGCTAAGAGAAACTTTCCTCCGTGGTGTAGTGTGTTTGTAGAATTACAGAATGGTTTGGGTTGGAAGGGACCTTAAAGCCCACCCAGTCCCACCCCCCTGCCATGGGCAGGGACACCTCCCACCACACCAGGTTGCCCAAAGCCCCATCCAGCCTGGCCTTGAGCACCTCCAGGGATGGGGCAGCCACAGCTTCTCTGGGCAGCCTGTGCCAGGGCCTCCCCACCCTCTGAGGGAAGAATTTTCTCCTTAGCTCTAATCTAAATCTCCCCTCTGCTAGTTTAAAGCCATTCCTCCTTGTCCTGTCATCGTCTGTCTGAGCAAAAGGTTGCTCTCCATCTTTTTTTTTTTTTTTTTTTTTTTTTTAATATTAAGTATTGAAAAGCTGCAATGAGGTCACCCCAGACGTTGAATCACAAAGTTCAGTAATGCTTTATGTTAAGTTAAAAACAGCAGTTAAAGCATTTCCTAAGATGTTTGCTGCAGTGCAGTAGGTTGTACCCTTTCCTGGCTATATTACTACCATGCAATATGTATATTTATTTCTAATATTTTTCAAGCAGCTACAGGAGGTACATTTTAAGAGTATTTTGCCTGTGTGTGTGAAGCCTTTTATCACTGTTTGTCCTTCCCAGGCCAAATCGTCTTTTCATTCTGGCTGTATCCATCCTGCTATTAGGAGTTTTAACCTGACTGTGCCAGTAAATGGCCTTTTAGAGTGCTCTGTAAAATAATTTGGACCTGAAACCCATATGGATTGTGTTTATCCACGAAACCCTTACATTTACACATTCCTTTTTCTAAAATACTGCTTTCAAGTGCTGCTTTCTTCTTATTTCCATGGGAAATTGTTGGGCTGGTTCTCAAGGTACCTTCTGCTGCATCATTTCCAAGAATCGTCGCTTCAGTTCAATAGCTCAGCTTAAAGAGGAGGCATGGATGTTACCCTGTATGTCTTTTAGAAACTGCATAATACCAGACCTGGATGCTTTTATGAGTAGTCTTCAGATTATTTTTGATCCTCTGTGGGCAAAGACGGGTGCTGCAAAGGGTATGAAATAGCGAAGGGCTGTGCTGCTCTATCAGCGAAGTGAATATTAAAATCGATCAAGATGTGATTTAAAATACCATAAAAGAGTGGGTTTTGCTCGATTATTCCAACATGCAACATCAGAAGCATATAGGCAAGGCAGATTATGGAAAAGAAGATGCGAGATGAGGTAGCTGCACGTAGGTGGAAGTACAGACCTCCATGAATGGGAACTGGAAGGCTTTTTAATCTCCATCCCAGAATAAAGAAAGAACTGGTAGGTAGATGGCAGGGTTGGGAGCAGGGATTTCCAGTAAAACTTCCTGGGTCTGCTCTAGTCTCAGGGGAATTATGAGTTGTGTTGACCATGCCTGTATTGAGAAGGGACAAGAAAAAGGGTTCCAGGCAACTGGAGTTGTTAATTTTATCTAAACAGTATGCAGTGTTGTAGAATAAATGCAGAATGGAGGGAAAATGAACGGCTTGAGCACAGGTATTGCCTTTACTAGCACTTTCTGTGAAAGAAAGCTCAAACAGAGTTTGAGTTAATGTCTTAGGGAAAGAAATTCATCTACCTGGCTGCCACATGGGAATTAATTAGTTAATCTCAAGGGCGTGTGGTGTAGAAGAAGAGTTGGGGAGGAATTAAGCAGCAAGAGGAGTTTAAACTGAAAGTCTCAATCAATTTGCAAATTACCCATGGATTTCCTCAGGACCAGGACTCTTCTTTTACCCTTAAATTAATGACCTTGGCACAAAGGTCATCCCATTGAGGAGGATGACCCAAGAGGAGTTGGATGTCACGGAAATGGGTCGGTGGTCAGTGGTGCAGAGCAGCCATGCCCTCGGAGGCAGTAAGGACAATTTCTGCTGGAGGACGGGAGCTCGGCAGCCGTGGAGAAGAAAGGCTGGGATGTATCAGCAGAAATCATCATGTCCAGCTTTGTTTGGCACGTCCCCGTTTCCCTGGCAGTGCTGGGAAGGGCTGGCTGCCCAGCTGAGCTGCCACCTTTGGCTATAGCAGCACGGGGTGCGGAGGGCATCTGGCAGTTGTTGCTTTTGCCTCTCTTCTTTCTCTCCCTCTCTCCCTTTTTTGCTTTTCCTTTTCTCCCTTTTTCCTTCTTCTTTCAGGTATACCACACTAAGAGCCCACCATCACCTGGGCTGATTTATTTGTTCATCCCTTTTCCTCCCCCTAACCCATCTCCAGCAGGCAGCCCTGCCTCAGGGCTGTGGGTTTGAGCTGCTCCAACCTCTTCCACCAGCTTGCCCTGCCTCCTAAGCTGCCCTTGCTCAGTTTCACTCTTCCACTAGGAAAATCAGTTCCTTACAGAGGGATATGAGAGAGATTTTAACAAAGACAGCAAATACCTTTTGCTTTACTGTGATTTTTTATAGTTCCATTTGGATTGCATTTTCTCTCTTCTGAAGCCTTCCGAACTCCACGGGGCTTTTTCTCTCCCTTTCCTTTCTATGCCAGGCCATTACGTTTCTGACGCCACCTTTTTGGCTAACCACAGCCCTCAGCTTGCTTTCCAGCGCAGAAACCCTGAGCTGGGAGCACTGAACAACACCACATTCGCTCAGAAGGTAGAAATAAAAACGGGGGAGATAAATCTGCTCCCTCACTGGCCTCGGGGGCAAACGGTGGGCAGGAGGGTGCAGTCACTGCCTTTTCCTTTCTCCTCCATGAGGTTATTTTGTGTGTCTCCAGCTGCCTCTGAGCCCTTTGCTGAGGCTGCTCTTGTGCCGCCAGCTGGGATTCTGTAACCTGCTCGCTGCTGGCATTTGGAGGCTGAGTTGGAGAGTCCTGCAGCAGCTCCTTGGGCACTTTCTGTCGTCAGAGGCCCAAGAGAAGGAGGAGCAAGAGCTGTGATGCTTCAAAGTGAAAATATTGCTTCAACCCTGTAAGCTCGCTGGCGTTGTGGAGGCATTAAGCCAGAAAGTGGGGGCTGTCAGGGGCAGAGGGAGGACTGGACTCAGTTGCTCAATGGATTGCAGCTTGCTGCAGAAATGACTGGAGTTCAAAGAAGCCTGGGTGACCGGGGAGCTTGCTCAGGGCTTTCAGTGCCGTCCTTAAATAAACATGACCTTTTGCGAAGCTTTTAACTCTTCACAGAGCTTGCTTGTGAATGAGAGAAGTGAAATGGATAGCTTGCAGGAGAAATTGCCGGGCAGGAAGGCTTTATTTAAACACCAGGAGAGATCCTTCTCAGTTTTCCTCCATCAAAGACAGCGGGTGTAAGAGCTTTGTGTTCTTCTGTCGTGGTGGGGTGCCCCTGGCTGAGCTCAGGCAGGGGATGCAGCAGGTTTAGCATCTTCCAGACAGGCTTCAAGTGGTCTGGTCTTCAACCAGGCTGCAGCGCAGCACGAAGTCCCAGCACCATCTCCGTTCTTCCACGAGTTGCATTCATGCATTTGGCTGGCCAAGAAGTGTGTCAGGCGTCTAAAGAGTGGTTTAGCACTGGTAAGAGCATTGGGTTCACTAATTTAACCAGCAAACACGAGTGTTTGGGGGCTTCTCATGGTGTGCAAGGTGTGAAAACACACCTTGAAAAAAAAAAACACCTTGAAAACACAATGTGAAAACATTGGTTTTGCTGCCCATCGTGGTGCTGCATTAAAGGTTCACATCATCTTGTGGCTCCAGCAGAGGCTAAACCAGCCATCACTGCAATGTTTTAATGGTTAAGAAAATGTGCAAAGCAAAATGTCCTCATGAGCCTGTGTGACTTTCACTCCTAGGGCAAGAAAATACCCCAGGAAGGTGTTGGTGATGGGGAAATCCCAAAATTTGACGGAGCGGGTTACGACAAAGACTTGGTTGAAGCTCTGGAAAGGGATATTGTGTCAAGGAATCCGAGCATTCATTGGTATGAGGATTTTCTCCATTGAAGTGGTTTTGCCAGCATGGAAAGGGGGAGGAATTGTTCTTCTCCTAAGCCTTTAAAACAGGGAGCCACCACAATCTTCTACAAATGAGCAAAGCAAGATCTTTTGGTTTTAACAGTGTATTAATTTGATGACAGTCAGGCTCTTGCTGCCAACTGGTGTTACGGTGCAGCACATCCACTGCAAGTGCTGCCGAAATAAAAGCGTACTCCAGAGATCTCTAAAGATACTGCTTGGGTGTTCACGTTATCCAAAACAATTTTTAATTAAGCAGCTCAGAGAAACTTGAGTCGGGAAAATCATTTTTTCCCCCTACCTTTCACAAACGGATTTAGTTTTAGGTTGTGGGATTATAGGAGTGCTTTCACGAGGCACACACTGGCATGCTAAAAAGGGATGGCAGCGGGTGGAAAGCTTTTGGTTGTCCTTGTGTAAAGGCAGGAGGAATATTGCTGTACGGGAATCTCATAAAAGTTTCTTCTCGCCCAGGGATGACATAGCAGATTTGGAAGAAGCCAAGAAATTATTAAGAGAAGCTGTCGTCCTTCCGATGTGGATGCCTGATTTCTTCAAAGGGATCCGAAGACCTTGGAAGGTGGGGATTTATTTGGTGTCTGAGTAAATGGCAAGCCCTAGTTATGCACGTCTGCTGTTTTAGCATGTGTGGCTGACTGCAGTCTGGCTAAAATGCCAAACAGGAAAGTTCAGGAATTTGTTTCGTGAAATCCTCTCATAATGATTCACATCAAATGTGCAGGAGTAAACAGCTGGGAATGGATGCAGGCTTTACACTGAATAATTCTCCTGTGCTTACTCCGTGATTGCTTCTCGATGCTAATACTTTCTGTGTGTCAGCCTGTACACGTTAGCAAGCATATAGAGTGCACTGAGAGAGGCAGAAACGCTTAATGGGAAGCTCTGCTTAATAGAACGGCTGCTCTTCAGCATTTCACCAAGGAAAGCAGTTTGGGGAACTGTTTTATTCTGCACATGGCAGCTCTTTTTTACTCTGACCACCAACTGTAGGCAACAGCAAGGACATGGGGCTGGGCTGGGCTCCTGATGGACCTGAGATGAGCCTTCTGGTTATGTGGAAGCATTTAATGATTAATTTAATTTAACTGGGGAGGACAGACTCTGTTGCAAGTTGTCTGTCATCCGGAGTCTCCAAAGAAATGGCGTGTGTAGGGATTGCTGTGTCCACGAGTAGTTTTTTAGTCATTGGCTCAGCAGCATACGTCAGACCTTGCGTTACTAACCCCGTCTTCTCCTGTTTGGTCCTCATGCTTCTCTTCAGTGTCTATTGAAACTCTCTCCCTTCATCTTGGCACAGAGGAATTTGATCCATTCCCTCATAGACTACAGAGGCTTCACCTGCCCTGCCTTCAAAAGCTTTTTAAGGGATTGAAAAGCTGCTGTGCTGCTTTTCCACCTAACAGGCCTGGAGCATGCAGTGGCCACCTGTCTTTTAAGGCAGGTATCTCAGCAGGCTGCAGGGAATGTAGAGTGCTGATGGCCTTGCCTCTCCAAATATTGTGTCAGTGGGTAGAGAAACAACAGCCTCACCTTCAGAGTTAGTCTCTTCCTCTTTGCATGGGGTTATCCTTTCTTGCTGGCCAGTATCACTTCTGAAAGCGAGGTGGTTGCAGATGTGGAAAAAAAATGCTAAGATGATTTCCTCCTTTCAGCCTGAAATGCAAATTGATTTCTGACGAGTCCATGAAGAGTCTTCATTGTTAGCCTTCTCCCTGGGGGCTTGTGAAGCTGTAACTCTCCTGAATTTATTTTTCACGTAGAACAGCATGTGTTTTCCCTACTGCTGACCTCTGGCTGTGCCGCAAGGATGAGAAGCTCTGAAGGGAAGGCTGCTGCTCGCGGTAATCAGCGGAGCAGCAGGCGTTTGAGCCTGGGCATTCAGGACAGGAACTCGGGGAGCAGGCAGCCAGATCTGGCTTGGGATGTTCAGACGCTGCCGAGAACAATTCCCACGACAGCCCTCACAGTTTGCCCCTGCATTCATTCCCAGGACACTGCCTGGCACAGAGGAGCCAGCTGCCTTCCTGATCCAGCACCGGGCTGTGTGCTTGCAGCTGCAGGTTGCTGAGGGTCCCAAGGCTTGCTCCTCCTTGTCCTCTGAACTGTTTTGTTCCAAGAAGGCCCTCTTGCTCCCCGTGCTTCCCACTGCTCTGCTAGTGATTGTTACAACAACAAGAAGTAACCCCGCGGTGATTTCATCAAAACACTTACTCCCCGTGGTGTGTTTCAGCTTCTTATTGGAATACTTGGGATTAACAGAGCCTTAGAGGAGGAATAAAGAAGCCTTTGTGTTCGTCAAGGATTTTAACTAGTGAGTAAGTGGCAGCCCCTCCTAGTTGCAAGGAGAAAGAGCAACTTGATCCGATGTGCTTCTCTTTGCAGCCCTGAACACCTTGTTTTCCTGAGTCTTCAAGGTTTGTCTGCTTTTTTTTTTTTTTTATAGCTGACTTTTTTCTTTTTAAATCCCTGTAGAACGTGGTGTTCCCTGGGCTTTGCACCTGTGTCAGGCACGTAGATAATGCCACCACTGTCCTGTGCTGGGTAATGCTCGCTGAAATACTTGTGCAGGAGGCCCGAAGCGATGGGCTTTGGGTTCAGCAGGGAGCAGGGTGTGTGGCTGAAGCTGGAATTTGCCCTTCCAGAATGATGGAGGACTAAAAATGCATCCAAAACTGAAACCAGGACACAAAGAAAGGACGTTAGCCCCTGGGGTCACTAGGTCCTGCAGTAAGTGCTGTTTGTTGAACCCAGGTGAAGTGGGATTTGAAGTGAGGCGCTGCTTGTTTTAAAATATTAAATAAGCACATTTTGAAACTCTGAGAGGCCGATAAGTCAGCTCTGTTACAGGCTGAATGATTTTCACCCAGGCACTCCAGGCTTGTACTTGCAATATTATCACAACATCAGCGTGACTCTGCAGCAACTCAAATCCGTATCTGTCTGAGTGCTCGTGTAGAGTAAAAAAAACCTCAATTTACTTTTCATGCTTGCTGCCCTGGAATTCAGGGAACCTTGAGCAGCCTGAAGAGTGACATTGGGCCGTTAGCTGCACGGGGGAAGGATGAACATTTCTGACTTAATTTCCCAGTGAATGTATGTTGAGCTTGCATTAGCTAAGTGTTAAATGGCAATAAAGGTATTAAGAGTTAATGGAAAATGGAATACAGACAGGCGATTGCTTTTGAAGAGTTCGTTTTTGAATAATTGCATTCCCGGTTGATTTGTTTTTATAGATCTCTTCCAGGCCATTCTTTGTGCTGTTTGAAGTAAATTTTTTGTTGCAGGGAACAGCTGAAATCTAATTTGCTCCGTGGCTTGCATTTAACAGATACTTTACTGCTGTGGCGTTTTCTGTAAGATATTAATTGCCAAGCACATTATGATGTGCAATTCTAATTCCGGCTAATTTCATTACCCCTGCAACACGCCACAACTTTACTTGAGGAAGCTCTTGTTAGCATGTAGTCAGACCTTGCCGTTGGGGGAAAAAAAAAGCTGCTGGAGCACCGCGATTTCATAGCATGCTCAAAACACCAGCGGCCTTTCCTAGTGCTGTGAGGGGCTGGAACAATGTGTTGTCCCAGCTCTGGTGCTGAAAGGGTTGGAAAGATGATTTGTGAAGGTAACTAGTTAAAAACGTTATCCTGATTTAGTGCTGAGAGTGAGCAGTGACCTCATGATGGGTCAGTTATCTTCAGAAACCTGCATTGTTTTTGTTGTGGCTCGCTTAAAGAGCCTGTCTTTGCTTTATAGTCAGGGTGGTTAACCAACCTCTGTGCTGCAGGCTTTACGTGGACACTCGTGTCCAACTCAAAACCTGCTTGCATAGTGCTGAGACAATCATGGAATCACAGAATGGGTTGGAAGGGACCTTAAAGCCCACCCAGTCCCAACCCCCTGCCATGGGCAGGGACACCTCCCACCACACCAGGTTGCCCAAAGCCCCATCCAGCCTGGCCTTGAGCACTTCCAGGGGTGGGGCACCCACAGCTTCTCTGGGCAGCCTGTGCCAGGGCCTCACCACCCTCGGAGGGAAGAATTTCTTCCTAACATCTCATCTTGTAAAAAACACTGACTTGTAAAAATCAACCAGATTCATACACGCACTTGGTTAGGATTTGTTGGCAAAGTGTTGTTCTGCAGAAAAATGCTCTACTTTCTGCAAAAGCGTTTTGGTTTCTGTGAAGCTTTCTTCACGAAGCAGCCTTTGTTCCAAAAAGGTGATGACTTCACTCTCTTCATCCACGTGTACAGCCACCTGTGAGACGGGAAGGGCCCGAGTTCAAGTCTGGGCTCTGTCTGTTTCAGAGCAAGGCTGTAAATCTGTCACCTGCCTGCCAGGTGAGAGCTGCAGCAGCAGCTGGTGCCTGTTGTGATTCTGACTCGGGTGAAGTGGTAAGGCAAAGAAACGGCAGAACATTTTCATGCTGCTCTCATTATACGGTGTTCTTTTGTTTTCCACTGATGACAATTGTCATTAAGCAGTTAAAATACAGATTTGGGATTATATTGAGATGTAGTGTAGAGGGCTACAGTGCAAATTTGCTTCATTTGTTGTTCATCCCCTTTGTTTTCACCTCTCAGGGCGTGCTGATGGTTGGCCCTCCCGGCACTGGCAAAACAATGCTCGCGAAAGCTGTTGCTACAGAATGTGGAACGACCTTCTTCAACGTGTCCTCCTCCACGCTGACATCGAAGTACAGGGGCGAGTCTGAGAAGCTTGTCCGCCTCTTGTTTGAAATGGTACGTCCTCGATGATGTGCTCTGGGGAGCTCCAAGGTGAGCAGGGACCTCTCTCGCGGTTTCCTGCCCCTCAGTAGGGCTCTGAAAGCATGGAGCTCGCTGCACCGAGACAGCAAAAGACAATCTGTGTGTATCCATCTTGTTCTGATATGTCACTGAGGGTTAGGAAGGAAATGGTTCATCACCTGTGTTCAGGAGAGCTTTTTCCAGGCTAAAGGTGACCTTGACAGAAATTCAGTTATTTAGTTATGGGATACCAAGCCCATAGTAATAAGTAATTTGAAATTGGAAGGGCCTGGGAGCTGTTATTTTAGGAGCAATACAAACATGAGTTCTGTTTCTGCTCTGAGTGATGGACATGAGCTTCTCACTGAATTTTTGAGTGCAGTCCATCATGCAGGCTGTGTGAAAGACAGGATCTACTCTGCAGGGTCATTCACCTCTTTGGGATCTTTGTTTTGCTTCTAGCACTCTCTCAGTTGAAACGTCTCTATTTTGGGGTAGACCGGGTTCCTTTTTGTTCCCTGTGCCTTGCCCTCACCAGCACAAAAACCTAAACATTAAAAAAAATCTGCCTGAACAGTGCTTGTGTTCCTTTTCCCCTTTTCAATGCTGGTTTCTGAGGAAAACCAACCAACACTGAAAGACCTCTGACTCGAGGGGCACAATTTGAAGTGCAGAAACTTAAGCAGTTTGTAAGTCAAAGGTATTGAATTGTTTTCTTGTGGCAAGCGGGGAAGTCAACTCTGTGGTATTTCTGCCTGAACTGCGTCGTGGTCAGATGAGGGCCTGTGCTTGCTGCTTCGGTCTTAACAGCGGTGCTTTCATTTGAATCAAGGCGAGGTTTTACGCTCCGACAACAATCTTCATAGATGAAATAGATTCCATCTGCAGCCGCAGAGGCACGTCCGACGAGCACGAGGCCAGTCGCAGAGTCAAGTCGGAGCTGCTGGTGCAAATGGACGGTAAGGATTCCAGGCTGAGCTGTAATTTGGGGGCCGGGGTGCTGTTCCGTTACAGATGGGGATGTAAAAACCTCGAACCAGCTGGATAAACCTAGCTTTGTGGGTGGGGGGAAATAAGACAAACTGGGAGGAGTGCGTTTTCTGAGTGCTTGAAGGCAGATAACGGAGCAAGGCGCTCTGCTTTCTTTCTTTCTAAAACAGCCATTTTGCTGGAAAATTGAGAACTCCTTTTTAAGAGGCACCTTACTCTAGGAGAAGCAGATAATGGGAATTTGAGAAGTTTAAAGCAGGCCTTCATTTCTGATGCAATTTAAACAAATTTCTCTTATTTCCTGGCATCTCCTGCTCAGGGACCCAGTGACCAGATCTCATTTTGCTGTGGTGGCAGCTAACATTACCCTTTAAGTCACATTTCGTACCAGTTCTGTGCGACACGACACACCGCCATGAGGAACATTTTGTGGCGTAGTGCTTCGACAATCACCTCTGCACTGCAGTTGCTGTTGAACCACCATTTATAATTGCCTCAAATATTCACCCTGCGTAGGCAACTTTTTGCCCCAAAGTGATCATTTCTTTGCAGTCCTCATTTGGGAGGCCAGGGGGTGATTTTGTGACCTCCGTGGCCAGATTTAGCAGAGAGAGAATTGTTGGTGGGGCTGACAGTGCTGCACACACATATTAATTAACACACATATTTATTAACACACATTATTTCACACATGGTGTTATTAGCACTGCCAAAGAAAGCCTTTCCTTGACTCAGCAGAAGAATGAACTGTCCCTCTGTCTGTGGCAGTGATGATCCTGCCACATCTAAGCCATGGAAAGTCTGGAAAGTGGCTCTAGGAGCATAAGGAGCAGTTGCTGAGCTTTGTTTGAGCTTTTGCAGTGTTTGTGCAATGTTTCTTAGCAAGCATCTCGAGTGAAATTTCTCCCAACCGTTGTGCTTGCAGGGGTAGGTGGTGCTCTGGAAAACGACGACCCCTCCAAGATGGTCATGGTGTTAGCTGCTACCAATTTTCCCTGGGATATCGATGAAGCTCTCCGAAGGAGACTGGAAAAGAGGATTTATATACCTCTACCCACAGGTACGTTTGGAACAAGCCTTTTTCTTTAAAATGGCCTTTACAAGCCTGCCTTAGGACTGCTCTGGGACTGCTGGATTTGTGAGGAATTGTGATGCTTTTGTGATGAGCAGTGAAATTTAGGAGTTAATCGTTTGGTGGGATTGCTTTATATTTAAAAAGAGTGAGGGGAAAAAAAAAAAAAAGAGCTCGCTTGGGGGCTTAAAAACAAAGAGCTGCTGCGTTGCTTTGCAAGCCCATTGCTGGCTTCTTACATTTTGAAAGGGAGCTCATTTTAATGAGCCTGGAATTATTTTAAATGTTTAACAGTCAGTCCTTGAGTGATCATCAAAGGCACCCTTTGGACACGTTAAGAAATACTGCGAACGCACCCATGCCCTCGCAGACGAATGCAAAGAAATGGCTCCGTGAATTTGCACTTCCAGGCTCAGTGCCTTGTAAATCACCACTTGCTTGCCTTAAACTAGGCTTCGAGCCGCTCCGAATGCAGCGGGCTGATTGCCTTCCTGCCTTCCTGCCTCGCGACGGCTCGGCTCGGCTTTTCTGGCTGTCACTCAGCTGTCCTATTAATTTTGAGATCCCCAGCGCTTGAAGTTTGCGTGGCTTTGTTTCTGCACCCGTGCAGCGGGCGCCTCGTCTCCCTGCGTGAGCACTCCAGATAACAAGATGCTGCGTGTGAGCTGACAGCAATTGTGATTGAGCTGAGCAGGTATAAGGACACTTAATAGGCCTACAGCTTGTCTGCGCAGGTTACAGGCAGCCACAGCTACTAACGGGATGCCTGTCTTTATGACCAATTAGTTTAAAATCCTATCAGCTCCTGCTCTTGTTTCTAATTAAGCAAGATTGGTTTTTTGACACAGTAGATTACACCCTGGACAACATACAAGATGGGCTCCTGTTTTATTTCCAGCCTTCTGTGCCGGCGCGTTTATCCTGTGTATAAGGAAGTCGAGCTGTTCCGTGCAAGCCTAAATGATGCATTTGTAACCGCCTTGTGGCGTTTGATGTGGTTTAATTGCAAAAAAAGAGAGAGATTTCATATATACACTTCTATATTGTAGAATTTGGTACAAGTATATGTCTGCAGTGTTTCGTTTTTGAGATACTGTCAGGGCTTGCTTATCCCAGTAGAAAAATCAGATGAATATTCTCTGAGCCAAGAAGCTCTCTGCAGGTACGCCGTGTGTACACTGCTGTAAATAGTAAATCCCTGTTTTATATCCAGTGCCAGCTGCCTGATTGATACCTGCCTGCATTCCTGACAGGTCTGTGAAGCTCTCCACGCCAGCAGCCTTGGATTAGCTTTCTGATTCCCCTCTGCTTTTATTTATTTATTTTAATTTGTGGCGTCAGTGAATAGAAAGCGTGGATATTTCCTTCAGACTTTTAGCTTTTCCTAGTGCTACTTCCCCTGCCATGGCTGTCCTCTTTTCAAAGCCGTAAAAATTGGTCCCTGTGGATATGAAGATGCTGAGCTGCTTTGTGGTTCTGCACGGCGAAAGCCAGGAAAGCATTTGTCCCTCCTTCAGCACCGTTATGCAGAGTAACGCCGAGGCCCGAGCTGTCAAATGCGAATTCCCTGTTAGAAGCCTGGGCTCTTTAGCGTGTGTACCCCAACGCACACACTCCTGTGTGCTCTCCACAAGCAAAATGGTTAATTGGCTGCGCAAGTACTCACTTACACAGCTGGCTATCCCTTCGTGTGCGCTGCACCCAGGTCTGAAAGTGGGATGCCAGGGCATTTGGGTTGTAAATACATGAATGTGTTTACCCTCTTAATGTATCTGTTTTCTATCAGGCTTCAGCAGCTTTCTGGGGTCCCAACTGGGTAAAGTGCTTAAACACATGCTTAAAGTTCAGCCTATTGTTAGGGCTTTGGTGTTGTTTAAAGCTCTGCTAATAGAATCCTCGTTGTGTTTTTAATGAAACTGTGTGACTAATATGCAATCAAACACCCGAGCAGAGAATGAATCCAAAGGGATGCGAGAAGCAGCAGACGTTTGTAGCCTTGTGCTTTAGTGCCTTTGGGTAGCGTGTCACCAAATGCTTTGTCACCTGAGACATAACAGGCATTTTTAATGATGTATGCCTTTGGAAGGCATCTCTAGAGTATGCTGTTTTTAATATCCAATTTTAAAACACGTACTCTACTGTATTTGATTGTGCACTTTGCTAAGATTTATGATTTGCTCTGTCTCTTTTTCCTTTCCTTATATTAAAGCCTTTTGTTTGTATGAAAAATCTAAGTTGTGCTCGTATCTTCTTTTTTTTTTAATGTTACTCTTGCAAGGCTTCAAACAAATATTTTTTTGTGTGTTGTAGTAAAAGGCAGAGCAGATCTGCTTAAGATTAATCTCCGGGAAGTAGAACTGGATCCTGATATCAGCCTCGAAGAAATTGCTGAGAAGATTGAAGGTTATTCTGGCGCTGACATCACTAATGTTTGCAGGTATCTCCTTCCCCTTAATTTGCAAATAAAATTGCCTGGCAAGTCGTCATTTACATTGCGTGATAAAAGGCAGTGCCCACAACAGCTGAAGCTGAGCTAACAGCGACTACTTTTGGGGCCCAGATCTATTCACTGAAAACGTGCATTGCTGTCTTGTTGAGCACTCTAAAAACCGTGGTGTTTTGCATGAGAGGTGAGCGGGTTTGCTTAGATATAAAGGAAAAAAATTGAGCAAATCTTGTGTTACCCTTGTCTGCATTTAGTGATGTTTGTTAATGCAGTGCACAACAGGGTTGGATTCTTTTCTTAAATCCTGTGAGGTGAAGAGCTACAATTCTGTGATTGTGCAATGGAAAAGATTTTTTCCTAGAATTTTTCCCCTTCTTTGGGGCTTCCCAATGGTGTATGCTTGGACAGCCCCAGCACAGCAGTGTCTTGGTTTCTGCTGGAATTTTATAGGTGCAAGGGTATAACAGATAGCATATAGCATTAGTATTGAATTCATTTCCATCCCATTCACACAACTTGTGTCAATTTTTGACAAATCAGGCCTTTCTGGGGGAGGACAGATATTTGAAAAAGCTTACCAGTAGGAGCTGTCCGTCCCTTACAGAGATGGGGTCCCTGCCAGGAGAAACTGATCCTTTAAGAACGTGGCTTGGGATTATTTTTTCCTTTCCTATTTTGCTGAGATTGTGAAATGATTCCGTGGTTTTGGAAACCCGGTGTGTGTCACACGGTGCAACAGTGAAATGACCTGTTCTCCCTGAGGCCTGTGTTATCCCCTGCTGGGAAAAAAACTGGGGGGAGAGAAAAGGTAATTTCAAGCTGCATGTGGGCCGTGCCGTGAGAAACGAGCGGTGTTCTCGAGGAGAGGAGGAGCAGAAAGAGCACGAGAAGCCACAGGCACCGATGGTCCCGTGGTGTTAGCAATTGTTGCACGGCACTTGCTGGCTGTCCTCTGGGGAGAAGGGGAAAATCTTAAATCTTAAAGAGGGGTCTGCGAAATCCAGAGTGCTTTTGGGGAAGAAAAGGATGAATAGATAGCCCTGGGTGCAGTTCCTCTCCCACCGTGCCCTGCCCTGTGCTGAAGATGAAATCCACAGGCTTACAGCACGTGCTGCTGGCAATCAGCTCCCAAACCTTGTCCTGTATTTCCAGGGATGCCTCTCTGATGGCGATGCGGCGGCGTATTAACGGCTTAACTCCGGAAGAGATTCGGGCTCTTTCGAAAGAGGAGCTTCAGATGCCGGTTACCAAGGGGGACTTCGAGCTGGCTCTGAAGAAAATCTCCAAATCTGTTTCCGCTGCGGACCTGGAGAAGTACGAAAAATGGATGGCGGAGTTCGGATCTGCTTAGCCTCACCGACAGCTCTCCCTTGCTAGAGTTTTATGGCTTTTGTTGTTTTCACTTGCAAAATGAGTTGGAAATCTTTTTTTTTTTTTTTTTTTTTTTTTTTTTTTTTTAAAAAAAAAAAAAAGAAAGGTTTAATAAAAGGTCTGCCTCCCTCCCTGTGCTGCCCCCCTTCTGGTGACAAGATCCTTTAAACTCCATTTGCCTTTAAAGGGAGCGAACACAATAACAGGCTGATACTGTAAAAAAATACATATATTTTATGTCTGAAATAGTAAAATCAGACAAACAGGAAGGGAAAAAATACTTCTGAGAAAGATCTTTTCATTTTCCCAATGACGAGCGGTGTTGTTTACCTCCTCACAGTCATCTTTCATGGCTAGAATCAGTAAATCAGCTGGGGGCTCGCTGCACCCCCTGCTCCACGTGCTGTATTTTTGGTGAGCCTCCCGCTCTGCCTCCCCTGGACGTGGCGTCGATGCTGCTGTCCCTTGCTGCTGTTCTCCGCACACATTTCCAGAGTGAAGCCTGTGGATTAATTGAAATTTACGTGGAGGAAACGAGGATCAGTTTGCCATCACGACGTGGGCATCGTTTGGCATCGATGTGACTGCAGGCTGGACCAACGTTGCTTTTTTGACTTCTCCTGATGGAAATGAGAGGAAAAGGGAAGGGCCTTGGCTGCTTTCAGCCCGTACCTGATCTCTGCACATCGTTTGTACCCGTTTGGCCAGTAGGCACTTTGACTTAAGTTATACCGTGCACTTTTATGCTTCTGTAGAATCCTGTACTTTGCTTTCTAGATCTTACCCTTATTGTTCTTGTTGTTATTTAAGTAGGACTTTAATACAGTAAAGACACTCATATCAAGGCTGTCCTCAAACTACGTGACTGTGGACTTCCAGTTCTTCCAATTAGGCCTGAGCCCTTTCCTAGCTTTACCGGGCGATGGAATTTGCACTTGTTTATGTTGCAGAACTGTTCAACTGGTAATGTGTTTGCTTTTTTTGTTTTTTTTTTTTTAATGAAGATGTCTTTCAAATGTACAAATGCAATTGATTTAAGGGGAAAATAACCTGTACAATCTCATTTATGTTCTTATCTGTGACTTCCCTTCCCACGTGCAAGGATGAGGAGGGAGGGGTTATAAACCCTAGCAGAGAAGTCCTCTCTGGAGCATAATTGTCACGCTTTTCACAGACCTGGGCTGCAAGTCTGACAGGTGAAGGTTTCCCATGGAAGGAATGAGAAGGACAGGACAAATTTACAGAGGAATACACAAGCTCTGAAACTCGTGGTGATTTTGTGAGCTGGATGCCAAGCAGCGCGTTGGCTGTGAGTTGCTGTGCAGTTCAGGGGGTGACTGTGCCCTCTGGCTTCCTGCTGAGATGTCAGATGTGGGGAGCTGGAATATCTTCGAGTTACCTGTTGGCCAGGAAGGTCAGTGCAGGGAGAATATCAGCCTTTCCCTCTTCACCTGCAGGCAGAATAAAAGCTCCCCTTTCCTCCCGGCTGCCCGCTTGGCACCAACAGCCCTTGGGCTTCGCAGGCTGTGGAAGGAGCAGCTCTCTGTGCCCTGGAAGATGAGCAAGCACAGAGCCGTGTTGGCTCTTCGTAATTTGGGGCTAAATTCCTCCCAGGGCCAGTCTGTTCCTCCCAGGGAATAACTGGATCTTTACAGAGAGAACGCTTTGAAAGCCTGGCCACAGCACAGCCTGTCAGTTCCTCCTGAAAGCTGTGTGCTGCGCCTGTTTTGCTTTGCTTTCTTTTTTTTTTTTTTTTTTTTTTTTTTTTTGCTTTTACTGCAGTAGAAACACGTAAAGCTCTGCCTCTTCCGTGGCTGGTGCCAGATTAGCACTTTAGCACTTCAGAGGCTCTCGCTGGTCTCACACCACTGCTGCCCGAGGAGCTTACTCTGCACGGGCAACAGCAGGGCCCTTGCTGCTGCTGGAAGCACCACGTTCAGCAGAAATGCCCGTGGAGGCTGGGTTATTACCTCAAAAAGGGAGCCAGGATGCAGCAAGGAGCAACAGGGAAGGAAGGCTGGGCCAACAGCAGTAGCAAGGCAAGACCCTACACCAGTCCAACACACATCCCCCTGTTGAAACCCTCACTTAGGGGCTGTGTGATTCATCAGAGAGTGACAAACTGGCACATCACAGCCTGCTGCAACCAGTTTTTAGGTCTGTCGGTGTGTGGATGTGTGCACGCGTGGCGCTTGGCTGGCTTGGGCTTCCCCTTGCACAAAACCAGGTTTCAGAGCTGTGTTTCCGCGTCCCCTTCGAAAGGTCTGTGAAACGCCCGCCTGGGTGGCACTGTTAATTTTGGTGCAACGAGCAGTTTGGGTGTACAAAGTAATAAATGTACGTGGAGAGTCTGCCTGGCTCCGTTTCCGAAGGCGGATTGTTTCAGCGTGTCGCAGCGGTGTTGGATCCACCAAAACCCTGGGCGGAGAGCGGTTAGAGCAGAGCCTGCTCTTTTTTGGGTAACACTGTCAGCAATGCTTTCCCTCTTAAATTGGCCTTTCATTGCCGCGGGCTATAAAACCCGAAATGTTCCAGCATCCAGCACAGGGACGGAGGGGGGAGAGGCGAGCAGCGGCCCCAGCAGATGTTCGGTGTTAGCACCTGATTCAGACCTCACAGAGCTGGGCAGGTTTTGTTTTTTTTATGGCTTGCCCCTGGGCTGAACGTCTAACCAGGCTCCAGAGAAGCTATCATCAGCTGCTCGCTCACCAGAAGGCTTCCAAAACCCAAACTCCCATTAGCAAGGAGCTCTCCGGGCTGCAAAGAGCCCCCACATCTCTTGGGGCCGAGTCGATTATTTGAGCTTTCTCTCCGACTTCCTCGTGGAAGCCCGGCTGGTTCCCAGCGCCTCACAAGGCCTCCGAGATGAAAGAGCGAGTAGGGGAAATTGCTGATTGAGGGATTCAGGGAGAGGTCAAATCTTTGCAGAGAAATTTCAGCTCGCTCGGCTTTAAAAGGGGCTGCCCGATAGCGCTGGGTTGCGCTTTCTGCTTCCAGTTTGTTTGGAAATTCTCACCACTGTTCATCCACCTCGCAGCCAGCCTTTTGCAGGTGTGCTCTCCCGCTCGGTGGCAGGTATTTTGGGCTCACCAAGTGGACTGACACTGTGAAAGATCCTCCTCCTGCAGGAAAGGTCACCGGCGCGGGGAAGGTGAGAGGAGACGCGCTGAATACCAACGGGACCGACGGGGACAGAAACCATAGCAACTCCGCGCAGGGCTTACAAATCCAGCCCCAAAGGGAAGGGGAGAGCCTGAAGGAGCTGCCGACAGCCCCGCGGTGTGCGTGGTGGTGAAAGTGGGGCTCTCTGCGTCCTTCCCGGGGAGGAGGATGTGTGTGAGGGGATGGAGGTCGCTTGGGGAGCAAAGGAAGCCGACGGGCTGCATCGCCCGCCTGGCTGCTGCAAAACCTGCCAGCCTCCAGGTCAGGCTTCGTACAGCCACGGCAACATCTGCCTGGCACGGGAAGGGGTTTGAAATCCCAAGGGCTCGCTTCCCACCTCGAAACGTCCTCAGGGTTTTGGGTATCGTAGTGTTTTCCGGTTGCTTTTGGCTGAAGGTACTGCGAGCCGAACCCAGTGAGTTTCTTTCCCTTCGGTACCTCCTGCAGGCACCTCACAAGCAGCCTGTGCTGCTCCCAGGGCTGGCAGGCGATAGCGTCGAGGCGCTGGCCCTAATCTCGCCTGAATTTCCTACAGAGGGGAGGAAAATGGATGCGCTCGGGTTTGTTTTCTTGTTGGTTTGCCTGGAAAGACGAAGCTCGGCGAAAGCAAGGTGCTGCAGGGGAGGTTATTTACACTGCGTCTCTTCTGCGCAGATTAGCATTTCCTCAGCATATGGCACAGCCGCTCAAAGCAAATATTTGCCTTTCTTTAATTCATGCCCGTGTAGGAAGGGCCCTGAGCATGCATATCGATTCCTCTGCTGTGCCTAACGAGACATTTCTGCCGTGCTGCCCGGAGGGTGCAGGCGCTGCCACGTCAGCTCCCCTCCCCGGATCCAAATCCTCACCCAATTTTGGGATGGAGTCACCGCTGCCAGCGACCCTTCTCCAGCTGCGTGGCACCTCCAGAGGCTTGGCGTTCTGGGGTGATTTGGGAACTCGCTGCTGGTCTCCAGTCTAAATCTGTTCCCGCTTGACTTGTGGGAGTTCTCGCTCCCTGACACTTACCCTGAATCCGTGGATGTATTTATAGTCACCACGCGAAGCAGCGCCATGTGCTTTGTTAGCACGAGCTCCTTCAGCCCTTTTTTATGAGACAGATCCTCTTCAGCAGCCTTTCTCTCCACCTGCACCCGCTTGTTTTTTTTTTCTAACACCAGTCACAAGGAGGGTGCACAATAAGCCACACGTGGCCAAGGACCCAGCAAGGCGAGGAAAAATGAGGTTGCCACATTGGCGTGTTGTAATCAAGCAAATATGAACAGCCGGGTCTCCCCGTCCTTCAGGCTGGGGCCAAGCTCGATCTCCTCCTGGGGAAGGGGACTGGAAATGTGAACTCCAAACGTGCTAAAAGTTTGGAGAGTCTGCAAGTCTGTATGGCTTTGGTGGCTGAACCTTTGTTTCTCATGGCCAGAGTGGTTTATGGACAGATCCCGTTTTTAAGGCCGTGTTCGCAGAGCTTATAACCCTTTGATTTAGGGTTCCCCGGCATGTGCCACGTTCACAGGTATTGACGTTTCTTTCACCATGCAGAGGCTGCAGAAACCTGGAAAGGTTTCAGAGCTGTGCTGGGCTCTGAATGCTTGAAGACCACTTGACTCCTGGAGCCCACAGAGTCCTCCCGACTGTGTCTGTCTGCCAAAACACATCCTTCAGGGGCAAGAAATCATCAGGGGGAGAAAATATTCTACCTGCTTTCGGGATTTGTAAGCACCTGAGGAAGTTTTAAGGGGGAAAAGTTGCTCTACATGCCCGGCACTTTCAGATTGTGCTCGGGGCAGCTCTGGTGTTTGGGGCTGGATGTGATTTCAGCGCCCGAAGCGCTGCCTGCAGACATATATTAGCCGTGGGCATGCTATGTCGTCTGCCAGACCTGCTCCTGATGATCTCTGTGATGATTTGGGCACTGCAACATTTTGTTGCCTTCCCCTGAACTGAAGATGTGAGCTGATGGGCAGTACCCTTCCCCAAACTCCAGTCCCTTCCCGGGCTGGATCTGGGCAAGCTCACCATGATTCCCCCAGGACCTCTGCCCCGACATGCAGCACGAGCACCCAAACTCGCCTCCACCCCACCACTCACTTTGCCACCTTGCTCCGACACTGAACACCCCTGTGGTTAAAAAGCCTGATTAAAAGTCTGATTCCTAATTCAGCTCTGGAGCCCGTCACTGCCTCGCCGTGTGCCTCTCTCGGACGAACTTTTCGGTGCCCCTTAGCATCCCGAATTTCCTCTCCTCACATGTACTTACGCACTTCATCACATCACTCCTCGGGTTTCTTTCTGACGAGTTACAGAGGCTGACCTCCAGAAGTCTCCCCCGTAAGTGGTTTTCCTCAGCTCTCAAGCCGTTTTTTTTTTTTATGGCTCTTTTCTTCACCCGCTCCAATTTTGTGATGTCCTCCTTAAAATATGGGCACCTCAGCAGGATGGTGTCAGCCTGACCAAGGACGTAAGCGGAGATAAAATCACCCGCTATTCCTCTTCACAGTCCTCTTGCTTATACACAGAAGGACCAAATTAGCTCTTTCTGCTACAGCAGCCAGAAAAATAGGTCCCACGTTTGAGACCCGCGAGGCTAGAGAGCGGCATTAAAAGAGAAAAATGGAGCCAACGTGAAAGCAGAATTACAAACCGGGGCGGCGTTAATAGCCCAGCGTGAGGCCAGCCTGAACGCGTTAGCTGGAATAAAATGCTGAGAAAATGCTTTCTTCCACTTCAGAGCCTGGTAGAGGCCGGTGCCTTGGGTGTTTTCTCTGGGCACCTCTGCAGTGGGCAGGCTCAGCACCATGGGATGGGGTGTGCAGGGTGGGCTGGGGAGCGCTGTGGGGTCGGGGTGCTCCTGTACTGCCCGGCAGAGACATTTCTTCCCCAAAAGAGCAGTCAGGCACTGGGACGGGTTGCCCAGGGGGGTGATGGAGTCACTGTCCCTGGGGGTGTTCAAGGAAAGAGAGGAAGAGAGGGCAAAGGAGGGAGCCAGTATTGCCCTTACCCAAGGGGAGGTCGCAGGTAGGTATCTGTAGAAATCTCCAAACAAGATTTTGGAGGATGCCTATGAGTGTACAAAGCCCCGCTGTCTCACCCAGCGCTCCTAGCCCTGACACCAACAGGTTCTCATTCATTGCAAAACACCACTCGTGGGCTTGAGGTTGTCCATAGGAAACACGAAATCAAATTTAATGTGTAGATTTTGTTCCACCCTTGCACGGCAAAGGTCTCCCTGTTCTGTCAGTATCTGATGATGCCCTTTCAGCCTGGCGTAATGCCATGTAGGATGAAACCTTTAGTCACTTGTTCAGCATCTCACCTCTTTGTAAAAACAGGTTTTTTTCGTGTTAGCTCACAGGGGTTGAGACGGTGTCCTCTGGTGATGAGACCACTTGAAGGAGCACGAGTGCTGGTTCATCTGGTTCATCTACCAGTCCACCCTCACCAAGTTTTCCTAGCCCTTCACTCTCTCTCCCAAATTTCTGCCTGATAGCCCTTCAGCCCCATGTCCCCTGCTCTGTTCCCGACCCCGCCAGCTCCAGCAGCCACCTCCATGGGTCTGGTGGCTCCTGATGCCTTGGGTCAGACGGGGACCGCTCGCTGCCGGGGCCTGGGATCAGCTCTGGAGGCAGCATCTCAAAAACGGAGCCTGATAGAAAATCTCTCTCGGTGCTGCCATAGAAACTGAGCAGACTTCACAGCAACCTGTTGCTTTTCTCAGCTCTGGCAGCTCAGCGTCTGAAGTGACTTGACCTATGAGGACATTTGCATTAAGCAGCACTTGATAGCTGCAGAAATGAGACTGAAGGAGAAAGACGGAGAGGAAAGCCCTGAATCTCTTGTGAGAGCCGCAGGGGGCAGGGGAGGCTGCAGAGGGGTGGGAGGCTTTGCTCTGGGGTGGGAAGGAAGAGGTCAGAGAGACCAAGGAGAGATGAATGGCCAAAAGGAGCTCACTAGGGTTGTGGAAGAAAAACCCTGGAAGAAAATACCTATTTATTATTATTATTAGTAATGATTTTTGCCTATTAGCCTTTTTGTTGTCATAATCCTTGAAGACACGACCATTTCCTTCTCCCATGGCCATAAAAAACTCCATCATCTAGAGTTTGGTCTCTCTGGGGCTGTCCACCCCACATGGACGAGGCCAGGGAGCTGGCTGGCAGGGTGCAGGCACAAGCCTGGTGGCTCCAAATTGTGGGTGCTGCTGGATTTTTGGCTGTCCCAGCGAGGTTGTCAGAGACACGAGGGCAACCTTCAGCCTTCGCTGCTGATCTTGCAGGATGCCGCAATGGCTCCGCGTCCCCCGGGAGCAATCATAAAAGACTAAGCTGTCGTTCTGTGTGCTTAATGTGCTAGGAAATTAGATGAGGAGCTCAGCATTTAATTGCCAGGCTCGAGAAGCCAGATATTAGCCACGAGCCCCGACGTCTTCCTGAAGGTATCTCACAACCCCACGGCATACAGCTCCTCTCCTTCCTCCCCACATGTCCTGCTTGTAACGGGGCACGGAGCACCGGGACCCTACAGGAGCTGAGGCTTGGCCCCTTATTTCTTGGCTGTCCTCGGTGACCCCGATAGGCAGGACGGGTGCACCAGCACACCAAAATGACACCCCAAATAACCACATTGTCCCTGCCAAGATGCCAAGAGGTGGCACCCCCCTGATGCTCCTGCTGGGACACCACAGCACGAGGTGGGCCTGAAGGGGCTGGGACTGAGCTGTGGGTGAAGGGCACCCGAACACAGGGCTCAGCAGGGGGCTGGCACCCACCCACCCAGGCCGTGTCAGCCCCAAATAGCGTGGCTGCCCTCTTGGAGCCTGCTGGGAAGGGTTTTTATCCTATAATAACTCCAGAGCCTCCCCAGGGAGGGGCAGGGAGGTTGTGTTCGGCCTGGGGGAGCGCTGAGGCCCAGCGCAGGGAACGGGGCCTGCGGTGCGAGCAGGGATGTTGTCGAGGGGCTGTCTGACAGGAAATTCCCATTTTTGGTCCAGCACGAGTGCGTTTTTCCTTGATTTTGTAAAATACAACATCAGACAACCGTGAAGAGTGCGAATGGGTATTTGCAGAGCGGGGTATTTGCACCACGGGCGCTGAGAGGGGTGCAGGGCCGTGCCCTCACACGAGGCAAGGAGCAACGCTTTGCCTTCAAACCCAGCAGGATCAGCCAAAAGGGATGGACGGAGGGAGAAGAGGGAGACCTCGAGCAGCAGGCTGTGCCTCCTGGTTGTTTCCGAGCCGAGCAGACAGGCAGGAGAAGTGCTGGAGCAGAGACGGGCACTACAAAGCCGGATCCACGCTGCCAATTGCACAGCCGAGCAAACAGCCCCGGGGCACCGGGGACTCTGCTGCCGCCGTTTTCGTGTCTGGGAAAGGATTTCTATTTATTGAGTGATCGTTTGTATGCTTGAGAGCTACAAAACTTCCTCTGCCCACCTTCTGCTGGAGGCGTGTAACCGAGGGCGAGCTGTGGCTCGGGGGGAAGGAGCTTAAGGAGCTGTGCTCAGCCCCTGGGCTGCGATGCTCCTGTGGAAACAGCTCGTTTTGTGGATAAAACCCCATAAAAAAGGGAAGGTCTCCGACTTGCTTCTTCATGGCATGAAGAGAAAAGCTGGAGGAGTCGCTGGAAGGGAAATCAGGTGGATGGGAAGATGCTGGGTCCTGGTGCGAGTCATGACCGGGACGAGCCCAGCATTTCCCCAGGACACAGGGCTGCAGGGGAACATCCCCGGGGCCACATCAAGCCCCCAGCAGCAGGGCAGGACCCCACAGATTGTCCCTCACAGCCCCAGCGATGTGACAGACCCCAGCACTTGATGGATGGATGGGTGGATGGATGGATGGATGGATGGATGGATGGATGGATGGATGGATGGATGGATGGATGGGATGAGGAGCATCATCCCAGCTCTTTCCTGGCTGCAAAATCATCCGCCTCACCTTCTCATGCAGCATGCAAACAGCAGCTGCTTGCACACAATGTTTCGTGCGTTAGGCAGGGTGGAGCTGCCCTCTGCTGTCTCCGCTCCGTACTGTTTATTATTTAGGATATAAAGGGGCCGGCACAGGCACGCTCCTCTGCGGCCAACGGGGCTTTCTGGAAATGAGCTGTTCTTGCCTGCGGCACGGCATCTTCTCCTGGAAGGGTGCAGAAATGGTGTTTTGGCTGTCTGGAGCTTCCCCTGGCTCACCACTGCTGTATGATGGAGGAGGAAATTAAATCAGAGCTGTAAACACCGCAGCACCTGGATGACACAGAGAGGATGGAGGGTCTCTGCTCGGGTGTCCCCAGGTGCTGCTTCTGCTTTCGGGGTTTCCTGGTGGTCCTATGCCATCCCCAGGGCGTTTCTGCTGCTGGCAGGGGAGAGCTGGCTGAGGGGTGCTTTAGTGGGCAATAAATCCCTTGAATAAAATTTTAGAAATGAATTTAAATAGTAGCTTTTAAAGCAAATCGTCCCAGCTCCACCTGGGATTGTTGTTTCGCTTGTCACACCCACCCTACCCCGCTTTCCTCTCCTCCTGCTCGATGCCACACCTGAAGCCTCCTGCAGAGCATCAGAAGCAAAATCTGGGGGGATCTGGGGGACAGCCTGGGGGGTGCTAACGGGGAAAAAAAACTTATTCTTGTTGTTCCTCTCGGGACAAAACCGATGATTTGAAACCGAACCGTCCCCACCCTAATTTCCTGTGATTAATAACCATTTGGTTGGACAGCCACAGGTTCCAGGAATACTCTGGTGTTGTTTAAGGGAATGGGAAGAGTTTGTTGGGGTGGTTTTGCTCTGGGGAATACAAGCACTGGTTTGGGTGGAGGACGGCAGGAGGCCGTAGCTCAGGTTGGGGTTTCGCCCAGGGGCAGCCAGCACGGAGCCCGCAGGAGGCAGAAACCTTCTGAGAAGAAGGACTTAGTGCCACCTCCTGCCCAGTGAGCCCCTCGCAGCTCCTGTGATAGCCTCTGAGGTGAGGCAGGAGCCTGCACGGGGCTTTGGGCTCAGGGAATCAGAGGACAGGCGGCACATGGCAGCCCCTCATTGCGGCACCAGCCTGGGTGCCCACGCTGGGTACCAGAGAGGACAGCCCTGGGGACAGGAGAATGGGAAGAAATGTGCAGTCCATGACCAGGGCTGGGTCCACAGTGCTTTTCTTTAAATTTTCTTAGTTTTTGGTTGGTTTATGCTGGGTGGGCACCTGCTCAAGTTTCATTGCTCTGGAGTGGCCACCACTGCACTTGACCTACACCTCTCTGCTCAGCGCATCTGGGGGCTCAAAGTCCATCTCCCCCTGCTCGGTGGCAGCATCCCTGCCCCAAGGATGCTCGGGGGGAATTTTGCATCTTTGCTGCCCCCCACACACAGGTCCCAGGAGCCCCCAGGTGCCTGGCAGGGAGGTCCCAAAGTGTTTCAATCCACACCGTGCCCGCTGATGGTGTCGGAAAATCTCCCCGCGGACACACTCGGCATGTCTTGCTGTGTCAGGGAGATTTCTTTCAGCCCGCATTTCTCCTTTCTGCATTCCAGTCCTAACGCCCCTTGCCGAAGCCCTGGAGGCAGTAAATAGGAGGCAGGTTAGCAGGAACAGCCCAGCAGCCGCGATGAGGGAGGTTTCTGCTTAGGACCATGGAGTCGGCATCCCCTTGGGACATGCCGCCTGCCGAGGTCTTCCCCCAGGATTTATTTTTAGTCCTTTCCAATCAGGAGCAATTAGCTCCATTCGCCTGCCGCTCGGTTTCTCCATTTCACCTGGGGCTGGCCGCAGGGTTTTCAGGTTTTTCTTTCCTGGGAAGAGGACCTGAAGACCGGAGGTCCTTCCCAGCTGCAGCCCGCCCGTCCCTCAGTTACGGATGTGCCTCGTGGTGCCGTGGTTTGCTGCAGCGCTTCTGAGTGTGGGCGATGATGTATTCGCTTTGGCATCCAGCTCTCACAGCCACGGGAGTGCTTTCGGAGAGCTCAGCCCTCCCTGCTGCTGTAACACGGGCTCCGTCCTCTTTTATTTCCCCAAGGACTCCTCTAGGACCCCTGTAGCTACTGCTTCCCAGCCACTTTATTTAAAATTTCCCCTTTTTTTAGCCTCTCTCTAGGCTTAGTTTGCAGTGCTCTGAATTCCTGCCTGGCTCCTCCTCCCCCTTTCACCCTTCCCCTTTCCTACCTGCAGCGAGTGAGACGCTCAACAGGACGGCTCCTGGGAAGGTCTGCAGAGCCTTGGTGTTGGTATGACCCCCGAAATGAACCCCTAAAAAACCCTACTAAACCCCTAAAGGAGGTTTTTTGCTTTCAGGAGGATGCCAACGCTTGCACCTCTGCACTAAAGTTTGCTTGGCTTGCCCTTTGAGGACAAAGGGAGCACTGAGGGGGGAGATTTGCCCCCCGAGCCTCTCCAAACAGCCCCTATTTGCTGTGCCCTGCCCGGCTTGGTGGTCCCACAGTGCTGTGCCCCAGTGGCCCCTTTGCCATCAGGCCCTTTTACTGCACCCCAAGGCACACAGGACTCACCTGTGGTGATGGGGTGGGGTATGGACGGAGACTGGGATGGGGCTGAAGAGGCTTGGAAGGGGCTCGTGGAGGAGAGGGCTCCAAGCAGTCCGAAATGGTTTTTATTCAACGTATTCCCTGCTATCACAGGAGATTTTGACATCCTAGCTAGCACAGCCTAGCTTTGATTTCTTCTTTTCCTTTTATTTTTTTTTTTTAAATGGAGGTCTGAGCTTTCTTTTATGATGCTGGAAGCTTGCAGGGACACGTGAATGACACCCTGGCATCTCCGTTTCCCCTGAGTGTGTGCTCCCGACAGATGCAGAGCCTTACAGCTCCTTGCCTTTGCCAGCGTGTTTCCAGCCTCCTCCCATCGTGTTTATCACCTCTGGAAACACCCACAGCCCTTGAATCAGTCTGTTTGCCAGGTAATTGATGTTATCGGACGTGTGTGTGTGTGTGTGTGTGTGTGTGTGTCAGAAGGAATTTGTCCCCGGAGCAATTAGGCCGGTTGTTTGTCTCCCACGAGATCTCTCCCAATTTATATAAATTGCAGTAAATATAGGGCCTGGCCTTGCTTAGTCAGGCCATGACCGGCCCAACATGGGTGATGCAAACCCCGGGGTGTCATGAAATGACCGAGCACCTTCTCGTGGGCGAGTTCCTATTGCTGTTTGACCACCTATTGCTGTTCGGGTCAATCCTTCCTCCGTTTGGACACCCTGGAGCCCCCCAGTGTTTTTCAGGTCAGGTTTCTCTTCCGTGGCAGGCTGCAGCCACGCGTTGGGAATTCCTCCTTGTCCAGCCAAAGGTGTCCCCTCCTGCCGTGGGGACGGGCAGGCACTCAGCCAGCTCTGGCTCTGCCGTCCCAAAGGTTTCAAGAAATGGGAACTGGCCACAAAACGAAGCAGCACCGGAGGGCTTTGCCTGCCCCGGGGCTGTGGGACAGCTCACGAGCACACGACGTCCCCCGTGCTCATGGTTATGGGACAACCTCCGCCCAGCAGCAGCAGCGATGATGATGGGACACCTCCTGTCCTGTCCTTAATGACTTCCTTCCTCCCTCCATCCCTGCCTCGTGTCCCCTGCCCACCCGAGGCGAGGTGTTGTCTTTACCCGGGATGAGGAATCGCAACGTGCCCGAGGGGACAGATCCCAGCCCCGGCCACGGGACGCTGCCGCTACCCTCGTGGGTGTTGTTGCTGAGGGTGTTCTCGTATCTCAGTGCATCTGGAGATCATTTTGAGCACCCTAAAATGCCGAAGAGATGAGAGACTGCAGAAATAAATAGCACGGGGAATATTCATGCCTCCTGCAGGTGGAGGCACAAGCGGGTAGCTATGGGGAGGGAAGCAAGGAGGACCTACACCCGTGGCTCCTGGGGCTTGCCCAGAGGTGATGCTCTGATTTTCGCTTCCCAATTTCACACGTTGCTCCCAGGTCCCATGTTGCTGGGTGCTCCGGGGCAGGCTGGAGACAGGAGAGAAAATCTGAGTGTTTCTTACTGTGATGACTGAACGTGGGTATTTACTATTTAATATTTAACCAAAAAATAGATATCATAAACGCAATTATAGCCGTAATGACAGAGAGCAAACCCAAGTGACAGAGCACAAGGAGACACTGAATGAGCCTGAAATGACTCAGGCTGCCAAAAATGAGAAAAACGCCAGCAGCGAGCAGAGCCCCGTCCCCACCCGCCCTGCTCTGACACGTTTTGGCAGCCTCTCATCGCGCCGTGACGCAGCGGGGCCAGGCGAGGACGTCCCGCAGCAGGGAGCCACCCCGGGGCTGTGTCTGGGACCTTCGCCTCCTTCTCACCCCCACCTCCTGCTTTTGCTGTCTGGAGATCCCTGTTCAGGTGTTTTATTGATTATTTGATTTGAAAATCGATTGATTACATGGGTAATGCTCAACAACGCATTAATCCAACACCAGGGGGTCTCACACCGGGTAAGCTGGCGCTGTTCTCTCTTTGCAGACCTCGAGGTGTTGCTGGGGCTGCCCTGAGACCAGGTGAGACGGTAATCACCCACCTGAGGATGGCAGAAATCTTGGGGTTTGAACCACAAACCCCAGGAGGTGGAGAGAGGGTGCTTGGAGAGCCATCTCACCTGGCCTCACACGTACAGAAGATGAATTTGGGGGTTATGGGCAGCTCGTGGATGCTCCAAGTGTCCCGTGCTGGACACATCGGGGGCTGCCGTGCCTTATGAAGTTGTTCCCTCTGTGGTCTTTGCTTTGGCCAGCCCGTGAGGCTGCGCGGCGGCGTGAGACAACGGAGAGCTGACGGTGGGAGGTGACCCCAGGGCAGTGCCAGCCTTGGAAACTGCAAAACAAACAAAATGATGATCAAAAGAAGAAATGAAATCTGGAGGGATTTTCCTGCCCCGGGTCTGAGCAGGGGCCGAAAGGGGAAGCAGCCGCAGCTGGTGCTGCTGTCCCCGCTCTCGGGAGCAGCCGCGGGCTGTCCCCAGGGCCAAACGCCTCGGAAACGCTGCAGGAGCAGCCCGGCCCTCCTTCTGGTCTGAAATCACACATAAACAGCTCCTGCTGCTTCTGTGGGAAGCCTTCGTGGCCCTGCAGGTACGTGCCCACACCTGCACCCCAGCCCTGCCTGCCCGGGACAGGGCTCCTCTTCCTTGGCACGAAGCACGCCAACAAGAGGGACAGGGGATGAGGAGAATCACTGAATCGTTAAGGTTGGACAAGCCCTCCAAAATCACCTGGTCCAACCATCCCCCTGCCACCAATGTCACCACTGAGCCATGTCCCCAAGCACCACGTCCAACCTTGGGGAGGAAACCTCGCACAGCGCCTTCGGCCGGGGATGCGAAGCCCCACGACCTGCAGCCGATTCCACGCGGGACGTGGCCCTGGGTGAGATCAGATAAGCGGCACGTTTGGCTCCCACAGAGGCGTGGCAGCTGGCTGGGATTGTCCCTGCTCTCGGCCACCCATGCAAATACCCAAAAGCAGGCACTCACGAGTAGCCCTGAGGCATCTCTGATTTGCTTAGCAGTAAGGAACGCTCCTGTCTGACCAGAAAACATCCCCCTCGGTGGTTTTCTCTTTTTTTCGCAGCAAACTTCCAGCTTTTCCCAGGGGCTTTGGAAAAGCTAATGCTGAAATCCCAGCCTCCGTTTTAATAACTAAAGAGCTCAGCCAGGAGCTGCTGCATGTGCAGGAATCCAAAAACCTGAACGAACAGTGGCAGCCATCACCCAGAGCCTCTGTGGCGCATGAACGAGAGAGCAGAAACATCTGCTCAGCATGAGAAGGTCAGGAGAGGCTGGTAGCCCTCTTACAAAGCCAGTCTACACCAGGATATTAAAAATGCCGGAGGGTCTGGTGTCCCCTGGGTCACTCCAAATGGAGACTGTGCCCTGGGTGCCCTGCACCTTTTGAGATGTGGTGTGGGTGAGCCCTGAAATAAAACCAGGCTTGGTTTTATTTCCAGGACTGCGCAGCCAGATCACCTGGGAAAAAATAAAATAAAATAAAATAAAATAAAATAAAATAAAATAAAATAAAATAAAATAAAATAAAATAAAATAAAATAAAATAAAATAAAATAAAATAAAAAGACCTCAGCTGGGCAGCAAACTCATTGCTCGCTGGCAGGTTCCTCGGGTGAACCTGGAACAGCCCCGGAAGGATGAGAGGGGCGCAGTTTGTGCTTCAGGCAGGCAGGCATCTCGCCAGAGCCAGTGCTCTGCGGGCATCGCTGCCAGGCAGAGCGATAAATCCTTCAGCTGCAAGGGGACCGAAATTTGCCTTCCTCCCTGCAGCCCTCGGTGACTCTGCTCCCAGCCTGGGTATCCAAACCTGAGCCTTAGCCACACATACCCGTGCACCTTCCTTCTCCTGCCACTTTCCGTGCACGCTGGTGTTTTACTGAGCTCGGATGTTTGCTCGCACTCCATCATTTACCTTCTGTGCCCTGAATCTGGTCTCGCATCATCTCCCCGGGGGCTGAACTCGGAGCTGGGGCCAGCAGGGAGGAGCGGGGCGGCGGGCTGAGTCACGGGGCTCCTCCGCTCTCCTTGGGTTTTAAAATAAGGTGGTGAGTAAGCCGGGTAACACCCGGCTTAAAACACAACTCTGCAGCTAAAAAAAAAAAAAAAAAAGCAGATTGTGGGTTTGGTATACTGTGTGCTTGCTTCTTATTGCTGCTGTTTGTGCCGTAGTCACTTGGTGTGCGTGTCCGAGACGAGTGGGTGAGAAATGAAAATATCGCATCGCCTCGGCTCCCCGAGTGCACTCCATGAAAAGCAGGTGCGGGAGGGGGGAGATGGACAATTTCACTCCTCATTACCTGCCTAATGATCAATAAAGCCTCGTAAGATGCTGAGGCGATGCTCAAGCAGAGCAAGTGGGCGGGCTGAGAGGGTTTTTCGGTTGCAGTGGGGTTTTGGAGAGCTGCCTGCCAGCTGGATTCGGTGCTGTCCTGTGAGCAAAGGCGCGTCCCCGTGCCCTTGCTGCTGGGCCAGGGGCTGGGCTGGAGCTGGTCAGCTCATCCTGGGGGCTGCCAGTGCCACACGGAGACCTCCCGGGCACGGATTGATGTAGATTTAGGTATATAAATACAGATGTATCCCTCACGGTGTGTGGATCCTGCACAGGTTTCTCCCCGGCGCATCGCTTTGGAGAGATGTGGGCTGCGTTCCCTTGGTGCTGGCTTTGTTCTTGATTTGGCAGGGGGTAAAAATAGTAAAAGGGAAAGAAAGGGAGGGTGTGGGAACTGTCTCCCTCTGGCTGTGTGTCCCCTTCACGCAGAAGAGGCCTGCTGTGACTTGTGGGCTCCTGCTTGGCTGTAACCATTTCTACATGGGTCACTGGAAACGTTCCTTGGGCAGATGTCCCCTTGGTGTGTCCCCTGGTCCTCCTGTGCCCTCCAGCATCCCCCGAGGAGCCCTGCCGGGCTCACAGAGCACTGTGAGGCCGTGACAATGCTCCTGGGGCTGGCACCGTGCCCACGGCACGGGGACAGGGCACAGACACGCTTCTGGAATTGCCCTCAGGGCGCCCCATCCAAAGCTGCGACCCGGCCAGGCGATCTCGTTGAGATGAAATCCTCAGCCCTGGTGAAACAATTAGAAACGCCAGTTACAACCCCAAAAAATGCGGCCCCGAGCGTCTGGCAGGCTGTAATATTTTTAGAGGTCCACGCTGAGAGAGAGCAGCGGGCTCCCTACCACCAGCTGATCGCCTCAGCTCAGAAGCCCGACGTGAGCAGCATGCAGATGGCACGCATCAGGCGCGGCTGATGCTGCGCCTGGTGCTGGGGAAGCCACGGCTGGTGGGGTGGAGAGGATTCCCTCGGCTTGCAGGAAGGCAGACGGGGCTCCGGGACCTCCTCCAGCAAATCAGAAACGCCACAGCCCCACGGTGCGAGGAGCTCGCCTGGAATAAGCACAGCCTCCTGCAGGGAAATGGGTTTTGAGGAGCTCCTGCACGGGCTCCGCTTCCGTACAGCAAAGCAAATTTGGTAGGGGTGCAGCCAGGGAGGCAGGAGCTGCCTGTGCGAACTTGGAAACTCATGAGGGAAAAAAAAAAAAACAAACAACAACAACAAAAAAAAGGAAAATCTGGTGTTAGGTTTAAAATAAACAACGCTCAGCTATATTTTGCAGTTTTTGTTATTCCCAGGCAAAACCAGCAGCAGGCTCATCAGACTGAATCATTTCAGAGCTGTAGTCAAGACTGCCGCTTTGCTTTTCCTTGCTGTCAAAAATCAACCAGCAACAACATTTACTCTTCTTTGTTCTTTTGCAGTATCTTTTTTTTCATGTGAACAATGAAACTGTAGATCACAAAATCATTTAATCTGGGGCTAGCTTCAAAGGCCAGCCCAGACTTTCAGTTTTGTACTTTGGTCACCAAGTAGGCTCCTGCTGAAGGTGACCCATGCGTGGCCAGCCCTCGCCTCCTCAACAAGCTCCCAGCAAGCAGTGATGTGGTAGCCACAGAACTGGGAGGGAAAAAGCCATTTCTGCTTCAATATTTGGCTTTTCGGGAAGCCTAAAGACTGTATTTGCTGAGAATGAGATGAAGAGGATGACTTGGGAAATGAGACAGCAGGAAGAGGACATAAAGGATTAAAGATATTCAGCCTCGGGGGAAAGGTATGGACAAATACTCCCTGGAGGTATCAAGAAACTTCAGCTTGCATTTGCAGCAAGGATCTCCTAAGACTTAAGAGAAAAAACACAGCTGGACCCACTGCCTGGTGGTGCTGGAAACCCTCAGTTCCCGTCCCATGCTCTGGGGGCGGCCGGCCACATCTCCACCGTGGTGTTTGGTGGCTGCTGGTACGAGGGCTTGTGGCTGCACCAGTGTCATGGCTGAACTGCAGGCAGTTGCCATAGAAATCGAGGACACGTAAACCTGACTTCAGCAACTGATAGCCTTTGTGTTGTTTTTTTTTTTTCCTCTCTTTCTTTTCTTTCACACTAAATAAGGCTGATTGTGGAGCTAGGCCTGCTTTTCTGAGGAGCTGGACTGGGAAGCTGTGGCATTAAGTTGGTGGTTTTGGAGGTTGATGCTGCAAGTGGCCTTGGCCATGCTTACAGAGAACGGAGCCGGTGATGGAGAGAAGGTGGAGAAGGCTTTTGCTCAGCTGGGACCTCGCAAGGCTCCTGGTGAGACATGGCAGAGGGGAGAGCAGACCCTGCTCTTACCAGGCACCATCTCCTCACCCCCAAAATGCTGATCTTGTAACAGCAGGAATGTTTCTTCCCCATGCTTTCATGGCAAACACTGTGTATTACAGCTTGCTGTGACGTGATCTGTGAGTATATCACTTCGAGTCTTCCTGTAGAGTGTGGATAAAAGCAATATAAGGCTTTATTCACCTCTAGTAATACCGGCTGCTTGCTCATGGTGGACGCCCCAACACTGATCGTTTTTAAACAATTACGCTGGAATTATTCTTGCTGCAGCTACGTTTATAATAGTCCTGCTTCTTTTGCTTTGAAAGAGTGAGATCAGGGCACAAATCATTACGCAGCGAGGAAATCGCTGCTAAAACATTTTGCCAAAGACCGTATCAGAAACATTTAAGACAAGGGCTGAAGTGTCCAGTGCTTAAATCATCCACCTGTGATTGCATGATGTCCTCCCAAAACGGGGCTGCACCAGCACGGGGCTGCACCTGGCCGTGATGTTGAAACGTGAGAGGGAAACCCCCAAGAAGAGGAATCCCTTTGCCACATTTCCCAGCTTTTCTCAGCGGGTGTGAAACCAGAAGCGAGGCTCTGCCCACCTTAGCAGCTCCTCGCTCACCGTGAGTCCTGCCGTCGGTGTCAAAGGAAACGAGTGCCTGCCTGGCAGCACGGGAACACGTTGCACAACCCGTCCTAAATACAAACCGGACATGGCAGATAAAGCCTCCGCCAAATATAATTGCAGTAGCTTGGGGGCCCAGCCAGCTCGTGTTAATGTCAGTGGGCGGCGGGTCCGGGCGGCTGAGCCCTGCGAGCTGGCGTGGTGCTTGGGGGCACCCCAGCTCCACGGTGGGCACCGTGCCCAGCCCGGGGTGTCCGTGCGAGGTGGAGCGCCTTTGGAGGGGGAAATTTGGGTAATTGCATCCCGGGGAACCAGGCTTCCGGAGCGTGTAATTGAGCTCCAATTAAATTGCTCATCAGCAGGTGGGTATTTGCTACGAGTCACACTGCTGACGCTTCCCCGTGCTCGTGCTTTGTTCTTCGGCACGTTACTGAGTGGAAGGTTAAGGTAGGGAGCAACCATCAGCCCCGTCTCAACTCTGGACTTTGGCTTCCAAATCCAGCCTCGCAAGATGTCGGAATGACTTTGGGCTGGAGGGTTCAAGCGAGGTTTCTCTGGCACAGCCCTTTTCTGACTCGCCTCCAGCGGGATGCGTTGCTGGCCAGGGAGGACTCCGGACACCCCAGCCAGGGTCTGGCACACCTGAGCCTGAGCACTCAGGGATGATATCGAGCCTGCCTAGATAATAATAAGCACTTTTCTTTAGTGATGGTTAGAGCTTATTCATAAATATTACTAGAGGAATGCAATTTTCCTTGGAAAAATAAAGGATTTTTTTAATAAGGCTTTAATTACTATGTGTCACAGCTCTTTCTTAGATTGCAAATATTGAATTTCAGTGCGAATTGTGTTTTTAGGTGACTAAGAGGGTATCGAAAAACTCACTTTGTGATTTTAAGGGATGCAGGAGAGAGGGTGCAAACAAAGAGCCCGTCAGAAAAACATTTGTAAGCATTCAGCGCTGGCTGTGCAAAGAGATTAAAGCAGGAATCTGAAGCGGAGCTCCTTTATAAACCAGCCTCGCCAGATTAAAGCACAAATCCCAAATTTTATAGGCAGCCCACTTCAAGTTCCGAGTCACGTGCTCGATCCATTTTTAATGGCACTATTTTTTGCTGTCAGAGAAACATCAGTCTCGACAGCCTATAAAATTAGCAAAATCCCTCTCCTAAAGATAAAAGCTGGAGCCCGAGCTGCTCGGGGCTCGGGTGGCCGGGCCACTGCCACACCAAGAGCCAGGTCTCAGCGTGGCCACGGCTGGAAGAGATGTCCTGTGTCACCGAGGGGATGCTCCTGCCCCCTTCCCAGACCGCCTTCAGGTGCGCTTCCCAATTTTCGGGCCCTGGTCCCTCATGGTCTGTGCTTCTCCACACAGAGCTCCACCTTGTGCTACTGCATTAAAGTATCAGGAAATAATGGAAAATGAAGCCTAGGTCGAAGGAACTGAATAGGAGGAGGAAGCTCAGCAAGGGCTGTTACAAGGAAATGCAGACAGGAGCTGGTGCTTCACGAAGCATTCAGTGGAGTACACCGCTTTTTTTCTCTCCTTTTTTTCTTTTTCTCTACATTTTTTTTATTTATATGTGTGGGGAGAGAGTTGTGGACCTGTGAGAGCCATGAATATCCTCCTCCTTCACCTGCAGTCCCTGTCTCCATCATAATTTCTGGCTTTGTGCTTTTCCGCACAGCTCCAGTTAAGCCAGAGTGGTCACTGAACAGAGAAACAAGCTCTGGCTCCTCTCCAAGCTTAAACGAACTTCCCCTCATTAGGAATATCACCTGCAATGGCACTTCAGCCATTCACATAGTGAATATATGGGAGGATGCTTTCCCGGGGGGGTGCAAAGCTGCCCCAGGTGGCCCCATGTCCTCAGGAGGTCTTCTGCAGCCCTGGGTGTCCAGGGGAACCTCATGGCATGTCAGTGGTGGGCTTTGGTGAAGGTTTCCAAAGCAGTGGAAAAACTTTCACCTCAGCCAGTTTTGTGTGGGTATGTTATATTGCCATGTTTTTGCTCAAAACAGCCTCTTCTGGGACATGGCAAAGACTGCTCTGAGCCAGAGTGTTGGGGAAACAAAAAGAAAACCGACCAAATTAAGCTTGTTAAGTTTTACAGTAAACCGCTACCAGTTTGAGGCATGACACAAAAGCTGGGGCCTTCAAAGAACCCTGAGGGAAGCAGACCAAAGGCTGACACTGAATTTAATTTGCTGTACGCCGAAGGAGGCGGCTTTGGAAAAATGCCCACATGTATACACTGTCCTCAAACAGAGGTTTTATCAGGTTTAGCAAAAATGATGTGCTCCAGAGGAGCCAGTGGGGGCTCATGCTGGATGGAGAGCAGCATCCTGAGATGGGGGCCCTCTGCCCTGAATTTCCCCACAGGTTGGGATGGGAACGGTGGTGCTGTGCAAGTGGTGGAGCATTGTAAAGCCTTCTTTCTGCCTTAGCCTGGTAAAACCATGCACAGCCTTCATTTTTGTGGGGATGAACACCAAAAGGAAAGATTTATATCTTTTTTTATTTATATATTTTTCTTTTTTTTTTTTTAATTTTTATTTTTTCTTTTTCTGCTTGTAAACTATTTCTCAGAAAGAAGCAAACCACCCACACATTGCACACAGTGCCACCCCCCCCCCCTTTTACAAAGTCCTGAAGAAGATGTGTGTTTTGGAAGGAGTGGCCCCACTATGGGGCCGCACATTTCACTCTGCGCTGAGAGGAGAAGGAGCGCAGCATCTTATCTTTTAATTGAGATATTACTTTTTCTTGGGCGATGTAATGGGAATTTTCTCAGTGTACGCAGAGAAGAGGAAACATTTTCAGAAAATTAAAAAACCCCTACACAACTCAACAAATTGCAGATGAAATCTATGTAGGAACAGGAAATGAATTTTCTGTTAATAATCCTCAAGGTTAACAAATCCCTAAGAGCAATGGGGCGAGCTTGGCTCTGACATCTGCCCTCCAAAGCACATTTCATTTTATTTTATTTTTTTAATTGAATGGATTTCTCTTTTTCTCCTCTTTGTGGGCGATGCGTTGGGTGACAAAGAGGCACTGAGCCAAAATGAGCTGGAATTGAAAGAGAACTGAGGGAAGAGCAGAGCTTTGGTGGTTTGAGGATATTTCTTTTTAATGTGGGAAGAAGCAAACCAAACAGGCGGAGTTCCCTCCAAAAAAATAAAAAAAGTAAAAAAAATCCAAAACCTAATTCAAGTCCTGGCTTCAAAGCCTGGTTCCTTATCTAAGTGGCAGGATTTGTCATCACAAGTATGGTCACATACAGAGAAATAGAATAATAAGAGTAAAAAAAATGTATTTAGCGCTTTTAATACAAAGTTGTCAATCTGATTTTTTTTCCTTTTGAATTCTAGCATTTGAAGTTTTTGCTAATGACTGAGACGCTGCAGTTGTGCAGCCTTAGCAGCATCACGATTTTTCTTTCCAGCTTCTTCCTTCTCTCTTAGATGTGGAGGGAGAAAGCCTGAAACCTGAAGAGAAAGCCTGAAGCACTGAAGATCAGACTCCAAGAAGGCTGTGAAAGGGGTTTAACTGCTGTGTCCCAGCACAGGATACTGAGTACGCTATTTTTTCAGGATTTTAAGTCAACTTCATGATGGGAAGGAGACGGCAAAATGCTGGTGGTTGGCCATCCTGCTGGTACCTGGATTTCTCTCGAAAGCAGGATGACATGGAGGTGCTGGAAGGACTCTTCAGCCTGTGACCGAAATGTTGTCTCTGCACTGACATCTGGATGCTGTTTGGGGTCTACCCATTGAAAATGGTGCCTTTCCTGGGCTGTGCTGGTGATACCTCTCTGCATGCAGCCAGGGCTTTTGAGCCACTTAAGGTCCCTCCTCTCCCCTAGGTGCTTCTGCCTCAGTTTGTTTTGTGATTGGAGTTTTGATTTCTGCCACAATTCAATTTCATTCTAAATTTTCCCAGAGATTAATCTAGCTCCTCTGAGTGCCGGCTATTTGCAAAGAAAATCTAAGTCGTGGGTTTGAGTAGCTCTGGGTCCAGTGATTAGATTGTCATCCTCGCCTCCAGTTGCAGACAACACAAGACGAACACAGCGTTGCAATGTCAATATGCTTGGTACGCTTCTCAAACCCACTGAGCAAACACGCGTGAGGAGCATGCTGCAGGTAGGCTTGCTTGCCAAGGGCTGTTGCTTCTTGCCTTGGCTGTGCTTTGTGAGTGCATGGCTCTGTTTAAACAGGAAAACACATTAAGAGGCACTTCATCTTCAAGTGCTCCTGCCTACGGCTCCTGCATTCTTGGCCAGGTTGTTTAGCAAATATTAAGTGCAACTTGCTCGTGGGACCCACTGAATCCAACACTGGCAGGCCAACAGGGCTGTGCCGACATCAACAAGTTGACTGCTGTACTAAGCCAAGGCCAGGTGTGTGCAGTTTTTTGTCACGTTTCTTTCTCCTTCTTGTGTCTGTTGTCTGAAGGTCGGTAGGCTTCCTATAGAGCCTCTGACGGTCACTGTGATGGAATTATAGGGTCTTAGAAGATCCCAGTTTGGAAGGGACCAACAAAGGCCAGCAATTCCAACTCCCAGCTCCACACAGGACCACACAAAAATCAGACCCTATGGTTGAGAGCGTTGTCCAAATGTTCTTTGAACTCCAGCAGGCTCAGTGCCATGACCACTGCCCTGTCCCAGTGCCCGAGCACCCTCTGGGTGCAGACCCTTTCCCTAACCCCCAGCCTGACCCTCCCCTGTCCCAGCTCCATGCCGTTCCCTCGGGTCCTGTCGCTGTCCCCAGAGAGCAGAGCTCAGCGCCTGCCCCTCCGCTCCCCTCGTGAGGGAGCTGCAGGCCGCCATGAGGCCTCCCCTCAGCCTGCTCTGCTCGGGGCTGAGCAAACCAAGGGACCTCAGCTGCTCCTCATACATCTTCCCCCGTAGACCCTTAACCTTCTTTGTAGCCCTCCTTTGGGTGCTCTCTAACAGTTTAATGCCCTTCTGAAGTCAGGAGAGCCAATGTTCTCCCCATTTTCTGGTGTCCATTTGTGTCCATTTTTCTGCACAGGCTGTGGACAGACACAGGACTGCTTACAAAGGAGGTGCCTGCCATATGGAGGGGTAACGGTGCACGAAGTGAATGCCAGCCTTGGTCACTCTATTTTCAGATGCTCAAGCTGAGAGGGGTCAAGGTGCCCAGCCTTTGAGGGAGACTCAGAACTGTCTGCAAATCCGGTGCCCTCACAGTGTCTTGAGTTAAGATACTCATCAGCAGACAAGGCCCTCATCCTGACCAAATTTACAGTAGAAATCTAGTTTTATTCTCTTCTGTTCAATGGCATAATACAGATTTAACATCATGCAAAGACTTGCTCAAATATGAAAATTTACAGATACTGCTATTCCAGGAGTATTACACCAAAACCTGTTCTTGACTATTACTCAATAAAATATAATAAAAAAACCTTTTCTCAAGGTTACCTTGAAACAGATAAGCTAGCTGAATTTAATCCTTACTTGACTGAATATGAGTCCCAGATATCAGATCCACATTCCCACAAGCATCTCGGTGTACATAGTGAGAGCAGAGCTGCTTACTTTGGCCTACTAGGCACATGCCCTGGGCACAGGGTTTCTATCTGCTCCACCAGAAACCCCCCTGCCCAAGGCCCAGCAATCACTGACAGTCCCAGACTCACCTGATATGAAGTAAAACTCTCCCAGGAGCTCTCACCACAAATGGTGTGGGAGCAGAAGTAGAAACTGGAGAAGATCTCACAGAAGGAGATCTCACTCTCCCTCTGAGTGTAGCTGCTGTAGATGAGGCACAGATCTTATCTGTTAAGAACAAACAGACAAACACACAAAAACCTACAGCTACTGATTCTTTCTAAACTCCCTTTCCTCTCATGAGCCTGTTTCTGGGACAATTTTCTCAAACAATCACATTTCCCCACTTCTATCCTTCTATGCTCTTTTATTCAGCCCAAGAGACTTCTCACCCGCAATCACCTTTTTCCCCACTAGTAATCAAAAGAAATCTCTGTATAACAAAAAAGAGGCTTTTTAAACTCCTTCTCAGTAGATAAAGTTGCCAAAGTGTGTTTCCATAAGAGATGATCTCCTTCACATCATGCTAGCCAAAGCTAACAACTGCTCTTCATCCCTTAGCTGCATCCCACAGCTAGCTGGGCTGCAGGTGCCGGTCACCTTGACCCCTAGTCTGAACTTGATCTGGTTCCTCTTGAGACATCAGGAACATGGTGATCTGAGAAGCTCACCAGAAACCTAAGTTGTGCCTCAACACTTTCTCCAAAAGAGCACAAGATAAAAAGCAGATCGAACTACAACAGCGGGAGAAAAAGACAGCACACCTGGAGATAAGCATGCCCATATTTATACCGAAATAAATATTTGCAATAGCAAAACAGGGTTGATCCTGCAGAAGATCTAGGATAACTTGCTAGGTACGTTTCCATGAGGAGACAAATCAGGCCAACAAAGTCAATTTTCACATATTATATATAGAAGTGTAAGAAATGGTTATGGTGTTAAGGACGGGTCTATTTGCTTGTCCTGGATAGAGGAATATTTTAGAGTTAGTGGCTCTGATTGTCAGTCTCTCACCTGAAAGACTGCACAGGGGCCCATTTGCCAATAATAATGATTATGTTATAGGGTTATGAGTTCCTGCCCATGAGAAAACCAAACAAGAAAGACTGATGTTGTCCACTCTCTCTATATATGTCTGCTTAAGTGCTCTGCGAACAGCTGTTGTTAGCTACAAAAGCAAGTGTCCCACAAAGAAAGAGTACTGGGTAAACCAGTTGACCAAGGAAATGGGGACTATCATAAGGAGAAACTCCAAGTTTGTGGTGTACCCAAAGCCAAGAGAAGCCATCACTGCCCTCTGCAAATACCTTAGAGAGGCGGAAAAGCTATTTAGGGTAAATGCTGGCACCAGAAAAGAAAGAAAGAAAAAATTTATAACCTTTCTGCAACCACTCAGGCTGCAGAGTGAAGATTTCTCACCATTGGGGCATGGTGTTCTGTGGAGTCCCCGAGCCTCTCTTGGTGGTCGCAGAGGCTGGAAACCCTTCAGTGATCTTCAGTTGTGGGTACATGTGGTCACTGCTGGCAGCTGCAGGCGCTGCCTTCAACAAGGGACCTGCAGAGCAGAGAAATGTCCACTCATGGCTCCGAAAAACGAGCTCTTGTCCTGGCTCTGGCAGCCCGCAGGGGTGCCTGAGATAAGCTCTGACTGAATGGAGATCCTGGATGCTGATGATGCCTACAACATCCATCAGACAATAAAATCAATTAATCTCCTTATTACAGAAGAAAAAAAGTCCAGAGGGTTTAGGCTTGGGAATTAGACCCCAGTCACATCTCTGTTCCAGGACAGTAATTGTCTACCTAGCCTGCGGGATTGCTCTGACTTTTCTCAGTTAAATCCGGTTTCGTACGGATAGCTGGTACAAACCAGTCTGGTCATGACCCCATTAATTCCCTGGTTCACAGAAGCAAGAATTGGATGTCCGTGTCAGCTTGGCTGCACCCATCTCCTCTGACAATTTTCCCTCTGGAGGAACCTCAATATCCCCTGTGGGGATCTGGCTGGAGCCCACTGGGCCCTGCTGCAGTGGAAGGAGCCTCACGTCCCGGGCAGCAGCCCCAGCCCCAAGGGACAACCAGGGCCTCCTCCACATGCAGATAGGCTGCGTGACACCTTTTACAGGGTGCCCGCAGGAAAGCTTTGCCCATGCACTAAGCATTGGGTGTGATGTTTGTTTTTCCCATCCACACTCATATCACACAAGGTATACTCAAGGCAATGTGTCATTCGGCCCAGGAGTGGTGGGGGCAGGATCATTTCTTCTGTCACTGCCAGGGGCTTGAGCAGATGTTAAAAAAGTGAAGTAAAAGTCATTATTTGCATCCACAGCAATAATGTTGTGCCACCAGCTATATTTATAAATGGAGTAAAACACTGTGTTTTCTTTTAACTGAACTCAGATCTGCTCAGGAAGCAGGAGAGTTGAGGGCAGAAAATAAGCAGAGAGAACTGACAGTAGTCAGAAGGGAGCAAGAGTCCTTCCAGCCACCCATTCGGACGTGCTGAGGGGAGGATGATGGAGGGGAGGGTGACTGACGAAACACTGAGGAGTTAAATTAGACTAAAGAATAGCCGATATATCATTTTTATTTATTATTTTTTAATTTTTCAGCAGCCATCTTTCCTCATGTAAAGACGCATGGCCTGGCCCCTGAGGCATGATCAAGTAGGTCACCAGGATTTGAGGGTTATGTCCAGAGTCAGGTTTCCCAGGCCTCCAACCCTGCAAGGAGGAGTGAGCTGACAGAAGGAGATGTACAAAATAAAACACTTTGAGGGGAGTGAGGCTGTAAGGGGCTCGCCCCGCTCCGTCTGGGCTGAGGGACGTTGCAGAAGGCCCCACCAGCAGCTTGTTGTCAGCAGAGGTCCTGGGCACTGTGTTCAAATGCATAGGCAGGGTGTGTGGATTATGAAATCTGAGTAGGCCACCATGGAGCACAGGGAGGCAGGGGTGATGGGACCTGCCCATGGCCACAGTGCAGGTTAAGGGAGAACTTGGAAAGGAGCTCAGGTCCCCTCAGCACCGCATGTTCCTGCCACATGCAGTTAGGCAGGGCTGCTCTATGGCTAGGGCTTTGACAATGCCCTGTGACTTTTTTTGCCCCATTACTTCAGACTTCATCTCTGACTTCTTCTAGCAAAGCCATGGCTCCCTCGAGCACCCCAGCAGGCAGCCCTTCCTCTCACTTCTTCTTTCCCCAGCTGCACACAAGCCCCAGGCAAGCAGCCAAGAATGGCAAGTTCTTCTTTGCAGCTTCCTCAGTCACCTTACGCAAGCCGTTAAACGGTTTATACCCACCCCACACCCCTGTTTTCTGTCTTGTGACTCTGTGCTGGATATCATTCCATCAAAATTAAGGTGTCACCGCCCTCCAGGCCTGAACCTGGCTCATACAATGTTTTGCCGGAGGCGCAGCTTGTGAGTGTGTGCCATGATGCCAGCACTGCTCAGGTGAGCATCACTTCCAGGCAGGCTGGAAGAAGGAGCCTGTTTTTCTTCACCACCCCCATGGCAGCACAATCCCTCTATGACCCTCTGTAGGGTTCTCTGTCTTGCCAGAGGATCGGCAGCTGGATTGCAGATTTCCTATATGCACTTTACCATCTAATATTTCATAGGGTAACAGAATAGTTTGGGTTGGAAGGGACCTTAAAGACCACCTGGTTCCACCCCCCTGCCATGGGCAGGGACACCTCCCACCACACCAGGTTGCCCAAAGCCCCATCCAGCCTGGCCTTGAGCACCTCCAGGGATGGGGCAGCCACAGATTCTCTGGGCAGCCTGTGCCAGGGCCTCACCACCCTCTGAGGGAAGAATTTCTTCCTTATATCTAGTCTAAACCTACCCTCTTTCAGTTTAAAGCCATTACTCCTTGTCCTATTGTCATCACTCTACTTCCTGACAGAGTCCCTCCCCAGCTTTCCTGTAGCCCCCTTTAGGTACTGGAAGGCCTCTATAAGGTCTCCCCGGAGCCTTCTCTTCTCCAGGCTGAAAACCCCAACTCCCTCAGCCTGTCCTCACAGAAGAGGTGCTCCAGTCCTCTGACCATCCTCTTGGCCCTCCTCTGGACTCACTCTAACAGGTCCCTGTCCTTCTTGTGCTGAGGGCCCCAGAGCTGAATGCAGGGCTCCGGGTGGGATCTTACGAGAGCAGAGCAGAGGGGCACAATCCCCTCCCTCACCCTGCTGGCCATGCTGGTTTTGGTGCAGCTCAGGACACAGGTGGCTTTCCAGGCTTCAAGGGCACAGTGCTGGCTCAGGTCAAGCTTCTCAACAACCAACACCCTCAGGTCCTTCTCCTCAGGGCCGCTCTCCATCCCTTCTCCACCCAGCCCATATTTATGCTTGCCCAAACCCAGGTGCAGGACCTTGCCCTTGGCCTTTCTGAACCTCATGAGGTTCACACAAGCCCACCTCTCAGGCCTGTCCAGGTCCCTCTGGATGGCATCCTTTCCCTCCAGTGTATCAACCACACCACACAGCTTGGTGCCATTGGCAGACTTGCTGAGGGTTCACTTGATCCCACCGTCCACGTCACTGACAAAGACATTAAACAGTGCTGGTCCCAGTACTCAGTGCCCTGAGGAACACCACTTGTTACTGATCTCCACCTGGACATTGAGCCTCTGACCGCAACTCTTTGAGTGCAACCATCCAGCCAATCCCTTACCCACCAAGTGGTCCATCCATCAAATCCACATCTCTCCAATTTAGAGACAAAGATATAATGTGGTTCTTTCCAAACCGTTGGCTCTGAATAAGCAGCTGCAATATTTGCTCTGCCAGAGTGCTCCTCACTCCCCAGCTACTGCTCCATGCATCGCACCACCTTCAGCAAGACTCTGGGTGTAAGGTGTGTTGCAAACTGCAGAGGATCAAAACTTCCTAATTCTGGAATTAGTGTGTTTTCCTACCTCCTCTGTGCCAACCCCAGCTGCAACCCTGCCTCCATGTGAGATTTTGGGCAGGTCACTTGCTGGACGGCAAAGTCCTGGTGACAAGAGCTGCTGGGGATCACAGCCCATCAGGTGGATACGTTGTGTGGTCCCTGCGGCCTTTGGGGTCTGGAGGTGAAGGTGTGCCCATCGTGCCCACATGGCCATGCTGTCTACCTTCCCTTCCTGCTGGTCTGAGCAGAAAGAGCATCCTCCCACTCTGCATTGTCCCCTTCCACCCCAAAACCCTCATTGCGTTCTTTCACACCTGCAAGGAGCTCCTCTTCCCAAATACTTACCAGTTCCCACTGGGAACTGATAGCTGGGTGTGCGGCAGCTCCCGCCCACACTGCCCTGCTCACCCTGCCTGGCATCGTGACACCCAGGCAATGCCGCCTGGGATGCAATAAAATAGAATAAGTAAGAATGAAATGAAATAAAAAAGGAAAAGAAATGGTATGATATGAGATGAAATGAAAGAAATTAAATGAAATAAAATGAAATATGAAATGAAATGAAATATGAAATGAAATGAAATATGAAATGAAATGAAATAAAATAATAAAATACAATAAAATACAATAAAATACAATAAAATAAAATAAAATAAAATAAAATAAAATAAAATAAAATAAAATAAAATAAAATAAAATAAAATAAAATAAAATAAAATAAAATAAAATAAAATAATAATAAAGCGAACCCAAGACACACGAAGCAGCCACACTTAGGGCCTGGCGAGCCCCTGGCCCCAAGCAACTTGCGGCCAGCAGGTGGCACCGCCACTGTGGGAGCCGGGGGCTGGCCGAGCCCCACGGCAAATCAGGCAAATGGAACTCCCTTTTTTTTATTCAGTATGTTTTATTTTTATTTATTTATTTATTTATTTTAAGATGTGCCCAGAGCTGCAAGGCGCTTGATGGGAAAGCTGGTGAAACGGGATGCTCTCTGAAAGTGTCGGTGCGAAAAAACTAACAAAGGAGTGCTGCCCCATTTATTGCTGGAAAATAAAGGGTTGAGGAGTGCGAGGTGCCTCGCACCTTACCATGCCCTTAACCCTAGGAGCTGGAGGGACTCAGTGGGTTGAGAGACCCTGACAGGACGTCCCTCTGGCAGCATCTCCATGTGCGAGGACCAGGCTGAAGACCGGGTCCTGCTTGCCTGTCAGCTCCTCTGCTGTGCCCCGCGCCCGCCATCCTCCGAAAAAAAAGTCAGTGAGTCAGCAAAATAAGGCTGACTCAGCAGTTCCCCGCTGGACAACCGTATCAATGACTCAGCATTTAGGAGGCAGAGGTACAAGCGAGCAGTCCTGAAGCACCCGGCTGCTGCCTTCCAAACGCAACCTCCTTCATGGGGCGGTGGGGATTTCAGCTGGCTGCTTCCCCTGGTGAGGCAGGTTTGTCTAGGGGGAACGTAAGCCCGCACTTACCTGCTCCTTCTAGCGCATCAAAGGGTCAAGTATGTTATGTTTTTGCGCATACCATTAATGATTAACTGCTGTCTGTAGAGGAACTAGTTTTTCTCTTGGCTTTAAAAAAGCTCTTGAAAGATGAAACGGCAAACCAGCCTTGGGTTGGCTCCAGCAGGTATTTACAGCTACTGTATTGATGGTGCAGAAGATTAGCAGGCATCTGGAATCTCAGGTATTTCTTTTTCAGCTCATCTGTTCCTGGTAGGGTTGGAAATGGTTAGAAAAGCATGAGAGAAAGAGCAGGCTTGTGGCTGGGGCACATCGCTTCCTGGTCTGGTTGCCAGCTCGGTGTCACCTTGCACAGGTCACTTGGAGAAGAAAGGGAGAGCCCATCCCTCCTGTTTCAAGGCATCTGCAAGCCCACATCCAGCTCCCATCAACATCAGTGCTGGCCACAGTCAGCCCCTGAGCTGTAGGGTTTGGCCCCATGGAAGCAGAGGGGTTGTGTAGGGTCTTCCTACGGGTGGTGGAGGGTGAATCCACCTGTTTTGGGAGGAGACGGATTGCTCTTCAGAAGAACCTACTAAGGAGACTTTGAAGAGAGGTTTTTGCCTGTCCCAACTCTCCACAGCCCGGCTTTCATGTCATAAGTACGCCCCAAAGATAAAGGAAAATAAAAGTAGCTCAGACCAAATTATTCTTTTCAGCACAGCCTCCGGTCGTTGGGAGAGAAGTGGAGGCACAAATACGGATTCACAGCTCTGTTGTGCACAGAGACGGTATTGATGGACACGTTAAAAATATCCGTGTGGCCGTAAGCCAGAAACCATTCTGTGTCTAAAACGGGTTTTCATTTTCTTTTCCTTCCTTTTGTTTTTGTTCCACTTTCTTTTTTTCTTTCTTTTCTCTCTTTTTTTTTTTTTTTTTTTTTTTTTTTTTTTTATGAAAAAGCCTTTGCCCAACTCTCCACTTTGGTGCTTTACAGTTAGCTCTTCTGAGGCAGGGAGGGTTGGTTTTCTTTTTTTTTTTTCTCTGTGGAGCTGCTTATGAAAAAAAGCTCCTAAGGCTGCAATGCAGACAGACATTTTTCATTGTGTGTCTTGAGCTGGGGGCACCAAAAGTGGCTGGGGAAACGTTGAGAAGGGTGCAGGAACCTGGGACATCACCAGGAGGGTGCTGCTGTGAGATGGGGTGGGAGGCTGATCGCAGGGCCAGGTGTGTTGCAACATGCTTGGATCTCTTTGGGGAGGACACATGCTGACATACAGCGAGTAGAGCAGCCTACGATAATCCATACTGGATGTAATCAGAGTGTTGCAGAAGGAACAGATGGATGTAAAGGCCTTTTGCCCAGGAGCTTCAAGTATTTAAAATCCTCCTCCTATCAGTTAAACCTTTCCCTCGGAGCAGCCGGTTGTATTTCAGCACGTAAATACGCCGCATTCCTTGGACAAGTGAAAGCTTTTACCAGAGGTCCCCAATTAGCTTCTGGATACAATTTCACATCGCAAGATTTCCAGGCATTGTGTGCAGAGAGCAGGTAGCTCTTCTCCAGCGCAATGGTGGCCCTTGGTGGGATGTGACAGCTAACTCCCTAATTAATCTTCGAAATGTCAGAGCCTGCTGGAAGTAATTGGGCCTGACAGTTCAAGGGCTAATTAACTTCAAACCCTGCGTTTCCTCTTGCTTCCTTCACAATTCCAGGTCACTTATTTACCCTTTTTACATGCTTTTTAATGTTGGGGAGTGTGGCCATTCATGCCTGCCTTTCTGGGCGCTGAGGTCAGGACGAAAGGCATCAGGCAGGCTGCCTTGCACCTTCTGCCTTCTCCCAGAGCATCCTGAAATGAGAGGAGAAGGGAGATGCTGCAGGCAGGGGGCTGGCCGTGGAGACACAGCAGGAGGCTCCTGGAGCACCGGGAGCTTTCAGCAGCATCCAGGAGCAAGGTGCAGAGGCTGTTCCAAGGCTGGGCAGCCTGTGGAGCACAGCCAGTGTCATTCATCATCATTGCCATCCCGGGGAGGCTGCAAGGAGCAGTTTCATGGACCCTAGAGCACCGTCGCTGCCTTGCCCAGCTCTACTCGAGCAGCATTATATGTGCTGCGACCCGATGTCTTGGGCAGCCTCCTGCAGCAGCTCTCCTGAGGGCCATGTCCCATTCATCTTTCCCTCTCTGCAGTCTCGTGTGGCCCTCGGCTGACAGAAGATGAAGGACTTTTGCAGCAGAGGATCCAAACCCCGTTCCCCGCGCCGAGTGACCTTGTGACTATTACCAGAAATGCACGAAAAGCCTTTTCTCCGCTTGACAGGCTGAGCCGCTGGCCAGGCGCAGATATAGAGCAGGTCTCCGTGAGAGCAGCACGTGCCTGGGCTCCTGAGCTGCCCCCCTGCGCCTCTTCGGCTTCCGATTTTCAAGGACGAGAGGGGCGAGGAGTTATTTGGGAGGCATCCCCCATAGGCACAGGGGGCTCCCCCTTTTATCCGCCGGCTTCAGACACGGCTCATACGTGAGCAGGAGGATCATCTGCTCCAGAAAGAGGGGCTGGAAAAGCTCTATCTGATTTCCCCTCTCCTTTTCTCTCCTCGTTTCCTCCCAGCTAGGGCTTTCTTCCAGCAGCCACGTAGCCCTCTCCAGAAAATATCAAATCTGTCTGTCACGGACATACCAAGACATCCCAGGAGCGTGGTACCTCGGGATGAGTGACACCTGCCATTAAGCGCTGCTCCCATCATTAGCGGGATCGCACAGATTCAGGCTGTCTCCTCGGAAGGACAGGGGTGGCCATATGCTCGCTCGGGATTTGCGCAGTGTCTCCTTTCACAAGCAGTGCCTTTAGGAGCCCAGCGAAAGGAAGAACACCGAATTGTACGAACTGTATTTCACATATTGTTGGTTTGCTTTGAAGCGCTCAGTCAAATAGAGGAATGTTTGATCTTATTCGCAGCATTTTCTTTGACTAAATGTTATCCAAGTCAGTGCAGATTGTCAAGGCCGATGAAACGGAGGTGAAACATCAACAGAGAAGAGCTTTCTGACAAGTTACTGCCTTACAGTAAAGGGTGGAGGAGCGGGGGAAAGCAAATATAATGAACCAGAGAGCAAATGGCAGCATGAATCCTTTCCATATAGACACTGCAATATTTAATCTGCACTTACAGCTTTTTTTTCTTCAGGCTCTTTTAGGAAAGCCATATGAAAGCGCTATTAATTTCAGCTTTTCCCAGTCACCTTCCTATCCGGCGTTGAGCGATGCTGTGATGACAACAGCTCAATCTGACCACGATCAGGTCCGCTATGAATTACACCACTTATTCAAGTTAGAAAAGTCAGAGGTTTATCAGGCACAGGAATCCAGTGTCAGAAGCAATCAGTCTTTTGTTCAAGCTAGAGAGTGTAAGGGTATCTTGCCTCCCTTGGCATTACGAACAGGGCACACGGTGATGGCAGGAGCTGGCGATGCTGAAGGAGAGGCAATGACTTTGAGCATGAGGATGTTGTTTTTGGGGCATGATGTAAAAAAGTAAAAAAAAAAAAGGGAATATCTGCTCCCACCACCGCTGCCTTCTCTTTTTCATGCCCTGACGGGAGTATAGGGGTGGCTGTGGACCTTCTGCTGCTGCCTCCAGAGAGATGGATGCCCGCACTCACTTTCTAGCAAGACTTTTCCCAATGCTAACACAGATTTCTCCTTCCTCTCTCCTCCTGCAGCCCAAGGACAAGCCTGCAGGTGACAAAAGAAGGCTTCTGCCATCCCAGCCAGAAGTCATCTGGGGACAGAGCTAGGAACCAAAGCTGGGCTGGGCGTGTGGCTGCTGTGGGTGTGAAATGTGGAGTTTGCTCCTCATGGGTTCCTGTGCTTGGGTCTCATGGCAAAATTAAGCAATTGCATTTTCCGTTTTGTGTGTGTTTAGATTGTTAAAAGGCACGAGTGCTTTCCGGCTTCAAAATGAGAAGCCGTAAATACATGGGTACCAGAAGTGGCTTTTGAGCATTTCTTATTGCCTGCATTTCAGAGTCGAATTTTAGCTCTCCTAAAGGAGACACTGCCAGCGTCTGCTATAAAGGGTACACAAGCTACCCGGGGCTCTGCTCCATGGACCTTTCATTGACTTTGCCCCGTAGAGATGTGACCATTATTTCCATAACATTCAAGTAAAATCACATCAGTAGCGCGAGTGTTTCCAGTAATTAACCTCATGCAGGTTCAGCACGGCTCTCTTGCGGAGGTATCACGGTGCTCCAGCAAGGATCACTCTGCTGCTGTGCCTTGTTGTGCTAAAAGCAGCAAAGTATTTTGCTGTTCTAATATTACAAAGGTTATTTTATTCAGATGCACTGGCCAAAATCTCTTGAGCACGCTGCTGCTCTCAGCCCTAGGCTCCCCACTGCTGGAGGGGGGGAATTTTCTTTTTTTTTTTTGGCCTTTCAGCAGAGCAGGAATGTGCTGGCAGCAGCAGGACTGTGGTACCACATCCCAGCCAAGAGCCCACCACTTTTTAAAACCATCTGGCAAGACATAAAACATTTTTTTTTTTCTTGAAAAGCAACAATAGATTCTGCTGGGGGAGTCAGATCTGCTCAGTTTGTCCAAAGATCAAAAATCTAAGGTTGAGTCCCCCTTTCACCTAATAAATTTAAATTTAGCTTTTTCAGGAGGCAGGTATCTAATCCAAGCTAGTCCCGTTGGCTGTTTGTCTGGTGAGAGGAGAGATGGGTTGCCAAAACCTGGTTCATCCCTCTGAAGACAGCTGCCCCCGTAGCTGGCCCTCTGCTCTTGCCTTTCTTTCTCTGTAGTTCACTGGAGGTGTTTGATCTGAGATGGGTTTGATTTTGGAAAAGGGTCGTACTCACCCCTCAGAACACAAATCTGCTTCCCCTTTGGGGCAGAGGGGGTTGTCAGAGGGCCAGGAGCAGGAGGGTAAAAGAATGGGGTTTTGATGTCTCCTCTCCCATTTGCTAACTCAACGATCCTACCCAATACTTAATTTGGTAGATTAACAAAAGAAGCCATCCCCGCAGAGCTGGAAACAAGCTTCATTATGCCATGTCTTGAAAATTGCCAACAAGTCTCTACAGGACCTAATTTAACACATTCATTTGCTCACAAAAGTGCTTGAAGAACAACAAACCTGTCCTGTGCAAGGACAAAGAAACTCTATTAATGTACTTTGTCAAGCTGAACCTATCATAAAAGTAACTGTACACGTCTCTGCTTTATTTTGCACAATGTATATCTGATTCTGTACAAAGAGTGAGAGCAGCTATAAAACTTCCCTGGGGCTCCGGAGGATTTTGAGCTGTAACTAAAACACCCCGAATGCCCTCCTTTTACCAGAAGACTCCACCAAACATGAAAAGTACTTCTACAATGAACCCAAAATGCCCAGATGCCCTAGCTTTCACGGGTAGGGGATTTCAGGAAAAAGAAATAACCCTTTTTACTCATGCGCACGTATATTATTTTTAATGTATATCTGTGTATATATATATTTTGTGTTTGTCTATCTGATCAGTACTTTTCTTCAGCTTCTCCAAGAGCTGCTGTTCACCAGCAAGAGGAAGGGCGCTCTCCCTAGGAGTTATCTGGTCAATACACAGCGATGACATCCATCATATATTGCTCTGCCATACGCAAATTCACCAGCAGTGAGCCAAGGTCCCAAGCAGGAAGGGACTTTCCCCGTGGGATTTACAGCTGATCCAGTCACCTCCTGCAGGAGAGAAGGGCCACTAGTGACTGACAGTCCCTGTTCTCCACAGCTGCATGGAAAGGAGAGGGAGAAACCAGGGCTGAACCCAAAGCTACCGCACTACAGACCTCACAAAGAGAAAGAAACCATGCTGAAACACCTAAGATGGAATCCAGCAGACCATTTGGGCTTGGTGTTCAGACCAGACCACCTGAAGAGCAAACGAATCTCGTGAATTTAGTCCTCGCAACAGGTTCTTAAGCCTGACCTCCAGGGTCACAGCATGCATGTCTTCATGCCCGTAGGGAAAAGATATCTCTTCTCCATGCTGGTGGACACCACCCCACACCACAGCACACCTAGTGTGGGCTTTCCTGGAGGGGATGGGATCCCCCAGGGAGCTGATTAGGCCCAGCACAGGCTAACAAAGTACTTCAGGCTGTGCTTAGCTTCCACACGTGCACAGGCTGGGATTAGTGATGATTTGGGGATTAAGCACGTGCTAAAATAGTTTGCTGGATTATAGCCAGAGGAAGGAAAGAAAAGGTATGAGAACGGAGGCTGGCGTTGAAGGGATGTGCATGCGCTTCCAGCAGCTTAATGCAAACTATTCAGCACAGGATGAAACACACGCTGCCCAAACTATTCAGCTACTTGTTCACAAGCCTATAAATCATTGCATCAAATACTGTTAAACTAACTGGAAGATATTTTTGAAATGGGAAAACCACTCCCATCAAACCATCAGCCTGTATCTCATGCGAGCTCACCTTTTTCATCTTCTCAATTTCTCAGCCTCTAGAGATCACGTCTCTACCAACATGTCCAGTGCTTCTGTACGTTTGCTGGCACATAAATCCACTTTAAGAAAACACCTGTCTTTAGATTAGAGGTTTGAGTGAAGGGCTTAAATGCAAAAGTCAGCAAGTTCATTTATTTGTAGACATCCCCCAATACAGTGGTCCTGCGATGCGTCGCCCAGGTGCTCATTACCGCCAAGGAACTGTGTTGCAGTCAGTGAAATGAAACTGAAGCTAACGATGCACACCAACAGCAGGAAGAAAAAAAAAAAAAAAGAGAGAGAGAGGGAGAAATACAGAAAGTACAAGGGTTGCTCTTCCACGTCCTTGTGCAGTGTCAGGAGGCACATAGAGCTGTCACGTCTCGCCAGGCAGGGAAGGGATGCTTCGGTGCCGGTACAGCCGCGACAAGCACATGATGCTGAGCTCTGGGCTGGGCTGTTATCTTCCCAATCTGTACCTGCACCAGAGCATGAGAACAAAACAAAAAGCAGAGACGAGAACGGGCAGGGTGGTGTTGGTGAATGGGTGTGTTTTAATCAGAAAGTAGAATCATAGAAAAATTAAGATTGGAAAAGCCCTCCAATACCATCTGGTCCAACCATCCCCTACCACCAATGTCACCCACCAAACCATGTCCCCAAGCACCACGTCCAACCTCTCCTTGAACACCCCCAGGGACGGTGACTCCACCACCTCCCTGGGCAACCCACCCCAGTGCCTGACTGCTCTTTCTGAGCAGAAATGTCTCCTCATTGTTTTAACTGTTGAAGAGTAGTGCTCTTTGTGCAATTCTTTGTTTTAATTGATGAAGAGTAAGGGCATGATGTTTCCGTTTTTTCCACTCACCTTGGACATCGCCCGAATGCCAGGACTTTTTGGCTATGATGGAGAGAGGCTTGGCAACTCCATCAGCCAGTTTCCTCAGGACCCTGGGATTCATGTCATCAGGCCCCACAGACTTGTACCTGTTTAGATTCATCAGGTGGTCTCGAACCTGCTCTTCACTTATAATGGGTGGGACTTTGATCCCCCATCTACAGGTTCAGGGAAATGAAGGACTTGGGAAGCCCACCTACCAGTGCAGATGGAGGCAAAGAAGTTGCTGAGTACCTCAGCCTTCTCCATATCTGTCGTTACCAATTATTCAGATACAGAATCTTACACCTAATATAAGAAATTAGCCACCTATCATTGCTTACACGCTCCTATTTTCACCCCTCAGTCTATTTTCACAGATATTAAAGGCACATGGTGACCCTCGGGGACTCCTCCTGTCACCCCAGTGCAGCAGCCCGAAGGGAGCTGGGTCCTCTCTTGTGCTCTTCCTCGCGGCTCTATGCAGAAGGGATGCCACCTCTCACACAGGGCTGGGGGATGGGAAAGAAGCACTCACACAGCCCCTAAGAATCAGCAAGAGATCTTTATTGCCGGGTGTTTGGTGGCTCCAAGCTAATGCCTGGGATGGAGCCTGAGCGATGATGAGCAAGGAGCTGGCCGGGCCCTGCTGCAAAGCTGTCGGTGTTCCCTGACAGCACAGAGCAAAGAGTTGCCAGGGCAGTCCCAGGTCTGATGTGGTCGAGGTGGATCCACTTCCATGGGCTCCTCCGCCTCTTCTGGTGGACCCAGCTCCATGGGCTCCACCGTGTTAGGCAGGAGGACAAGCCCCTTGCCCAGGACTGCCCACATGGGATGCCTTCTATCAGGAATGTTTTCAGGCCAGGGTGCTGTGCCAGGGGGTCTGCCCCGTGCAATTCTGCCTCAACCCATTTTTCTTCAGATCTCCAAGGGTCAGAACCTCTTGTTAACAAAAGAAATTCCATGTACTGGATCATCTCGTGTATTGTTTACAGACATTGTGAATTTTCCTCTGGATCTATTAATATTCTCAACTTCAACTACGCAAGCACCTGCAAATTTCATCACAAAGCTGTTTTCGTTTCCTTTGCATTAGGAGGCTACTCAAATTCAGCTCTAATGCTGTTCTTTCCAGTGCTGCAGTCACTTTTTGATTGCATTTTGTTCTGCCCTAGTGCCTGAGCTCATGGACTGCTTAGCTACACGTTCCTCTTTGCTGCTCTTCCCCGTGCTGCAAGCTATTCTAACTTAATACTCTTGCTTTTCCATGCTCTCGCTGTTTTTCTCATGCCTTTTTTAACCTGACTCATGTTTGCGATGTTCGACACTTGGATGTGATTAAGAGTCACCAGATGGTATCGCTGGAGATGGCTTTGCTGATCTTATTTAAGCTGACTTCTTTAAGACCAGTTCCTTCCTGAAGAAATGGGGCCAGTTGTGATACATTTCCAGTCTCAGCTGTGGGGAGGATGACGGGTAACATCCATTTTGCCTAAATGGCACTTACTCAAGACCGCTGTGTAGGTTCTGCCTGTTGGTTACATCTACGCAAGCAAGCAATACGTGGTGCCAGAAACCTTGTACGTCCACAATCAATCCCTAGAAGAGTTTTCTTGTGTTGTTAAATTTGCTGGGATCCCAGAAAATTTGTAAAGGTCTCATACTCTTGGGTGATGGAAAAGTCAAAGCAGCGTGAGAGCTCTGCTGGATGGCTGACAGAGTGCAGAAATGTGCTTCCTTGAAAATAAGTTCTTTATCAAGAGGTTTGCAGGCATAGATTGCCCATGAAAGCGAGAATGGAAATGCATTTTTTGTTTCATCGCGCTATATACAATAATCAGGAATAGAACAATTTAATCTGATGACAGTTTTCATTCCATTTCTTTTAGGGGAAAAAAAAAAACCACCACTGAATAGCTTTTTGTTTTACAGTACTTGGATTGTTCCTCCACTCTAATGCAAACCTTTCTCATGCTTTTTCAGCTGCCACTTAGACACTTTTTAAAGCACAGGAAAATTAGTTTTTCATACAAAAGGGAAGAGGTGTTTCATAAATAAGGAAAAGCAGGAGTTCAATTTTACTGCAGTCATTTGTCACTGAAAGGGCAGGAGAAGTGAACAAGATCTCTCTTTGGTGGCGCACTTAATGCTCTTGAAAATACTCTGTAATATTCTGTGCAACCAGTCTCTGTTTAAGACCTGCCTTTTGCTGCGTCTACAAAGGAATTTGCAACAGTGAGCTAGAAAATGTACTCGTGTTAAATGCCCTATTAAAGCTAGGAAGAAGAGATCTCTACGTGCTCTGCCCAAGCTTTCCCTTTCTGTTCTTGTTCTCCTTGACCAAACCTTTAATGATCAACTACTGCACCGTGTCCTCAGCGTTGTAGATAAGGATCCTTTGGGAAGAGGATGCAGTGGACTCTGCCCATGTAATCTCAGAGCAGCCACAAAAATCCAGTGCCACAGACCCCAAAGGACACCCCGTGAGCACTGAGCGGCCTGACGCAGCAGGGCAGCCAGTCTATCACTTTCTGGCTTCTCCCAGCATTGCATTAAAGTGTTTTAAGTGATGCCATGGTTGTAACCTTTCCAACGTTACTTCACCATTCATCAGTTTGAAAAGCGAGTTAATTAAGTGACAATAGCAAGTTTTGTTCTGCAAAGGAAACAAAAGAAGAACATTTTCTTGCCTCGAGGTGCTCATATTTAAGCCTGGATCCTGCCAAAATTTTGCACTTGCTTAAGTACGTAACCAGTGTGCTTGCATGTGCTTACTGCTAGGAAATTCACTCAGATTGCACCCCCCAACTCCAGCCCTGCTTTCTTGTTGAAGGTCCTGCATGACCAAGTCATCCCTGACTTTGGATCTCAGCGCTTTGGAGCATGAGTTATGCCAAGGTTTGGTGGGTTAGTGCAGCACAGCACAAAATCATAGTTCATTTTCCAGGCAAACAGCACGTGGAGCAGAAAACTGCATGTTGTTGGGGAGAAGTGGGAGAGACTGGAGAGAGATTCATTTTGGTTAACTTCATCTGGCTAAAAATTGAGATCATCTAGAATAATTGTTCTGGCTTGTCCAATAGCCAGGGAAGAAAAGTTAAGTCTTACCTGAGATGCCAAGGTGATGGACGTACCTTGCTCCACCAATGACAGAAGGAAGCCAGACAAGTAGCCTAGGGTAAATATTCAACATTTCTAGAAGACTTTATTCAGGTGAGTGGAATCCCGCTCTTAGTGGCTGGTAAAGGAAATCGGAAAATGTGGTGTCACTTGGACAAACTTTTCCACTGTTGCCTCTCGTGAACTTGCTGTGCCCATAGCTTGCACCCACAGCTGAGGTCTGATGAATTCTCCTTTCCTTTAACTTCTAGCTAGAGTCATTTAAATAAATCAATAAAACTAAAATGAATAAAAATCAAGGAAGCCCTTTACCAGAAGCAGGTGACTACAGACCCGTATTACCAACTCAAACGTGGCGAAACTTTTCTGCTCAGTCTTTCGGATTCTGCTGCTCTCTTGCTGTCTCTAGCAAGTCTCTTGCTGACAGTAAACCAATTAGACGACTTTTAGTGCTGGCTATTTTGGGAGTATTCGGCTATACTACACAAACACCTATTACAGTACATGTTGGCCTGGGGACTGGAAAGAGAAAGGGAGGCTGGAATTAAATCAGGCCCTCTTGGGTTTTATGGTCATGATGAGAGAAAGTGAAAATAGAGAAAAAAATCAATCCCAACACTGGCAGCATTCAGGACCCAGATGACTGTGACCTTGTAAATAATGTGGAATTCATGCTCCTATTAATTTGCCCAGTGCCTCTCTCACCTTATTGTAAAAGAGGAATAATTCAGATTACGTCAACGGAGTTAAACTCCTATAAAATTAATGTAAGATCCCAGTGCAGCCAAAAGTCTCTCCACTGGAAAACAAAATCTCCTATATGCGAGACTCCATTCCCCAGAGTTGTTTTTCCTGTATTTTCCCCTTTAAATCCCAAAGAAAGGGGACCATTCAGTGAAACAAAAAGCAGTTATTCAGTGTTTCATATACTGACAACATTCATCCTCAGGAAGTCTTTGTTGATTGTGCCTAGCATGTATAGTAATAAAGTAAAAGCAACACAAAACGGTGGTGTCTCCATATCCTATAGATGACACGAGGCCATTGTCCCGTTATATTTAGACGATGCCCTGCTGCTCGTGGAGAGCCTCCCCAACAGCAGTAACCAGTTACCAAAGGTCAGGCAATCTCTTAAGCCAATTAAAAATAGTGCTCCTAGACAGTGGTTCATTCAGATATTGATTCTGGTTTGGAGACCAGCGAGCGATAGAAAAGAAGTCAGATTAAATGTTCTATTACAATGGCGTAATGTATGTAAAAAACAATTATGTCCTCAGCACAAATGCCGAGACGGGTTTTGTTTCAGTTAAAGTAGCGTACAATCAGATTTGAGTGCAATTTATTTGAGTGCTACAGTTAGCTTGAAAAATGTTCAGAGGTTTAATACGCATGGGCGCATATAGAGTCTATATAAACATATCCTTGTATATATACAGACACACACACACATATAATTAACAGCCTTAAATTAGGGACATATGAAGATCCTTAAATTAAAAAAACCCGAAGAATTCTAAAGCAGCGTTGACAACAGGCTCGGAAATCACATGAGCAAGAAGACTTTTGTGCTTCGATTTAGTATTTTTGGTACTAATTTTATAAATAGTAAATATGAGCTATAACGGGAGCTCGCTAATGGTTAGGGTCTCCCACTGGAGACCCTTACGGAAAAAAAAAAAAATATTTAAATGAACGTAACCTTCTGCATGTGCTAATGTAAAAAATAACCTGCTGGAGTCAGCAGGAAGCAGGGACGATAAAAGGCGGAGGTGCTCCAGGTCTCGGCTAATGGGCTGCGCTGCGCCGCAGGCTCGGCGGTTCCTGCAAGAGTGAGGGGAAAGCTGCAGCACGAGCTTCAGCTGCCTTCTCTAACATTTTTACAAAGCCATTTTCCTTTTTCATGCTTGGTTGGACCGAGTGTGATCTCTGGTGGTCTTTTACTACGCTCTCTCCAATGTTTCTCCGTATGTGTACGTACTCTGTGTATTTTTCTTTAATTATTTTCCCGACAGTTTTTGTCGCAAAGTTCATTTTTTGCAACAGCCATTCCCCAAGGTCACAGATTCTCATTCCTTTTTCTGAAGAACTTTCATTTACTTTCACATTGCACACTTGGAGTTTCTTCATCTTATCCTTCTTGTCCAGCAGCTTTTAATAATATTTGCCGCCACCACTCTTCTGATTATTTGTATAGGAATCTTTAATTCCCACACATTTGATTTCCAGATATGAAATACAATTTTCTTGCTATGTTTTGTAAATCCTTCGCTAAATTCAAGTTTCTAGTTCAGAAGTTGAGAGTGTTATTTCAATATTTCCTTAGCTTCCCCCTGCCGTCAGGAAGTGGATCCAGGATGGATGGGATGGATGCTTCTCTGCTACAATTTCTCCTTCCTGTGTTTTTATTTATGACACTAAAAAAAAGGAACTTCCAATTATCTTCAGGGTTATTTTTCTGTATGGACTGGACGATGTATCTGTTAATTCATAGATATATGGGTAGTTGAACCACCTCAGAATACCGGTGACTTGAGCACTTTCTAATATACGCATGGGAACTTCTTCTTCTCATTCATGTTCTTCTTCCTTCCTCCTCATTCCACCTTTGTACCTTCCTCTGTCAATCTTCACCCCCTCTTAGGATTTCCCCGGTGCTATTTATGGCACCAGTACCTGGAACACTGATACGTCCTATCTCCTTTTCTACTGCTACACCCATTTCACTGGCAGAGCACTGTTCCTACCAGCTCTCACTGCATGGGCCAAGCCAGGAATAACCTCTGGTATTACCTGCTTGTTGCCAGTCATCTTGAATTGTGTGTGGACACTACATCAAGAAGTGGGGGAATAAATCATTAAAGCATATTGCGGCATTCAGGGGTACAGCGCGAGTTAAAATAGCTGTGTGTTTTCATTTTCCAGCAAGATCAGCATGACAAGTAACTTAAAAAGTAAATAAATAAACCACAATTATAGCCAGCAGTATTATAAACTCTACAAAACCTCAAAAGTCCTTTTGCTATCCCTACGGGCTCTGGGGCAGGTGAGAACCACTAAATGCTATTCCTAGAAGTCTGCTGACATCAGGTGAGGGGCTGGTAGGACACCCACACTGTTTTGGCTTGACTCAGAAGAACCAAAGAGGCAAAAATCAATGGAAAAGAATCAATTTAGTAAGGAAAAAAAATATATTTGCAAACACAAAATCTGAGATTTTTACAGAGGCACCAAGTTAAATGTGAATTTTGCTTGGCAAGAGTTAAAAAAAAGTCCACATGTTTATACAAAGGTATTAAAAATACCCTGCTGAGTAGCCCTGTGTGCTCCTTGCTGCCCTGGGTATCTTGCTTCTGTGGCTGCCAGAGAGGGAAGGAATCCTGATCTGTCCCATGGCCAAAGTGCGGAGAATTAAACCCTTTGTCTCGGGAGCCTTTCACCTTCTCAGGCTGCTTGAAAAACCTGCAGGGGAACGAGAAGCCATGGATATTCTTGCCTTGGGAGAAATTTCATTTCTGTCATCGCTGCGTGCTCCTTCTCCTGAAGATGCTCCTGTTCGCAGCCTGCATCAAATGAAAAACACCGGAGTACATTATGGGGCTGAAAGCTTTTAATGTCAGTCTTGGAGCGTAGGCTCGACGTGTTCTCAAGCCCGGGCAGTAACAACTGACGGGAGATAGCACTGCTCTTTCAAAAAATGGCAATCATTTTTACATGCTATTGATGGGTTATTCTGCTATTAAGGACATAAAGGACATGAAGTTTTGTGCTTCGGGGCATAAACCAGTCTCTCCTACATCCTTGGCAGCAGTGGAAACTTAACCAAATAAGCAGATTATAACGTGATTGTCCATTGCGGGGTTTTGTGTGTCTCTCTGAAGTATTTGATGCTGGCCACTGCTGGAGACAGGATATCACATTGGCTGGACTACTAATCTGATTTAGAATAACAGACCTTTTATTCCTATTAAGCATATCTCAGTGCAGAGTCAGGTTTCAACTAGTACTGATGGTCATGAAACACTAAAATCGAGCCTCAACCCACCCGCAGAGACCAGGTACAAATGTTATCAATGCAAATACAGCATTGCAAAATTCAACTCATCCAGTCATGCCATGCTATGCTTTCCAAATGAGGAGCAAACTATCAGCAGTATATTCCATCATTTTCCTTTGCAAATTGCCAAAGCAATGCCAACAAAAGATTTTGTGCCTGGCCGGCTAAATTCACATGCCAGTTCTGCTAGGGAGAGTTAGCGGAAAGATTTGTGTGTTTGAGTACAGGGCTAGGTCCCCAAAACAGAATAGCCTTTTCAACTCTCCATGTTGTTAGCACTTCTCTCAAACAGCACTTCCCCTTTTGCTCAATCCTTGGATGTGGGAAAGGTTTGTTGTCAGCTCTGTGTGCCTGCAGCGCTTGCTCAGTGCTGAGCTGCAAGCTGGTCCCATATGCAGGCTATAGCTGCGCTTTTGCAGGGTCCCTTGTTGCAGCTGACTGCTGCTGACCACAACTCTCATTTCCTCTCCATGTGAACGTGAAATGAATGCTATCAGAACAGCCTTTCTTAATGCAAACCAAAGAGAAAAAGATATTTTTCTGGTTTATACTCGACCACACTGTATTTCAAATCCATTACCTCACCTCCACAAGTCTGGTGGGAATTCATCCCTTTTGTCACGTGCAGTACACGGACCCGCACTACTCCTACGAGGATCCTTGTACAGCTTTTCTTTTTATTCATTTGCCCAGCACACAATCATCCTTAAACGATCTCCAGTGTGTACCAGCTGTGCTGGGTCCTCCGTTCATTTGTGTTGTGTCATCAGAGCTGAGAGCTGGGGAAAAAAAAAAAATCACACAAATGTGATACAAATGTCAACTGTAGAGTAAACACAGTACTGTGAACCTTTCAGGACAGAAACTCTGTCTTTGTTATGTGTACTGTGTGGAGCATAATGTAGAGGCATTCTGGCCTGCACTCATAACTGTGGATTCAAATTTGTCTGAAGTCCTGATCCTGCTTTTAGCAGATTGCTAAGCCAGGGGTAGGAAAACAGAAAACACACTGTCACACTGATTTAGGTTCTGCGTCTTCTGCCTTCTGTCCTATGGCTCTGCCCTATGGATGTGCCTATCTTTATGGACCACAGATGAGCTCATCTGGCTAAATAATTCAAAAGAGCCATCTCCCACGGAGTGGATGTACCCTGCTGCTGCCTCCTTGCCTGGCCGACCCCTCATCCAGTCTGCCGGTGCTTGTTGGTGCCCTAACTCTCCTGACGTGCTTGGGCACACAGACCTCTCCCTGCTCGATCGAAGGGTATTTCCATATAACCTTTGGCAGCTCACGCTGCGAGCTGTGCAAGATTACTCACCCCTGCTGTCTGCCCTGCCTTCTCCTCAGCTGTCACGGCAGGGACAAGGACATCACTCTGGGTTGCCACCAATTTCAGCTCACAGGAGCAGACAGCTGGGAGCTGTACTGCCTGAGAAGCAGACACTGTGCCTATCCTCTTGCCCCTGCTATCAGTGGGCATGGGCAGGGCAGCTCCTAAATCACCCTGGGATCATCTCAAGGCACCTGTATGGGGCTGTGGTCTGCTTGGAGCAACTGCTAGGTCTGCAGGATTGCCTCACAGCAGAGCTCGGGTGTCCACCTAAACTTAAGCTGTTGGGCATACAGTTAAAATTCCATAAGGAATTTTTATTGATAATGTTCTAAGTATAAACTCTGTTCAGCGAGACCTATTTATAATTCTTCAATCTGTCACTGCCATAACCAGGCAGATGTATGTGCCCAGGGAGGCATATTATGTCAGATGGGAGACATCCTCCAGAGCTCACCCCTTTGACCCTCATCTGTGAGTATTATTATTCGATGCCTTATGAAAAGATATGAAAACAATGAGGAACCCTTACACTTTCTCTGTCCCTAAAGGATATCTGATTGGAGAAAAATGTAAGTAATGTTTCAACAGTATGCTATTATTGCCACAAACACAAGACTTATTGAAGAACTTGACTGAAGTTGGGCATGACTATGGATGGTACCACAAAAACATTTGTCAGGGGACAGTCACCAAGACACTGTGACAGAAGGGATGAGTTTGGAAGGTGCATCAGACATGGTCAGCCACAGCCATGTCCAGTTGGGTTTGGACTGTCTCCACAGACAGCAACTCAACAACTTCTCTAAGCAGAGGTCCTGGGGAATGACAAGCCCAAAGTCACACAGTATGATAGCACAGGTCTCTTTTATTGACCCCCAAACTCTTTTCCTGGGCATTCAGCTGGGATGTTTGCTGTCAGATCTGCCTTTTAAAGTCAACGGCCTCCTGCTATTCTGTAGCTTTTCCTGAAGAAAAGAATGATAAATTTGATAGAGGGGACAGTGGGGTTGCCTTTGTTGCTTTCAGTAGGAAGTCATAAAGAGGAAAGACAGCTTCCAACTTTTCGTATTAAAGGGAACAACTCTGTCTTAATTTCCTGTGGTTTTACATGAGAACTGTCCCTGAAGGAACCAGACAGCATCTGCCACAAGCTCTGTCTACTTGATTTTTTTTTTTTTTTTTTTTTATCCTGGACAATTTTACAGTGCTGGAATACGAACGCGTCTCCACATATCCCTCTCACAAGGTGCACTAATTCCTTGGGTAGATGTGCACATTGAGCGGGATTTTATTTTGTATTATTTTTGTCTGTGTGGGAAGCATTTTTCATGGGGCACGGCCTTTATGGCACGCTGAGGGGCTGCGATGAGGAATAAACCAATGGCCGTGACGGGGAGTTTTTACAGAGGAATGCCATGCAGGCTTCGATTTGTTAATATGGGATGGAAAATGGAATAATTTATTTGTATATATATGAAATAGCGATCATGATTAATTATAATCTACCGCCCTAGCAACGGTTGCTAAGGAGAGGGGCGGGGCCATGAGGCGGAGGCCCCGCCCGCCCGCCTACAAGTCCCATGATGCCGCGCGGCGCCGCGGCGCGTGATTGGGGGGGGGGTGAAGAAGAAGGAGGGGGGGGGGTCGGTGTCCCCCCTCCTCCCCCCCCCCCGCGCCCCCTGTCCGGGCCCGGCCGCCGCCGCCATGTTGGCGCCGTGAGGCGAAGATGGCGGGGGGCGGCCGCGGGCGGGCAGCGCGCTGAGGGAGCGGCACCCCCGGCTGCTGAGAGAGAGAGGGAGGAGGGAAAGGAGGAAGGGGGGAGAGGCGGGGGAGAGAGGGAGGGCTGAGGAGGAGGAGGAGGAGGAGGAGGAAGAGGAGGAGGCGATGCGAGCGCAGCGCTGAGGCGAGGCGAGGCGGCGGCCGTTGGACGCCCCTCAGGGTCCCCGCGGAGCGCTGAGGGGATCGGGCTGGCGGTGACCCCCCGGGATCCAGCTCGGCCCCGCGGATCCGGCTCGATTTAACCCCCCGGGATCCGGCTTTATCCCCTCAGGACCCAGCTGGACTCCCCCCCCCCCCCCCCACCGCAGGAGCTGCCCGCCCCGCTGGGTGTCCGCGGCGCTAATGAAGGAGGCGGCCGGGCCGCGGCAGCCCTGGCCGTGAATCACCCCGTCGTTATCCGGCGGGGGAGAAGGAAGAAGAGCAGGGAGAGCGAGGAAGGCGTGGGGGGGGAGGGAGGGAGGGAAGGAAGGCAAGAAAAAGGGGGTGTGCGGGCAGAAGGAGCCCCGCACGCAGCCCATGTCGCCCTGCGGTCCTGCCGGCCCTACCTGGCACCGCCGGTGGTGACGAGAACCTTTGCTGCCTTTACGTCTATTTTTTTATTTTTTAATTTTTATTATTTTTTAATTTAAAATCGGTTTTTCGGAGGGAGCTCAAGATGTCCAGCGGAGTCCCGGCTGATATGGTGAGTCCTGGCGTCCCCCCCCCCCCCCAAGGCCTCTTTTGGCAGAAGGGGATGGAAAGGAGAGGGGTGTGGGAAGGGGAGGGGGGGGTGTGAAAAATCTCGGTGGCGTATTTAAGGAACAAAAAGTTCCCGGTTAATAATTCCTCCCCTCCCATCCCCGATGCTGGTTCGGCTTTGATTTTGGGGAGCGGAGGGGAAATCTGCAGTGTCGTCTGCCGTGTGGCCAGGCAAGTGTGGATGCCGCCCGGTCTCCTGGCGCTGGCAGTTCATCTCCGGCTGCTCCTGCCTGCCTGCTCCAGCAGTGCTCTTCAGCCTTGCCCACCACTCTTTTGGGGAAGAGAAATTCAAAGCAGAGCATCCAGACTGCTTTACCCAAGCCATTTCTTTTTTCCCCCTCCCCTAAACCAGCTGTGAAATTGATTCTCAGCCTTCTTTTTCGGCTCCCAAACTTTGCTCGTTTCTTACCGACGCCGTGCCTTCTGATGCTGCTGGGAAGTTAATCCCCTCACCTGATGCCGGGTCAAGAGGGAGAAAGGAATTCTCGTGCCCTGTTTGCACAGGGAGAGCCTTTGTGCACTAGCTGCAATCTGGACGTTTTTCAAGGGCACTCCTTGCACTTCTTATGGCGGACTGTACTTCAGCCCGTGCGGGTACATTTAAAATAGGAAGGCACAGCTAGGCGTGAAGGGAGGGCGATCGGGTCTGTTAGGTAACCTTTCTGCTCAGCAGGGCTGCACCGATTTGCCTGTATTTCCATAAATCACTTAGCTGAGCGGAAAAAAAAAAAAAGTTGTGGCAGTGGTTTGATATGCTGGCTCTTTATTCTTACGGCAAAACATTTTCACTTCCCTCCCCCCCCCCGTGATTGTTTGCGTTTAAAGGCACTTTGACAGCAGCAGCCGGGGCTGTGCGTTTTATTTTCGGGATGAAATTCTGTTTTGTGAGTGTGAGCTGCCGTGGCGGTGGTGATAGAGAAACTGAGCCTCGTTTCAGCCATCGATACGCAATTAGTGGTGCATATGTAGGACAAACAGGCTATTGAAATCGTGCTAGTTGCTTAATTTCATTGTTTAATTCACAGCTTTTCTACTGCAGGGAAGATGAGCGGGTTTTGCCAAAAGAGCAGAACCAGTGAGATACAGAGGGTGGTCAGGCACAGCTTTAAGATTCCCCACCCCCCTACCTAAATACTAAAAATATATTTTGTCTTTATGGGAGAAAAGGTGGTGACGAGGCTGCTGCCCCCGTGTTTAAATCCTTTCAGTTGTTTAGTTCCATACGTGTCTTTTTGGGGTCTCTGACCGTGAGAACACTCTGAAACCCCTTCTTTTTTGCACTTGTCTGCCTCTGCATGGCAGAAGTCCCCTCCTCAGCTGCGCAGAGCTGGAAGCACATCTCCCAGAGCTGCCTGGAGGAGCCCCGTGGCTGTGACACGAAGCTCTTCTTTCCTCTTACCCTGGGCTGAGCGCGGTGCCACCTCCACGGCTCTCCTCCGTCCTGCCTGCCGGGCAGTCGTGGTGCTGCCACTACGCTCGTCGTGTCGGAGGACTCCATTTTATAACAATACACGGATCTCCAGAGGTGAACTCGCAGCTCGTTCCTCTTGCAACTCTTTCTTCCCGTAGTTGTGATGTAATGAGGATGCTGCCGGCAGGGATACCGAGGCCTGGAGATGCTCTGCTTCCCCGAGTCAGGAAGAAGCTTGTTAGGCAGAGCGATGTTTAAATATTGAGTCATTACAAAGACATTTGGATGAAGATGTCACCAATGCCAGTATCATTTAACTGGAGGGACGGATGTGTTCGGCTCTGTCTCGGGATCGTTCTGCTGAGTTACGGCGTTATTAGCGGCAGTTTCTTCAGGTCTGAAGTGTGTTGTAGAAATTCAAATCGCTAAACACAATCAATAATTTAATTTGTAGAAAGAGCACTCGGAAACTCATTTTGGGTCTCTTTATCACCGTCCTCCTTATTTCAAAGGAGCTTGTCCAGGAAGGAAAATGGGATTGTTATTTGATTGCTCTTTAAAGAGGAGCACTTACCAGGCTGTCACCTTGTTTATATATGTTTTTATTTACTGTATGATTTTGCAGTTTGCATTTCTCTTATCCACCCACTCTGTAATTTGCATCTACAAAAAAAAAATATTCCCCATTTCTGTACGAGCTGGCATTGCTGTGGGGGGATGTCACATTACGAAGGCTCCATCACGTTTCCTAAATCTGCTCTGAATTGCTCAAGTATTATAATAATTGCGTTTCAAAGTGTTTGTCAGATTCATGAACTAACCCTCTCATAATAACAGTAAAACTATTATAATTGATGCTTCTTAAAACGCAGCCTTCCTGTCCTGCCTTGGAAACATCAAGGACCTGCTATAGATAATTTCCTAGCGAATTATCAAATCTTCAGCAAGCTTTGTGCTGCTGGGTAGACACAACTTGATCCGGCCTTCTCTTCTCTGATGCTTGGTTGACTTCTTCCCAAAGCTCCAGCAGATTTTACCTGCTAACCCTTTCAACATCACTTCTGAAGTAATTACCATAAGTACTTTATCATTTGCATTCCAATAATAAACTGGATGGTGACACACCACATTCCGGGCATTGTCAGTTTGTGTTGCATTATTCCTTAGCAATCCGTGCTGCTTACAGGCTGTCCTCCCCTCCTGGAATGAAACCTGCCAATACTGACCTCCGTACTCGTGTAGGTTCTTTACTTATTGAGGACTAGGCCATTCTGCATTTCTACAGCTTAATTTTGTTTATTTCCTTGATAATTACTGGCACTTGTGGCGGCCAGGGTATTTGAATACGTTGAATGATTTCATCAGATAACTTGTTGGTTTTGCCATCTGGTAGCAGCTCCGGTTGGAGTGAATGACAGCAGAGCTGTTGGCAAGTTTTCTTTTCCAACAACGAGGAGACGTGAGGTTGCTTTATGGACTTGCAGTCAATGATGCTATGTTTTTTTTTTTTTTTAAGTTAATCGAATGAAAATGGTTTGCTACTTGTTTAAAAACTGTAGCTGACTATATCAAAGAAAGCGATTTATTAAAAAAATAAAAAACCACACCAAAAACCACCACCACCACTAGGCCCAGCCCAGCAGTTGCTGCTCAGTTGAACAACCCCCTTTATTTTGGTGGAGTTATCAGTACAATCTGGGAAGCTGAATCTCTCCATTGTGTGGCCCTACCATGCCTCCCCCTACACATATAGTTCTTCGGGGGTCTTGGAAGTTCACAGTAAGGGGCCTGTGTGACTATTATGCTGCCTGCCTTTTCCTGTATTGGTGCATTTTATTTAGGTACGGGAAGGCTCTGCCAGCACTTCCTTCCTGTGCAGTTCTTTGCATGCCCTCTAGGATATCGAATTTCAAATTCTTTTTGTGTCGAGTAGTAATCAAGTGTAATGTATTTGGCCCGTGGTGTTTTCTTTTCTTTTTTTTTTGGGTGGCGTTGAGTGCTCAAATCTCTCCAACAGTTGAAGGTTTTCACTTCTGTTATGTACAACTATTGAATCTGTATGCTGAATTTAAGAGATGTAGGTTTTATGTCAGAGATCTTTTTAATAAAACTGAATGTTTGGTGATAGACAGTTGTAGACATGCAAGACCGTGGGGTTCACGGCCTAAAATCCTGACGTACGTGAACAATATTAGACGAGGGCAATAGGTGGAGGAAGACTAACGAACTGTGCTCAGTTCATCTTGTTAGTGTCACTATCTTTAGTGACAATGTGTGTACATGTGCCCTTTTAGGAAGTTTAGTGCAGAATGACGATGAACAGCGTAACTTGTCACATTTGTGTGTCATTTATACAATAAAATCCATTTTGGAGGAGGCTAACAGAGGAACAGGATGGACTTCTAGCTGATCCTACAAGCAGTACGGCAATGGTGACGTCCTGGAATGGGGCTCAGGCAGCAGGGGCTCGGAGGAGTAGCTGGTGGTATGGCAGCTGAGTTTTATCGTCCGTCATCCAGTCTAAATAATTCTTTCATCTATGAATAATAAGTCCTTTATCACTACAATATGCTTTGAACATAGAAAGAAAATGCTTTGTTTGCTCTTAGCATGTTAATGTATTGGAACAAAATGTAAAAAGCCACGCATCTCGGTTCTGTTTTGACTGCTTTTCCTTCTGCCTTCGGTAGATACCTTTTCTTTGTTTTGAAACTTGTTACATCCCTGGTAGCCTTTCCGCATACCCTCATGAAGAACTCAGGGGGCTAACAGTGTTTGTATGGCCTTCATTTTATTCAGGGGCAGGTAGCTGTAACCTCTGGGTGGTTACAGATTTGTTTGGCTCTGCTTTTGTTGTCTGATCCCATGAAATAGTGGAGGAAACGGGTGCTGAGGGCCATTTGAGGCTTCCCTTGTTGGATTGCTGGAAGCCAGTAGTAGCTGCTGGCAGGTTTCAGCAGGACTAAAAGACAAAAAAAAAAAAAACACAAATACTCAGTATCTGGTTGTAGCAAAAGGAATGTTGAATTCGACACATTTAAAACCAAAAACCAACACAGTTGCCAGAATTCATCTGAGGAATGCTGACAGCGAGGTCAGGGCCCGAGTGGGGACAAGTCGGGGATGCGGAGTTAGGGCCAACGTCAGGTACCTGTAGCCTGCTTTTCACCTCAGTGTGTGACTGCTGTTTGTGCGTATCTAAACTTAACTTTGCCCCATTGGTATTTTGTTTGAGATCGTTCAAGGCCCATGGCTCTCTTCCTTGGCTTGGCCTAAGGCTGTGGTAGGAGATCAGCCAGTCTGGATACCGCCCTTGCAGCAGACTTGATAGGCACGGCTTTTATGGTACTGTAAACAGAGTGACTAAGGGCAAGCTTTTCTGTTTTTAACTCCCAGTCCTTTCTAAGGATGACTTCTGTGAACGTCAGAGGCCGCGGTCACGGTATCTGCACCAGGCGGGATTTACTTGTTGGATAGTTCTGGTCACTCGGCATCAGTTCTGAGTAGAAGTCAAAATGCAAACTTTTGGTGATGTCCCTGCATATGCTTATGCAATCCTGAGCAGAAAGGAGAGCTCAGTTGTGACTCAGCCCGAGTGCTACTCTACTTTGCAGGAATCCAGAAATATCTGGAATGTGACTAATCATTCTTGTGGTTTTATGTGGAAGTGATCGGATGGCTTATTTTCAGCCCTTGCTTCGTACAGTACTGGGTCCACTGACTTGGTTATTTCTCAGCCCAAGTACGGGGCCAGGCCGAGCTGCAGATCAATACTCTTCTCGATGTTGTGTGTGTCTTGCAGCAATTAACCGAGCCCACAGAAGGAGCGAGCCTTCCCTGCCACAATTTTGCATGCATAAACTTCAGCTCCCCATAGTTATTACAGGGCTGTGACTGAGGGAGATGCTTTCATTTTAGAAGCCGTCAGAGGTGAGCAGAATGTCAATGAGCAATTTTAATGTCGCTGCTGTCGTGTCAGATCTGAACTTCAAGACCCCAGCTCTTCACCAGTTTTAGCTTAATTTAGAGCTCCGGTTTTCAGTTAGCAGTTAATAATAACAATTGAATTACTGTTAAAAATTACCCTATGAACTCTGCTAGAAGGACAGCTTTATTCATTTTGATGGTGTCTGATATACAGACTTTGCAGAATATCTTAAAGCGAGGAGTAGATCATTTTTCACTGGGTATACCTCCAAAGAAATACAAATTCACAGATGTGCCATTGACTATTGCAAGCTACGATATTGAGGAAATGATACTGGAGGAAAATGAAAAATCAACAACCCACAAAAATTAAAACATTAAAATAAGATGGAGACATCAGTTGAGGTTCTGCAAATAGCTTTCTGTGCTTCAATACTATGTTTTTTGTATTTGAAAGGAAACTTGTTGAGTGTGATAACTTGTGAAACGGGCTTTCTAAGAACGTAGAGACAATTATTTAGGTCTTTAATTTGGGGGGCAATGTTAAAAGAACAAGTGAAGACCTTCTGACCTGTAGGAATACCAGGCCTACAATGTATAGTCCTGCAGAAATACTTACGCATTGTTGCTTTTGAATATTCTGACATATCTGTGGAAATTGGGGTATTTTGCAGTCAGTAATAGAGATTGTGGTTAGCTCCTGAACAGAGGCTAAATTAGTTGCTGCTCGGAAAGCAGCTGCTGTGAAGACCCTTCTGTGTGTGTTAAGACTCCGCAAGTGTGTTGAAATCTGGCTTGGAAGTGTGGTTGGTGTGCATTTTCCACAGCTAGAAACTTTGTGAAGTGCAGATTCAGCTGATTGCAGAGTTGTGACACTGCCATTGGTGTCTTGTAACTTTTCTGCTTTTCTGCTAAAGACATCTGAAAATAGCTTGCCGGTGGCAGGGCCCACATTTGGGGGTTTGTGTGTTTGTTGTTGTCTGTTCTTAAATGAAACCTATTTGTGTGATTGAGTTTTCCATTAAAAGGAGACTTTGTGGCAGTGTTGAGCTGAGATTTTATTCCATAATACTGTTGTTATGGAGACAGAAACAAGCAAGGAGCTCCTTGAGTTGTGTGTATCCATACAAATTAGCCAAGTAGGCTCCTGCCTGTGATTTGATGGGTTTGTTCAACCACCAAAACACCAGCTCAGGGCCTCAGTGGGATCTGATTTCTGTCAGTGGCCTGCACCGCTGCTGAGAAGCCAAGGTGGCCGTGTGCTGGAGCATTCTAGCTGAAGCTGAGGATCTGGACTTGAATCTACAAATCGATGGGCAGTTTGCCTGGGAATGAATGCTTAGCTCCTTTTCCTTCCCCTCCTTATTATTTATTTTTTAATTTATTTTTCATAAAGTGGTGTCCTGAGCTCGTGTGGAAGCTTTGCTGTGATCTTCGTTACGCAACACGCGTTGTTTCGCGTTGCGTAAGAAACTTGGAGCACTTGATAAAAGTGCAGTCCCAACTTCAAAATAAACACAAGGAAACTAAATGTGACTTCTCTTTCAGGGACTGAAGAGAACGAAGTGTTTCATCTCAAAAATAATCGTACTTCAAAGTCCTGTGTTGTAGCATTGGTTGCTATCTCCTCAGTGGAGTTACGATACGGTAATATTTCGTGGTCTGGCAGAGATCCACGGCATTATAATCTGTTCCTGATACTTACCATATATTCTAGAGGGTACTACTGAATCTGGCTCTGGGATCTGGCGCATGTTTTGAATGTAAGGAAATAATGGACTAGTGATAAAATAGTGAAGTTCAGTGTTAATCAAAAACCTTCCATAGCTGGGGGTATAAATTTAAAAATCGCCTTTTTAAAAGTAGATTAGTGTCAGTCTGCTTGTGGATATATGTGGTGTGTGTTAGTAAGCCTCAGGAAAGTTATTTTAGATTATGTTACTTCAACATAATTATTCGAAGATAGTTGCACTTCACAGTATTTCCTTTAAGATAAAATACTGTCCAACATTCTTCAGACATGCTTATCTGTCAGATACTGTAAGTGGCTGGCTAGAAGGCCGTGTACTTCTTAAAAGCCTGTAATACCTCGTTGCAGCATTTTTTTAGTATCATTTTTTTGATTATAGAGGTCTTATTTGTATGAACATAAAACTAAACTTAATTCTTGGAGTAGCATTCCATGGTTGTAATTGATGTACAACACATTGCTTAGGATGTATCCAATCTGAATATTTGTCGCTTTGGCTGTGCGTGAATATACTTTTAATCAGTACGAGCACGTTAGATATAACGGTCATGGGGTGGGCTAACAAGAGCTTAGCTCTTATTTTTGAAGCACTGATCCCCAATGGAAACAGACTTCATTGGGCTCACTTGTTTCAGGGGTTTGTATTTGCGCAGGTATTTCTGGAAATAAACTCAAAACTTACAGAAAGCTTTATTGAAAGATTTAAAGTGGGGGAAGGGGAAATCCCCATTCACTAGTTCAGTATGATTCCCTAATACTGGAATTAGTGTAAAATCACACACAATTAGTAGCTTCCGATAGCTGTATTATAGCATGTCAGTGGTGATGAGTGTCATATCTTACTGTGTAGGATCATAGCAGATCCTGAGCTAGAAGGGAGTACAGGAGTCATGGAGTCCAAACTCCTGGCTCCACAGAGGACCACCCCAAAACCAAACCATGTGTCTGAGAGCGCTGTTCAAGCACTTCAACAACTCCAGCAGGCTCAGTGCTGTGACCACTGCCCTGGGGAGCCTGTCCCAGTGCCCGAGCACCCTCTGGGTGCAGACCCTTTCCCTAACCCCCAGCCTGACCCTCCCCTGTCCCAGCTCCATGCCGTTCCCTCGGGTCCTGTCGCTGTCCCCAGAGAGCAGAGCTCAGCGCCTGCCCCTCCGCTCCCCTCGTGAGGGAGCTGCAGGCCGCCATGAGGCCTCCCCTCAGCCTGCTCTGCTCGGGGCTGAGCAAACCAAGGGACCTCAGCTGTTCCTCATATATATCTTCCCCTCTGGACCCTTCACCACCTTCATAGCCATCCTTTGTGTGCTCTCTGATAGTTTTATGTCCTTCTTTTAGCGTGCCACCCAAAACCTCACACAGTACTTGATGTGAGGCCACACCAGCGCAGGGCAGAGCAGGATAATCATATGTTTGTAAGGATGACTAAAAAGCTGTTCTCCCAACAGAGCGCTGTGCTGTCTGTTACGAAGGCTTCCAAAGCTCTCACTTGCTTTAATTTTCTGGCTTGCTAAGTGTAGGGCTGGGACTGGCTGTTGGTCATACAGTGTGGGGAGCACAGGGGGTAAAACTCTGCCAGAGGCTGTCGCTGGTTAGCATGGTGGGAACAGTGGGGTCAGTGGTTTAGCCCCTCTCCTGAACAGCTACGGATGTGCCCTGCTTTCCCCTTTACACGGATGGTGTGGCAATACCTCTTTGAGTCCTTGTAGTTTGCCCGTACCCGCAGTCAGGAAGCCCGTGCTCATAAGCTGGCGCTTGCCAGGCGTGTTACCTTAGGCCATAAAAATGTATCCTATTTGACTTGAATGTTGGTAGGTTTTCTACCCAAGTATGCTGTAATGTGTATCCTTTGTGCTGGCGGTTTCTAAGAAACGCTGTTTTAGCAACTGGCTTTGAAGGTTTGGTAACTGTTTTAGGTGAGTTTCAGCCAGTCCCCTTCAAATGTGAAATACTGAGGAAGAGAAGGTTTTTTCCAAACGACACTAATGAGTATTTCTAGCCATCTAGACACCGGAACAAAGCTTCAGGATGTAATATGTCAGATCCTGGCACCAAGAAAACAGCTTATTACCAAGCCATGTAGGATCTTCAGGATCCTCTTTTCATGAGTAATGGCAAAGTGACCAGGTGCTCGTGTCAAAGAGAGAGTGCAACGTTTCTGTCTGCTGGTTGCTTCTGGCCAGTACAGTTCCATAAGAATCCAGCTTTCATACAAATCTGGAAATGGGGATCTTTCATTTCCAGTTCCATATGCTTGAAATTATTTGGGAGTTTAAAATATCCATTGCAGTGGCTGAGATGCTAGGTGAACTCCAGTGGGATCGCAGTGAGGGGTCTGGGGAAGGTGGCAGCGCGTATTGCAGAATTGTTGTAGCTTGGAAGTGGTGCCCTTATCAAGGGTAGAAGAGGAGTATGCTTCTGCAGTGATGGGCTCAGTGCTGCCTTGCTAGCAGGGATATCCATGAAAGTGGGGGTCGGGGGGACCTCCAAGCTTGCTTTTTCACCTTCATTTCACCTTTGTTGTAAAAAAGGAGGCTTGAAGCACACAGTTCTGCAGGGAACTCTCACCACTCACGTCTGCTGGGGTGCTGGGACTTCTGTGTGCCTTCTCTCTTTCCCTCAGTCGGCTATAAAGGGTGTAAAACTCTTTCCAGAAGGAGGCTAGCGCTTCTAAGCTGAGTTGTCTTTTTCAATTTGTGTTTTAAGCGGATAACGCCGGCAAAATGTGCATAATAAACTGTATGGTGTAGTTACTGTAGTGCTAATTATGTCATACACGGAAAACTGGCATTAGGAGAGAACTGTCCCACTTCTGAAATGAAATACAGAAGTATAAATACCAGGATCAAGATGGCAGAGCATGGGATGGTGGTGCTTAGCTGCCCACTGGTTGTTAAACCATCAAATTTAACTATTTATTTATCCTGTTGCATAAATGGATAATCATCTCTTCTTCGAGAACCGTGTGCATCTCTCCATCGCAGTATCCCTTTCCTATTCAGCACCAACTCCTTTTGCAAAGCCTGGATCAGTGCCTTGCTGTTTTGCGCTGCTCTAACATGTTTTGGATGAGAAGTCCGAATTCACCTTGAGACTTCTGTGATATGCAGCACTTCCCTGTGTTCAGTGATGTGAGATTTTAGTTTCATTCTTAATTTCTCCCTTGATTTCTGTAAGTTTCTTTTTAGAAAACAACATGTAGGAAAGGCTGCTAGACTTATCCACGGAGAAAGGGGTGATTATCGGTCAGTGCCTTTATCTGCAGATGTGCTGGTTGGTGCTTGCTTTTTCTTCAGCTGGGTTTGAAATTTGCCTGAGTGAGTAGTTAAAGAGTGCTGAGTAATGCCAGATAAGGTGGAGTGAAGGTAAATACTTTCCTGCCTTTGCAGCTGATTCTGCTGCTGCATATCAGTCCTGACTTTGATGCCTTAAAAAAAAAAAATCCTAGGTTATGTATTTTATTTATAATAAGCATGTGGTTAGGAGATATTTTCTTTCCCTTTGTTATCTTCTGCCAAAAAAACTAAAACCCTGCTTTTGTTTTATCTTCTAGTTCTCAGCATATAGAGGTGAAGCCCAGAGGGAAAGAAAATTACTGTTCTTAACAGGGAGATCATTTAAGGTTTTGGTCTTTTTTGCCATCAACAGTATAGTTTCATAGTTCTTATCTTTTGCTAAATGTTGCTCTGCAGGAGGCCTAAGATACAGATTATTCCTGAATAAATCCATCATTTTCTGCAGTCTTTGTATAGTTTTTCTCGCGAAATCAGATGTACAACATTATGAAAACTGTGGTGCAGTTTTCAGGAGGAACCATAACTATTTGTTGTGGTAATCTAAATTTCATCTACAAAAATATTTTTTTTCAGAGTCTTACAGGAAGTAACCTCCCGTTTTTGTTCTGTCTTTAACTTTGGGGGAAAGACAGCAGTTGTTTCGCTGTGCTCTGCCAGAAGCTGAATTGGCTAACCCTAGAGTGTCCCTCGGGCTGTTTGGATAGGGAAGAGGAAGCGTTTTGAGCTGTTAGAAACCGTTCTGGCTGGGTTGCTGCAGAAGATGGCACGTGCTTGGTGTTGTAGGCATTTTGAGCTGCTGTGGTAGCTGGTAGGATGGGTGGTGGGAGCAGCTGAGAGCAGCGCAGAGGGGAGCCAAATCACAACTACACAACCTTCTAGCAGTGAGCTCAGAGGCAGTGCACACCACAGTGTAAAAGCCTGTTTATGGGCAGTAGTTTGCCATGCAAGCATGCTGGCCAGCAACCAACTCATGATTTTTATTCTTACCATGCATAGGGTTGTACTCTTAGCGATTAAATTCCAGTACGTACTGCTTTTAATGTGTCAGGTGAGAGCAGTTTTCTGATGGGCATCCTCACCTACCTGTTGCATGCCGAACACAGACCAGTGTGCCCAAACCCATCCCTTAACTTGCATTTGCATTTTCAGTATCGGTGCTGAACGGAGAAAGATAATAGAGTACGTTACTTTGGGTGGAAAAATGTGTAAGTGTTCTCCCACCTTTTGGTAAAAGTGACTCTAGCGTTACCAAATCCAGTCTCTAAGGCAGTAAGGTTTCCACCACTTGAAGAATTTGCCTCATTGTGGCATTAGTGCCATTTAGCACGTGTTGATGGATGTGTCCAGACAGCCCCATGTGTGGGGGAGACCTGTGCCCTTGTGGAGGAGCAGCTGCAGTGTATGGGGACTTCACAACACCTGAAAGCAGCACCAGAGGCGTGTGTTCAGGTAACTCATTGGAGCTGCTGGGGCTCTGCAGTCCTGTTTGCAACAATTTCATATTGTTTGGTTGGTAGGCTGCCTTTTCCTAGCTCGTGTCCATTAAGTAATGCTTCACAATCAATAAACTTTTTTTTTTTTTACAGTAAATCACACTTCCACTGCTTCTGTTACTTCCTACAATAACTTTTGTATCCATGGTTGTGAGTACAGTGCTAGAAAAGAAGTTTTCCAGTATTCAAACTCCATTTCCTTCCTTTTAGCACAGAAGAAATACTCCTTTAAAAAAAAAAAAAAAAAAAAAAAGGAAGCTGAGACATGGTATTACAATGAATTTAAAAGTAATTTAAGTTATCAAACAAGAATTTGCACGCTACTGGGTTAATCTTGAAAATTGTCAGAAGTCTGATCCATCAGCTTTGTAATTTGTGGTATAAAATTGGACTTGAATGGTCTACGCCAAATATCCCAGCAGAAATGCAATATGTCTTCAGTACATAAGAGTGTAATCATGCTTGTGTGGCAGGAGAAAAAAAAAGATATCTGTACAAATTTGTTTTAATGATACTGAAGATTTTATAATAGTCTCTGAAATTCACAATTTTTTTTTGATGCTAGATTAAATGAAAGCAGCTCACTCTTTGGAGCTTGACGGGTCTCTCTTGACACTTGGCCTGAAATGTTTGCAAGATATTTCATATCCTCAGAGCAGAAGAGAAAGAGTAGCTTGGAAATTAATGCATACGTGGTTAAATAATGAAGGTTTTTCAGCATTACGTAATGTACGAATACGGAAAACTTTATCACTTCCCTAGCAAGATTTCTGTTGTATACTAAACTTCTTTCCTATGACTTGAGGAGTACATGGTACGTTTCTGTTTTGGAGGGCTGCTTTTGAGAGTTGTGCATTGTGAAAGTTAAGTCACAGTGTGAATGAAGCCCTTGTGCTGTGTCTCATATTAGCACTTTGCTCTTGGCCCAGTTTAATCCTTGAAACACTTGTTTAGTTCTGTTTTTTTCAAAAACATGTCCAGTAGAATCCCAATGACCGTACGTAAAGCCTTTCCAGCATAAGTAGTTGTAGTATTTGGAGAAGAAGAAAGCCTTGACGTGCCCAAGCTACGTCACGAGTGCTGAGACAAGACGCATTGCTGTGCGTGTGCTAGAAGGCAGTGCCTGGGATTTGCAGCGGCGCTTCATTTTTGGAGGAATTTCATAGGGAGTGGAGGAGTCTTTATATAGTGCCTACCTAAATAGGCACTCATCTAAATATAGCCTCCATCCGTATGACAAGACTAATCGCTGGGCTCGGGCTTCTGGCAGACCTCTTTTGGATGGCTAGATTTCATTACCGAGGGATCAATCAAAAATTTGCGAATTAGAACTGCTATTTCGGGAACCCTGGAAATAATACTTGACCTGAAGAGCCAGGAGGCTTTGCTGAAGTATTTACAGTGTTCCTTTGAAAGCTCTAGCACGCGGCATGGATGGGAAGCAATGCTCTACCTGCTGTCTTGTGCCCCGAAGACCAAAGCAGAAGTAGCAGCCCACAGGCATGTCCTTTCCTTCAAGTCCATCTGTTTTCTGCTGTGGAGACACGAGCTCTTACATTTGTGTCTGGTGTTTGGGGATGCGTGTAGCATGATTGTTGAATGCAGGCAGTTTATTCAAAAGACTTTTATTGTTCAAACTAAGCTGAAAATGATCTGGGGGATAAAGCCGTGCCCTAGTTTTGGATTTCGGTGCCTTGGAAAGCATTGTAGTGCCAAATCCACACATGTGTATCTCCTTGTTTGATTCCTTCCCTCCTTTTTGAAGACTGATGAATTATTTATTTTTAGGTTAGCGGTAACATATTCTCTGAGTAGAACGTGCATAATGCTCTATTCAATGTTAATTTTTAGGGGTTTATTTTTCTGGGGAATTATCTACTTCTCCGTGACTGTGGCTCCAAGCATTTGTCAGGTGGCCACCAAGCAGGGGCCGTTCTGCTGAAACACTTCGGGTTTGGTGGCTCTGTGCTTTTTTTTTTTTCCTTTAGGGAAATAAAACTCAAGAATTAATGCTGTTTCTTCCTTCCTGGAGCTTTGTAATCAAGCAGACGAGCAGATTGCTTTCTCTAATGAGTAGAAGGGAAAATAACCACGAGAACCTCAGCACCAGAAGGATGTGGGGCTGTTAGAGCAGGTCCAGAAGGGGGGGGTAAATAACTAATAACCTAGCTTGGCGTGTCACCAGTGTGAAGCAAAAATGTCAGTGAAGACTTGGGGGAAGAAGGTTTTTGTCCACTCCGATGTGCACATCTTCTCTAGGCTACAGAAGCTGGAGTTGCTGTGATTTTATAATAAAGGTCTGAGACGTTTGTCACCCAACTTATTAATTGTGTGGGTACTTGGAGGACATCTAAAAATGTACAGAATTGCTTCTTAAGCCCAGATTTGAGTAGAAGTTTCTTGAAATTGTCTTTTGGAGGATGTAGGTTGTCTGAGTGTGGTTTTCCAAAGTGAAGGTGATGCGAGGCGTGCTTGTAGCTAGGACACTCACAGGCGCTTTGCGGGTTTTTATCTGTTTTGAAGTGATTCTCTACTTTGTCAACTCACCTGTCATAGGTAGCTTGTTGTAATTTAGTTCTGCTGCAGGTGATGGAAAATAGCTAGGACTTCATTCTGCACACATTCAGCTTGCCACATCAAAATATGAAATGCAAAACCTTGTCCGTACCCTGCAAGGCTTTGAGAAGTGCTGAAGAGGGCTGTGTTGGGGCAGATACCTTTGCTCTTTCCTGTGCTGTGTGATAAAGTAAAGACGTTTTGCAAAGTAGTTGCAGAGAATTATTTTAAACAAATCTCCTCCCCACCCCAAACCCTGTGATGCAAAATGAAGCTATTGCAATTACTGTTTTCTCATTTGGCTGGACGTACACGACAGTAACCCCCAAACTTTTCATTTTTCAGAGGATGCGGATTATTTCAGACACAAGAAATGTAGACTAGGATATAATCTGTAGAAACACGGTGTTATTCCCAGTATTAGTGTATGCACTACAATACACACTTAGCTCTCTTTCATTTGAGAAGTATTCTCAGGCTATTTAAACGTTGTAGCTTGGTTTAGTTAAAAGCCTATTTTCAGAGACTTGAAGCAAAGACCAATTTCATAACCTGGGCCACCATCTGTTAAATGCACGAGGAGCTTATTTATTTTTTTTTCTGGATGGGTTTTAGCCAGCTGTCCATTTTGCTCTGTTGCCTGGATGGAGGCGTGCATTTAAGAATAACACAGTGGCCTTTCTGTGAGTTGACACAAAAGCTTTTTTTTTTTTTTCCCTTTCATTTTAATCTGACTCCTTTAGCTTGTCTGACACTTCCTTAAATTTAGTCTTTGGCCGAGGAGTGTATTTGAGATCTTTCCTCTGCCTCACTGCTTTCATCTTCTGCCGTGTAGGGCCGGAGCTGCTCCCCCAGATGGGACGTGTGCCTTCTCGTGGGTCTGCCTGCTAGCCGCAACCCGAAGGCCTTTCTAATCCTATTGACATCTAACCCAAGCAGCACCGCCTTAATCCGTCTGGCATCCCTCTTACTTTGTCTGACCCTGGGAGATGATGCAGCTTTTTGTAACTTTCAAGTCTTTCGGATGAGTGTTTCGGGATGATAATGGCAGCCCGGTAGAGTTGACTGGGTTTTTTGGGTTTACTGACTTCCTTTTGAAAAGTTGGCTTTGTGATAAATAAGACCGAGATTCGGTCTTTATGTAAAAAATCGGTATTTGCAAAAATCTGGGAAGACAATTGCTGCAGGTCAGTTAATCATTCTGTTTTGCTGAGCAGTTTGCAGCAAAATAAACTGTATTGAGGCAAAAAATCATCAATTGCAGAAAATTGCTTAAAATTAGAAACCAGTTCTTTGCTGACTGCCGCTTAGAGCTGGCTTTAAAATGTAATTCTGGAAATTCATCCTCCTGCCTCCCACAGGAGTTTTGCTCATTTAAAATTGCAAACTAAAGCTCAAGTAAAATCAAGGAGAGATTCTAGCGGGGAAACTACCCAAGGCAACAAGGCACCACATTTTCTGGCTTGGATTTCCATCAGATACCTTGCGTCTGGGTCTGATTCATCCCCCTTAGGATGACAAACCTCCTTTTGCTGGCCCTCCAGGAGCGGTCAGTTTGAGCCTGGGCTGGGAAAGGCTTTGGCTCCACTGGATTTGGGAATCCTTGTGTGTTTCTTCTGCCTTGCAGAGTTAGCAAGAGGTGTCTGCACTGCTAAAAGCACAAAACCCCTGAGTTTGGTGTCGTTTATGCAGGCTCCAGCCTCTTCTCGTCCTGTTGAGCTTTGTTTTCTGCTCTGTCTCGGGGCAGCTAGGCGAAGGGGTGTTTGCAGTGACTCCGGCGTGTAGATATGAACAAGAAGTGGGAACAAGAATTTGAAGCTATTGTATGAGGGCAGCTGGGATACTAATCAAGCTGTCGTATCAAAATACTCGAAATGCCTGCTCTTATACTCACGTATCGGTTGGATAACCTGTGCTTGAATTAATCACATCCAGCTTCAGCTGTTTGGACGTGGCTGGCTTTGGCTTAAGGTTATTGGCCCAACTCAGCAGAGGCTTACTCTAGGAAGATCAAGGACCTCGAATCTATGCTTTTAAAATCTCCTTTGCCCCAGCCGCTGTCTTCAAAGTCTCCCTGGAAGCTTTGTAGCTAAAACCTGCCAATATCATGTCATTGCAAGACAGCCCGTTTATCTGTCTTCCTGGCAGGGGGGCAGCCCCGGCAAGCACTAATGTCTTCATTCAAACATTTTAATGAACCAGGGACAAAATTGTGATGTCAGCTCACCCCACGCACACTTTCCATCTAGCCCTTACATAGACATGGCTAGCCACATCACGCCTGCCCTCCCATGGCCATGTTTCCACCATGTCCTCAAAAGTAGGATTTAGTTGTGGGTAGTGCAGCCAAAAAAAAGAACGGGTCATGAATGATTTGATGGAGAAGCAATCTGGCAGAAATTCTCCCAAAGCTTTTCCATGTCTGCCTTAAAACCACTCATCCAATGAGCCCAGAAAAACGGTAGAAATTGGGACTGCCCCTTTTTGTCAATTGGTTGCAGTCACAAAAGTGTAGATGTAAAAGATGCTCTCTAGAGAAAGCCAAACTTGCTGAATGCTGGAGGTGCCCAAGTGCTTGCACTTATGTAAGCGCCGACGTACTGAGACAATACTAATTTCCAAGTAGGACAGCGACAGTGAACGTGGCTTAAAGGATTAGTTGCTTGTCAGGGAAATAAAGCATTTTTGTTGTTGTTTTGTTCTGGTTGTTTATAGTAAAGGCCACCTGAACGCCTAAACAAGCATTCATTTTAAAATAGTTGTTGCTGGTTGTTGTAAATTTCAGATGAAATGGTACAACCAATGAGAGAATTAAGGAAATAAAGCTATTTAACCTTAATGCCTTTTTGATGCATTTTTTACACGTAAATGTGGCTGTCAATCCTTTCTTACATTCCTTATGCAATGTTTATCAGACTCTCATCTTCCTACCAGTGCTGCTGTATGGAAGGATGGGGGATCAGGGGAACACTGGAAAAATCTGTAGTACTAAAAATACTTTGGTCTGACTAGTCCATATTTATAGGTTATAGAGCAATTTAGGTTGGAAGTGACCTCAGGAGGTCCTCTAGCCTGAAGTAGAGCTGTCCAAAAGAGCAGCCCGAAGCAGGACTGTCCTCAGGGGTAGGAGAAGTTGCTCAAGCCTCATCCACTTGAATTCTGTGTGTCCAAGGATGCCAGTCCCACTGCCCTTGGGGCAACCTGTGCTAAGCTTAAACCACCTCTACCCGAAGACTTCATCTGTGTGTGCAGGCAGAATTTCCCTTGCTGCAGCTTGTGAACATCAAGATGCTTCAAAACACTGGTAGTTTAGCTCTTTGAATAAGACCTTTCAATCAAACTGCTTTGGGATTCCTTGCACTTTAGTCTGTGAGTAACTAAGTGATTTTATATTCTTAGTGTAGAGCAAGTCGGCCTGTGCATAGTAGTTTGAAGAGCAACCTGTGAAGTTTTATTAAAATAACCCAGTGTTTCTGCATTCCAGTGTAGATGGAACAGTTTTGCTTGTATAAATATTTATTGAAAAATTGGCTTAGCTGGACAATTTGTCTGTGTATTTCCTACTGTCACCTCTAAATAACTAAATGAGATGAAAGATGCATTTATTTGGGGGGTTAAGAGACACTTAAAAAATAGCAAGATGTTTCAGTTACAAACACACAGCTGAACAAGGACAGAATTCTCCCCAAATGCTGACCAGCCTCTTGTATGGCTGAAACTTTGGATAGGGGTGAGTGAGGAGATTTCTATGAGGCAAAAATAACAAACAAGGGCAAGATTGTTCTTTTCTTGTTACTGGTAGCAGGAAAAAAAGTAGTTTAACAATGTATGCACAATGTTATGTTCTCCCTTTGGTCTTTTGGGGCCAAAAGTTAACCTTTAGTTCCTTGCATGTGTATTGACCTCTGTCTTGTGTACCAGTATGCTCTGTTTAATGTGTTTTTGTTGGTGGTGTTCCTAACTTTAGGTGTTCAGAGTGATGAAAGAAAAAAAAAAAAAAAACAGGAACAAGGGAAATCCATAGGCACTGCCAAAATGTCTCGTGCTTATGAGAAAAAGGTGCAATTTCTCGAAGTTCTCTAAAAAGCTGCATTGTGTTTGATAAACTTCTGAAAATGTGTATTATGAGAGAGGTTCTCATCTCTAAAATATGCATCCCGGTGGGATTTGGTGGTAGTTGCTAGAAGGGAAGATGATCTGCTGGAACCAGCTTCTGCATTCTGCTTTAGTTACAGGAGAGAGAGGAGAGGGCATCGCTTGTGGGCTTGTCCCTGGCTGGGCAAATGCTCAACTTGTGCTTCACTTCCAAGGATGTGCAGCCTATCACTATACCTCACTAGTTCTGTCTAACAAATAGTCTTTTATTTCAATATCAGTTCCCCTGGCTTTGTTTTTATCAAAACCACTTCAGTTTTCTGAAGCATGGTGAAATAAAACTGCCGTTCTCTAGCTTCACCCTGCAAGCCCAGGCGCAGAGACCTGTGCTTCTCACATAAAAACAGCACCACATGAAATGTACAGTGCCTACATGTGCATGTTCACAAGCAGGGTCATCCTTGCAGCAGGTTCTGAAATTACTGACCAGTATTTTCCGTGATTTGGTAGCATTTTAGGTGATATTCTTCAGTTTATAACTGCTTGTGTGCAGCCCTTTTGCTTTTCTCTTCTAGTACGAAGTGTAAGCGTGCAATGAGTGAATGAAGAAAAGCATGCCTTGTAGTGCTTCCGTGTTAAGGGAATGTTTACGACTGCTTATAACTGTCTTTTTCAATCCTTGCAGATTTACCGAAAAAATTATCCATGCTTATTGCTCAAAGGTGGAATTTCAGCACTGGAAATAAAATTAAAATTACAGCATAAAACACCCAGACCAACTGTAAAGCTTTATAGGCTCAATAAAGGGTTTGGGTAGTATTCTGGGGAAGTAAAGTTTCAGAAGATCCACGTTTTAATGAAAACAGTATTATATTTTTTTATAAATATAAACTATGAGGGGGAAAGATGATGCTGATTTAATGAGTTTGTAGACTGACCTTTTAGTTATCTTATTAGTCACAGGAGCAAAATGATTTAAAACACACAAAAGCAAAACAGCAACAACAAAAACTTGAAACCCCAGATGATTTTCTGAACAGGTATCTATTCCCTGCAATGTCTTTCTCTTTGTAAATGGATCCAGGGGATGGTTTATTGAACTTATTAATTTCCATTGCCAAGGGATGACTGAGTAAAAGAATCATTTTTTTTTTTTTGAGTGGTTTTATATACCAGCTGTTGCAGATCTTCTGATAAGACATGCTTTTCTTCCTTGTACTTTTGCCTGGCCTTAGAGTCCTAAACTCCACGGTCCAGCTGTGGGAAGAGCTGCCTGAATTCAGGTGTAATGAAGGCAGCCATGTGTTGGTCGAGAAACAGATGTATGTTGTTTGTTTTTTTCTCAGATAATGGTGGAGATTCTGTAGATTACCACAGCGCCAGCTGGAAATTGTGCTGTGCCCCTCGCCGAAGTGCTGAAGCTTCCCTTTTCAGAGCTTGCTTCATCGGGGCTTTTTGCAGGTTCCAGCTGTGCTAAGCACGAGGCTGGTCCATCGTGGGGCTCTGCTGTAGGACCTGGCTCATTTAATATCTTTATTGGTGACCTAGAAGAGGAAGCAGAGGCTCGCTTGTCAAATTTGTGAACGCACCGAGCTAGAGGTGCAGTTGGCCTGCCCGAGGGCCCCTTGACTTGGCACTGGTATGCGTCTGGAATAGCGCCCAGCTTGTTCTTGCATTCATCTTCCATATAAAATCTATCCTTTTCCTAAATTTGCAACCCCTTTTTGTGTTCAAGTTTCTTTTCGTCTGTTGTGTTCCTTGCTTGGGAAATTACCTTGCCAGAAGTCAGTGAAGGAGTTTCCTCCTTTTGCTGCTCCGTGATGAACCAAACCACCCGGTGTGACTTCAGTGAGGTGCATGTTTCAGCTCTGTTGGCTGGCCAGCACAACGCGCTGGAAAGGCAAGATGCTTGATAAACCTGCCCAGTTCTGAAGCTGAAGGACTGCTTTGTTGTTGGGAAGCTACCTTGAAATAATCGCCAGCTAAATCTAGGTTGAGGTAAAATTCAAAACCGCACGATAATATTTCAAGGAGAAAATGTGATACAGAGAACATAAATGCAGAACCGAGAGGGGTTAGAGTGAACTGGTCGATGTGAGATTGGATCTGGAAGACCTCCTCCTTGTGCCCAGATTGAGAGAAATATCCTCTATGACAACTGCTTTTACTTTTGTCCAGCACTCGCTGAGTAACACGCTTGTTACTAACCTGTCAATGAGCTGAGGGGTCTGTTTCACTGTTGGTTGTAGATTCGGGACCAGACATGGCAATAAATGACAGCTGTGGGATGATAATGGCCCTGAGGTAGCCTGTCCTTCAGGGATGCTCTAACATTGTTTTCCTGTTCCTCCTGCAGCATCTCTATTGCGTCCTCCTTTGACTCGTGAACTCCTTTTCACTCCCAGCTTTCTTGGGGAGATTTCCCAACGCTGTGCTGGGTGCTTTGCTCAGCTGTGCTTGCGCACACAGCTCTGCTCCATCTCTCCTGCTATGGCTTCACTCAGCTCCTCCTCACCCACAGGCACAACAATCTGAGGCCTGCTCTGTACAAAACCCTCTCTAGTCCAGGTTTTTCTCCTGGATTATTCTCTTTACATGCAATTTACGTTCTCTTTACTTGTTCCTCCAGCTGAATTCCCCTCATCTCATCTTCCAGTCACTGCAGCATCCTTTCCTCTGGCCCCTCTTGCATGCTTCCAAACCAGTCAGCAAAGACACAAACGTAATGCTGTCCCTCAGTGTCACTTTCTTTCCTAGTTCATGGGGGGGAAAAAAAAGGTTGCTCAACTTCGTTGTTTGGCTTTCAGTGGCAGCTGCTCCTGCATATGCACCTCATGATCCAGTGAGAAGGTTTGGCCTTTATCCCGTGCTGCCTGTGCTTTTCAGAAAGAGTCCTGTGTACGCCAGCTGCAAGGTTAACGTTTTCCATCCTGAATTTTTCTGTGATATTTGCAAGAAATTTGACAGCACGTAGGTGATACTCTGTGACCGCAATAATAGGTTGGTAACGAGGAGTTGCACAGTGTCTGTTCATGAGGGGTTAGATACTCAAGGCAACCTGAAAATTGCAAAATGGACATGAAAGATGAAAATAGGGTTAGCAGGTACTCACAGCACTGGGAGAACGGAGAGGGCAAGAGTTTGAAATAAAATACAAGCCTGCTTTGGGTTGTGTTTGGACCAAGCTAGCGGCAGGTGGAACGAGTATTCAGGTACGTAGGAGACTAAATTGATGGATAATGTCAGGTAGATACATGAACATAAATGAGTCACCCAGGGCTGGGTGTTGGTAAGCAGAAAACGCTGCTAAAAGAGGAAAAAGTAAGCAAATAGATAAGAGCAGCGATAAAGAGGCTGAAGTGTTGTAAGAGGCGGGGAGGGCAGAGAGCACCCAGGACCACAGCGGTTGAGAGAAGACAAGGGATGAAGTGGAGTCATCCGAGTGCTTTATTAGCAGTTCTTGCTCACCTTTCAGAAATAAATTAGTTTCTGGCTTCCTGACAAGTCACAGTCGTACAGGGGAGGTGATGTGATGCGTTCTCTAGCGCTCTGTGCTTTCTGCTCCCAAAAAGTGTGAACGTACCCACCTGGGGAGAAACGCAGCTAATGGCATAGGGTGATTCACGAGGGAACCTGAATGCCATGTGGAAAGCTCAAACCGAGATTTCCCCGGCGTGGCATTCATCGCCCTGTTGCTGTGGGTGGCTGGTTGATTCCTTCAGTTGGTTTTCCTTCTTTGTGTCGTGTGCATCTAATTCACGGCGAGCTGAAGGAGGGAATAAACCTGATCTGCAGGCAGCAGCCTTGCCCGGCAAATTAATTATCGGGAACCTATCAGCAGAAATGCCATCCGCAAGGAGCAACTCGTGAAGCTTCCCTTGAAGATCCAGCATCTCCAGGAGGGACTGAATGATGTGTTAAGCTTGGGCTAATGTGGCTGCCAAGATAATTGGAAATAGATGAATTTTCCTCTCGGATTGGGAGGTGGCTGAGCATCTATAACCTCTGAATGTTGCACACGTGGTACATCACTCAAGCCTTACCATTAGACCTTCTGTTTTTCTCTTTGGCTTGATACAGTTATTTAAACTTGATAAAAATGAGCCTTTTTGGTTAAAATACACAGAAGTGTGCCTCCTTTCTGCCTGTATTTTCACTGCTCTCAGAAGTGGTCATTTCGTTCTGGGTCCTGCTTTTGACAACCAAAGCCAGTGCTATCTAAAGTGGGAGCCAGCATAGGAAATCTCAGCTTCAGAGGTGGGAGTCTGAGCATTGTGTGGTCAGTGGCAGAAGGCTTCAAAGGGAAGCCTTGGTCAGGTGAACCAGCACTTTCCTGGTAATATTATATATTAGTAATGTGGCGAATCTGGGTCTGTCCTGCCTAAAAATGTGGTTCTGGTCATGTCAGCATTGAATACAACCCTGCAAATATAGTAATACTGCTTCAAGAGCAGCTGATATCATTGTGACAGTAAAAAAAAAAATAAGATAAAATAAAAATAGAGTAACTCTGCTACCCCTTTATTGTACATAAAAAGATCTGACCTGTGAAAAGCTATTAATTATTTATAGTTCACAAACTTCATGCCTGCCTTTATGGAGGAAAGCCGTGTTATTTCAAGAAATTAAATATTTGTTCTGCCTTTGGTGCTGCTTTCATGTTGGATGTGTGCAAAGGGAAAAAACAAAGCGTTTGGGCTAGTAACAAAGCGTGCTCTGACATAGGAAGAAGTGAATAAAAGGCCAGCGCAGAGATATGTCCAGGTTCTTGAAGTACCATTGAGTAACCGAAGGTTGTTCTCTTGGTCGCAAGCTGTAAGAGCATCCTTCTGTACCCATTTCTAGGGGTGGTATGTCCAACTAAGCCTATTCATCTTGCTGCCTTGCTTATAGGATGATGTTTTCTCCCCGTTTGTACCTCATAGCATTTATCTGCCACTGGCTTCTGTGCAGGTGAGAAGTCGCATGAAAGCCGCGGGTGTTTTTGGTGGAAGTGCTGTCTGCAGTCGTACCCATCCCTGGTTTGGCTGGTTGATTGAGGAGGGGAAAAGAACTAAAAATCACTCTGGCTGTGTCTCTTCTGCGGTTCGTGATGTCAGTTACGCTTCCTTCCTTGATGAAACAACCCGTAATAACAGGGGAGGATTAATCACCGTTGTATTTTTGTTTGGAGACTTTGGAAGCCTTCAGCTGAGGAGCGTCTGCTCTCTCTCTGAAGGAAGAAGCAGGCTAAAATACTCTTTTGATTTATGTCCTGCTACTCATTTAGCTTACCGCAAGTACCATCCCTCTGTGAAAGTGCTGTTACCAAACCACAAAAGGAATAATTAGTAGGCAAGAGACATTTGGTTTTGTGTTGCAATTTGGACAGTCCTGAATAAACGTGTTTGTTCCTGCCCTCCCTCCCCCCTTCCCTATGTTTTGCTGTATTGATTATGAGGATTTTATTAAAGATCAAAGTTGGGTTCTTTCAAAAACTCCTGCAGCTTAGACTGTGCGCTTTGATTTCAACTTTGTCTCTAATGGAAATATTTCATTGTGAATTACATTTACTGTTGAACGCTAACTACTCAGAGCACATTATTTTCTACAAATTATTAGCCAATAAATTCAAGAATAAGCATGAAATTTAGATGTGTGTATATATATATGCAAGGGTGAAAATACTGTTTTTTTGGGGGGTAAAATGACGCTTTCTTGACTAAATGCAGTCTTTTAAAATAGGTCAAACGTGAGTTGGCCACATGCTGAATTATTACCTTAGCGGACATTTTAAAAAAAAGCTTAATCCTTCATTAGAGGTAAGAAAAATGATGGGAAAGTGCTGTAGGAGTTAACCTCTAAGAGCTTTTTAATCCTACAGTGCTTCGCCGTACAAGGGAAGTTTGAGAAGATGTCAAGTTTGAAGTAGTTGGTAGAACTTACTGGCTTGTTATAATGAGGCAAAAGATGTAATTTAATAAGAATCGTTGTGCAAATGATTGTCACGTCAGTGTCAAACAGGGCTGTTAATTTTCAAGAGCAAAAAAAATAGTCATTAATGGCAGGAAAACATCCTCCAGTTGTGATAGTGTGGAACTGAGACAGCCTGTCCAGGATTTATTCCTTCCTCTGAGGTGTCCAGAGCAGGGTTGTGTTAAAATCAGACTGGCTGTGGTAGGTTCTTGGGTTGACCTTCGATGGTATTTTGTATTTCTTCAGCTTAATGTAAAGAGGAAGGAAAAGCTCTAAACTTCTGATCGTATTGTCACCAGTTTTGTTTCTTCAGCTTCATTTCTACATCACAAACTGATGCGGTACTCTTCTATATACTGTTTCACTCTAATTTTAAAATCTGCATTAAAAATTTAGGCCTGGCAAAACAAAAATTTGTGGAAACTTTCAGACTCAGGGGAGATGTGGTCGGGTTGACTTGTTTTGCTGTATGGTGAGATACATGGTACAGAGATCCACCTGCAAGTTGGTTTCATCAGCAGGGAGTTTTCTTCCTGAGGTAGAAGTAATATTGTAATTAAGAATTATGAAGTGTTTGATAGTGTATGACCATTCCCTTTTTATTTCTATGTATTTTTAATATTAGTTTGCAGAGCCTTTAATGAGGAAAGGTAGAGGTATAATTTGCAAAGGAGGCACAGCAGCAGCCTCAGAAGTCTGAACTGACAAGCAAGCTAGAAGGTAGGACTGAAGAACTGTCTCGGCTTTCTTTTGCTTTTAGGACACTGCAAATTAGTAATATTGTAGGGAGAATCACATTATTAATAAAGCTCAGTTCTAGAGGTAGCGTGCCTAAATTTTTCATAGGGATGTTGAACGTGAATTATTTTTCTGTAATGGATCTGCAGTCTGATGACTAAATATATCGATTCCAGGTAACGCTTAAAAAAAAAAAAAGTGCTCGAACTAGTCACTTTTCCACTACTTAATCTATTTTCTTACAAGCACCTGTGTTCAATTCCTGTTTTGAAGTTTCAGATCATCTCTTGCTTTGCTTTTTATAAAAGACTTTCCAGAGGCCTGTTCTTGTTCCGATACTGAGCACGTTGTTCTGTTCTGTCTGCTACTTACCCCACTGTAGGTCGTGTAAGTGCAATGTAAGTAATGAAATGAAGTCCTTACATTCCTTAATGTAATATTACTAACTATGGACGATGCCTTTCTCTGCACATCTAAAGAAAGGGAGATGGATTATGGAGGAAGCCTTAAGGAAGAGTTCTCAGTTCCAGAATTTGGATGGGTGAAGGCGGTGAGCTTGGTGCTGTTTAACACAGGAGCACACATGCGGTCCTTTCCCATCTGGTTTCGAGAACATGACACCGAGGCTTTTGTGATTTGAGAATTTGCAGGTAATCACAGTAATGGTCTCTCCTTCAGAGTGCAAATAGCACCCTGATGACTTCACTGACGCACTTGGGGAGGAAGGTGAAGGTGATCAGCTGCTTCAGGACTTGCCTGAATAGCTAATTAAACTTCTTAATCCTACCTCTGAGGCGTGCAGTGGGAAGATCCGAGATACCATGGGTTTTGAAAACAAGCTGCGCTTGCCATCTCTGCAGTTCTCTGCTGCAGTTCTTAAAACATGAAACTCCTTTTTGTAAGGATAGAGTATAATCTTGGATGTTTGTTAAAGTTTTAAAAAAAAAACCTTTGGCACAGGGGCATTTTAGGGTAGCTTTTATTAGGGACGTGGTATCTTGTGTATCTTTAACTGATATTTCTCTAACAGGTCTGCAACTCTAGATGCTGAGATGATTGGTACCTTTTATTTATTTAATAACCAATTGGCCATGATTTGGTCTATTCACCCATGTGCCCAGTGGTAGGACGAGGGGGAATGGGCTAAAGTTGCACCAGGGGTGTTTTAGGTTGGATTTTAGGAAGAACTTCTTTACCAAAAGGGTTGTTAGACATTGGAATGGGCTGCCCAGGGAAGTGGTGGAGTCACCATCCCTGGAGGTCTTTAAAAGACGTTTAGATGTAGAGCTTAGGGATATGGTTTAGTGGAGGACTGGTTAGTGCTAGTTCAGAGATTGGACTCCGTGATCTTGGAGGTCTCTTCCAGCCTAGATGATTCTGTGATTTAAAGCCTTGTAGGCTTCACTAAACTTTACAAACCTTACAGCTGCCTGCCATCAGTCTCAGGCCATGTTCACCACCGTTGTACTTCATTTTCTTCTGTTTGCTGTGATTCCCGCACTCCTGTGGTCTTCGCAGACTGGAGCTGTTTCTGTTGGTTTCCTCTTGGTTTTGTTCTTTGAGGGAGACGCTTTCCAGGCTCCACAGGTTTCTGTAGCCTGTCATCTTGTTCCACATCTTCTGGTTTAATTTGTCTTTCTTCTTTGGGCTGCCTTGTTTAGTTCTTACTTTTTTTTGTAGTGGTTTCAAACTTTCTCTTGGTGTCTTCAGTTAACAAAATGAATTGTTGCGCACTGGTTACAGTTACTAGACTAAGAACTGAACTGTGCCAGGTGGTGCTCAGGGTTGTAATGTGGGGATGTTCAGATTCCAGACAGTATCTGGCACAGCGTAGGCTCATCCAGCATACAAATCCTTGGCTTGTAATATAAATGCTGCACAGTATTCATGCAACGCTTACTTTGTATAATTTGAGAGGCTGTTTATTTAAGTAAACAGTCTTGCCTGTTGAGGTAATCAATGAAATACAGTTATATGCACATGAGAATTCATTATGTTATTTGAAAACTAATTTATGAGCGAGGATGTTGATCTGAAAAGCAGATGATGGCACGGTTGGCGCTGGCACCACTACGTGACAGTATCACTAGTCGCAGGTTGATGCGGATTGACTCTTCAGCTGAATAGTTGCCCAGGCCGAGGGTAGCTTAAGACAATAGTGGTCTTGATAGCTGTTTTGTGTGACAAACGCACTTTTCTTCTAAATGCCACATCCTCCTTTCAGCTTTGTGTAAGGATTTGTCTCCCAAACTACTGGGAAGAATGAAATAGTTCTGACTGCGTGGACTTGCCTTCTCTTCGCGTAGAGCAGCTGGATTTTCTGTGCTGTCCCGTGAGGATGTTCTTGAAAGTTTGTAAGAAATAGTTACATCAACAATTCTGCTACTGGGCTGTAATTACGGCTTAGTAAATAGCAAGAAAATCCCTTCGCTGATAACTAGAAACTTTTGAGCTGCGTGAGTGTTAACATCAGGTTGTGTACACAGCGCTGTCATTCAGTCGATAATACCTACGTGCTTGTTGCCCTGAAAGATTCATGCTAAAGGGTGGTGCATCTCCTGGCAGAGAGCTTGCTAAGCCTTTTCTCGCCCAACACGTAGCTGAAGCAACCTTCATAAGGTTGTGACAGCGTCAGTGACGACATGGCACCTTTCTTTGCTGTAATGACAAGTACAGATTTTTTTTCTGAACCCTTTTTGTTAAGGATTGGTTTTGTTAAGGATTAGTCACCATAGCCAAAACACTCATCTGTCCACAGCTCCGCGCAGAGTCCCAGTAAGAAAAGACATTTTGGCTTGTTTGGTTTTGGGGGTGTGTGTGTGCTCTCTCTTGTAACATCAAAGTCATGTTTTATTTCAGATAATTACGAAAGTTTAGTAACTGTCTGGGGCAGTAATTCTCCATTAACTATTGTTAGTCATAAGCAGTGAGGTTTTTCATAACGTGGTCCATTATTGATTCTATCTTGCCAGACAGTCATGCCTCTTTGGAAACCCACCATAGGGTTTGTGGAACTATTAATGAAACACCCTTAATTTCAAAACATTTGCTCTGTAAATGAGCTATAGCTTAGAAGTGTTATGTGTAAAGCAAAACAAGAACTGTCCTAAAAAGCTGACAATCAGTACATGAGAAACAAGAGAGAGAGACGGATCATCTCCATACCTCAGGGAAGCTGTGGAGGCCAAGTGACCTGCCATGGCAAGAGGCCAGGAAATGTTCTTCTGGCGTAGGTGAGCGCTGGCTGTTTTGCAACCAGTCCTCATCTGGTGAGTAGCATCTGCTGGTGGTATTGACCACAGAAACATGGAGGGGAGGGTTAAGGGTTTGTAATACGACTTGGGTCTGAAGTGATTTTATTCTCATAGTGTGTGAGGAAAGAAGCCTATTAAATTCTCCTGGTGCTTGTGTATTTAGATTCAAACCAATTAGTTCAGGGAAGCAATACTATATTTTTTAAGAGGCACAGATACTTTGGGGAGCTCTCAATAACATGCCTGTGTAGTTGTCCATATATAGGGTTTTGCAAGCCGTAATTAAGATGCAAGCTAGAACACATGTTGCCCCAGATTCGCAGAAACCAACCTTACTCACTGCTTTGACACAGAGCAGATGGCTCGTTATAATGTAGTTGTTGATGCAGGAAGAACAAAGAGCCCTGACTGGTGTTGCTTATAATCGCTTCCAATTAAGACTGTAATGTCTTCAAGAAGGCATCGCTATTTTCCCCTCATGCGAAGGGTTTAGTGAGATCCTAGACCACAATGACACTTGTGCTTAGAAGATGCCTGGATATTAGTCGGTTCTTGAATTTAGTGGGTTTTATAGATATTTTTTTCCTGGAGGGCTGGAATCAAGTTTTTTTTTTGTGTGTGTGATGTGATGCTTTTTGCGTAGACTCTGGTTAAAAAGACAAAGGAAGGAAGAAGATATTAAGGACATATTAAATGTGTGCTCTAAAAGGCTTTTATTATTAATATTATTACTTTATTTCCCTCTTTGAACTCTAACAATCTTTGGGTGAAAAGTTTTCTCCCAGATGGAAAAAGGTTGGTTTAGACCTACTGCGACTTCACAGCACCTGGCCAAGGCGGATCCAGTTCCCTTTGGATGTCCTTGGCCGCCGTGGTGGGCAGAGCTCCCCAGAGCCACACCGAGGTACTGCATCTGGAACTGCATCTACCAAGGACGTTGAGCAATAAGTTTACAGCTGGTGAACTGTGCGGTTCTTACTCCACAGAAGGCTTAATGATACTGGAGGAGGAGGCCAAAATGCGAGGGCAGCTTTAACTGGCCAGTCATTAGTAGATAGTCTGGACTAGCAAGTGCTCTCCGTGATGGAAACAGGCAAAGAATTACTACTAGGCTGCCAGCTGGTCGGGAGGGCAGTAACAGCAAGGTGGATAAGCTGTGCTTTTTAGTATTTAACACAATAAATAACTGGATCAAACCTGATTTGCGTTATCTGCCATTAATTTCAGTCAGTTGACTTCAGCAGGCGTAGCTTGGGGATGAAGTTTTGCCACCATGTTTAAATGGAACAACAATATTTAAGCTTTATATAACCGTGTTTTACCTTTTTGCTGAAGGTTAAGGGTAATTCCTTGAGGAGGGAAAAATCGAAGGTATAGAGCGGTCATCACTCTGAGCTGAAAAGTGCAGACATAGGTCAAGGTCAAGCTGTTTGCTCCTGAAGAGTTTTATTCTGAATAAATTGGCACCAGCATCGCAATCCTTCATCTCTTACCACATGATTCAGTGTTTTCTCTGGGCTATTTTAGGATGAAAACAATTAGAAAAGGTTGTGTTCTCATTCATATCTAAGGTGATTGCTTTTGCAAGAATAAACAAGATGTATAGTCAGTGAAACATCCATTTTGAATAAAATTTAAACCATCTTTTGCATCAGAGAGAAAAAAATATATATATGTAATGCTCTATCTCTTGTCTTAAATTATCACAGCTCAGTGATTTAGATAGTGCTTTGGAATGACAAAACTTTGGCTGACTGCCACGATACACAGCCCAGAGAAACTAGGAATCAGTGGCTAATAATAAAAATTTAATTTTATGGTATTTCCACACGAGTGAGCTGTAATGCGTCTCTAATTCAAGGTGCAGCTCTTCACCTCTGTCCTGTCTTAAAAATACTGAAGACTTTTTCCATTTTATTTTTGATGCTCGCTCCCAAGGCTTGAAAAATTTAGTAGGTGCAGGCTGTCCGAGATGCGGGATCACACGAGGAGGAGTCGGCAGAATCCCCGAAGGACTTCACAGTGATAAACTGCAAACTTGTCTCCTGTTGCTGGCGTTGTTACTGGGGTGTAGGTCCTGATAGTCTTAGGGATGGTTTTCGTTGATTCATTGGTCTTATTAATAACTTAGTGCTTGTTTCTGGGAATGATATTCGCCTGGACTTCCAGGGGACCACCTCACTGTTTATTTGTCATTAGGAAGTGAGGTATTTTTCTTCGAATTTTCAAGCTGTAGCACCTATATCAGCTGTAATCTCCGTGTTTAGTCACAGTGTGTTATGTACAGTACAGTGAGCTGCGTCAAAACCATGTAATGCAACAGGTACTGTGAGAGAAAATACAACAGGAAACAGAATTGGATTCAGAAGATCGTTTTCTGGCTTTTTTCTTTTTGCTATAGTCTGGTTTGGAACAGATTTGCACTTGGTTGTCACTATCCTTTGTTTTTTGAAGCTTGAAGAGTAGCAAATCTTATTAGGTTTTGCATGGAGATTGATTAGTTTTCAAGGAGAACTATCACGGCAGGAATCTTCATGCTCGTGGAGGGAACTAAGGGGTGGTCCCCTCACTTCCCTTTTTCAATAAATGGAGATTAAAGATTTTTCCGAAGAATTCTGTAAATTGGTTAGTTAGTTGTGTATTCTCACAAAAAGACACTAATTTTGAAGTGATCCTTAATTGCTGTTGCTGTCCTGCATTATTCCTGTGGGGGAGTAGGAGTAGGGGGAAGAGCAAGGTTTAGGAGTTCTGCAATAATGATTAACCAACGTGTTTGTTTAAAGTTTGAATAACTTTAAAATAGAAATTAAAATTCAGTTTCCTCTTGCAATACCTGTTGTATTAACATGGTTTATTGTATATAAGGATACATTAAATGTGTAAAAGCCCATGGGGCCTGATGCTGTGCATCCCAGGGTCCTGAGGGAGCTGGCTGGTGGAGTTGCCAAGCCTCTCCCTGTCAGATCTGAAAAGTCCTGGCTGTCAGGTGAAGCTGCACCTGGGTCAGGACAGTCCCGGCCATGAATGCAGATGGGGTGAAGAACTCACTGAGAGCAGCCCTGTGAGAAGTACTTGGAGGTTCTTGAGATTTAGATTAGGTATAAGGAAGAAATTCTTCCCTCCGAGGGTGGTGAGGCCCTGGCACAGGCTGCCCAGAGAAGCTGTGGATGCCCCATCCCTGGAGGTGCTCAAGGCCAGGCTGGATGGGGCTTTGGGCAACCTGGTGTGGTGGGAGGTGTCCCTGCCCATAGCATTGGGGTGGGACTGGGTGGGCTTTAAGGTCCCTTCCAACCCAAACCTTTCTGTGATTAAGTACAGGGATTATAGTCCATATACTATACCCCTTTAAACTGTGTCTAGGGAAGAAAGTACAAAACCAACAACTTAATCCCTTGATTTGTGGCAGGCTTCAATATACACATCCGTGCTTACTCCAGCATGTAGTGCAAAGATCAGTGGGGTGTTACGGGAAGTTTGAATACTGCCTTTTACTGGTGAATTGCCTGCCTGCCTCCTTTGGTTATTATTTTTGTCAATCCGTCTCCCTGATACTGCATTCAGATGAGTGAGCGTTCCTCTCAGAAATAATGAAGTTGGCTCGGATAGCTTCACTTTTCTCTCCTGAAAATTAGCATGTAGAGCTAGCCCTTGTCCATGGCCGTGTGCTGCTGGCTATTATCGTTGTTTTGATTGCCTCCAGTTAATAGCATTTCCCATGAAATGTCCAATTTATTTTTGGGGACATTTTGGAATGATTTCTTCACATTCACTTTTTTTGTTGTTGTTGAACTTAAATTCTGCTCAAACTGTAGCTGACTGTAACCAAAAGGTTACTTTGAGCTGTGTGTGTTGTCTCCTTGACTGATTCTGGTTATAAAATCCTCATACCTCCAAATCCAGTTATGGCGTGCATGGTTTGGTCAAATTCCCATTATGCAGCAGCAGGAAACTCAGATTTCTGCCTCTGTTTTCTCACAGCGCACAAACAGAGCATTCAATATGCTTTCCCCAGCCCGTCATTAGCTTTTCTTTATCCTTTGTAACCATGGAACAGCTGCATCTGAAACTTCTAGGAACGTGAGTTAAATGGAAATTTAGACCCACAAAATTGGTTAAAGATGGGAAGAAAATAATGGATTGAGAAGGGTGGAAGGTACCCGTCTGCCCCTTGGACTTGAAGAAGCAGCTGTCTTTGGGGCTTTCCTTTGAGTTGTGTTTCTTCCTTGGTTAGAGCAATATTTGTTTGCAAATCTGAGCTGTTAGTTCACAAAATAAGCATTCAGACTTAGATCTCCTCTTAAAGAAGAGATTGAGCTGTCCTAGATAATGTTTAAAAGTACCATGTAAACACTCCTTAAATCTACGAAGTGTTGAATTATACGAGAATTAAATCCAAACTGTAGTGTTATCATTATTCACCTGCAGCGAACCTGTGAGCTTTGAACGCCAGCTGATAGCAGAAGGTGAAAGCAAGGTGATGGCCTTATCCAGTGGCTGCTCTTGAGAAAACACGGCAGGAAGGTCACACAGATGGCAGGCACTGATCCCACTTCTGAAGCCTGGAGTCAAATGCCGGGATGTGTGTCACCAGGAGGCATTTTTAGGGAGATAAAGATCAGAAAAAAAAAAAAAAAAAGAAACGAGCATCTTGTCTTCTCGCTCCTACTCACCAGCTTCTCCCGTATGCATCGTGACAGGATGCGGCGTTATTACTTCCAGTGTTTTGCAGTGCCTGGTTCACTGTGCTGGAGGGATCGCTGCAGTGATCTCTACCAGAATTTCACGGTAATTTTCACTGTGTTGGTTTCTCCGTTCCGTGTTTTAGGCAGCTTATTTCAAAGTGCAGATGTGTTTATTCCAACAGCGCCCCGAAAGGATCAGTGTTGAAAACAGCAGCCTTGGGTGCCGTGTGGTTGACTCTCTGTGCCTGTTTTTCTACCTACTTATACTGAAGCCTAATTCTAAACCGTGGTCTTTTGTATCTTGTAAGTACATCTTATCACTGCAGTGGAATTAGGCAATTCTGTCATAACACGATAGAAATCTGTTTTGCATGAGCACGATGAAATTGCCCTGTCTCTGGCTGATGAGTTATCAGAGCAGGTCTTTATCTGCATCTTCCCTGTGCGAGTGGATTATGCAGACAGGCTGAGGGAGCTGCGGTTGTTCAGCCTGGAGAAGAGAAGGCTCCGGGGAGACCTTATGGTGGCCTTCCAGTACCTAAAGGGGGCCCACAGGAAAGCTGGGGAGGGACTCTTTGCCAGGGGGTCGAGTGAAAAGACAAGGGGAGTGGTTTTAAATTAGAAAAGGGTAGGTTTAGATTAGGTATAAGGAGGAAATTCTTCCCTCAGAGGGTGGTGAGGCCCTGGCACAGGCTGCCCAGAGAAGCTGTGGCTGCCCCATCCCTGGAGGTGCTCAAGGCCAGGCTGGATGGGGCTTTGGGCAACCTGGTGTGGTGGGAGGTGTCCCTGCACATGGCACGGGGTTGGAAATGGGTGGGCTTTAAGGTCCCTTCCAACCCAAACCATCTGTGATCCTGTGAAGTATTAGATGGTAAAGTGCACGTAGAAATCTCCATCTTCCACTGGAATCCATTGCATTCTACTGGTTATTTGTGACAATATCCACATTAACTTAATTTGAAGAACAGTCCTAGATATTTCTTCTTAAAAGGCAGCCCTTGAACTCACTGGAGGACGCTGGTTAATGTATTGCCATTGTTCCAGTGTTACTTGGGCTGAAGTGAGGGCATGGCTGAAGTGTGTCCGAGCACTGTGACTTCTAGTTCAAGAATGCCACAGTTTCTATAGAGACAGCTTGCTCTGTCACAGCTGCCGAGGTAAATGCTGATAGGATTTTGCTTTTTCCTCCTTTAAATAAAATTTGATCGTGCTTCGGGTTGGTTTCCTTTCCCATCACTTCAGCGTTCTCTGAAATTTGCTTAGTTCTTAGCAGTGCAAAGCTGTCTTAGTCAATGCTTGTTTGATGTGCAAGTGTTTACCCATAAAAATGTATTTGCTTCTCTTCGCAGTGATGTGAAGATGAGTGTGTCACTGGGGCTGGTTATGAACTTCACGTTAATCTTGAGTAGGGTGATGCAGGGTGGTATTATCACACCTCTACGGCCCCGTGTCGGAGCCATCGTGCTATCACAAGTGGTACAGCTTTGGATGAGTTACGCGGGTCTGTCTGCCAGCTGGCAATGAAACCTCAGAGTTTTGTTCTGCCACGTTGACAATTTACGTCAATTTATGTCACTTCCCATAACATATGTCATTTTCTTTGCCCTGATATGAAGTAAACTTAATGTAGGTGCAGGGTAATAATTGTAAGGGTAGAAATAGTTGTTCATTTTGCCTGGAGACCCTTCAAGTCGAGTCCAGAATCAAGGATCTCTTGTTCCTTTCCTGAGAGCTCTTGCATCGCCGGGCAGCACATTCATTCTCCTCCTTGCTCTTGTACTTTCTTCTCACTTCGTGTGCCTGTCTGTCAGTCTAACAGCCAGGCAGGTTCTTAGCCAAACATTATTATTCTAGATGTCTGTCTCTTAAAATTTCCAAAAAGCTCTGGAAATCTTCAGCAGACTGTGTGGCAAAGTGACATTAGATCCAACGGTCACGAGCTGATACAGTTTGTATTCATATCAAATGGAAGAATAAACAAAACAGGAGCAAATACATCTCTGATACACCAAGGCTTTGGATTCCAAGGGTGTAAATGCTGATTAGGCTGAGTGTGTGGGGTCAGTATAAGGAGCATTGTCTGAAGAGCTGCAGGCTTGCTGTTTCAAGTCAAAGCCATTAAAGGTATAAAATAGCTGCATGCAAAGTGAGTAAAAGGATGGAGGGAGAGCCTTCGAAGTTGACAGGTAAATAACCACTTCAAGCAGGATGTTGAGAAGGAGCAGAGAAGTGTAAAACAACTCAAATTCACAATGTGTATTTACTTACCAAAGTTAGATGATGACAGATTCATTATCCAGTTTGCTTTGGAAAGGTTGTTTTTCAGATGAGGAAAATGCAGAAGAGGTAAAAGTCTGGAACTCAGTGAGTAGCTGAAGTTTTGTAGGAGAGGATTAGTCTGGGAAGACGGATTGATGGAGTGTGTGACTTGGGTGAAGATGGTAAGATGCTGATGAAATCTGAGGATGAAAACTTGGAGGCATCAGAGAGGATCGTGCCATCATATGGAAAAGATTGGGTTATCTCAAAGGCTGAATTAATAGGAACAAAATTAATTGCATTAATATCAACATATCCTGTACATAACGGGTGGTTAAGGTAGTGTAATGCAGATTTGAAGTTCTGTGTCACGGGATTGTCTGGACTGGAGAAGAGTATTGCAGAGTTACTGAAATGCAAATGTGAGGCAGTTGTGGTCTTCGTGCAGAAAACGGAGAGGCATTTGCAATAGATTTAGGAAGGTTTCTTATCACTTCATAAATTCTTGATGATATTCTCTGAAACGCTGTGTACAGTTCTAATCGTGCATACTTAAGGAAGATGAATCAAAGCTGAAGCAGATGCAGATGGAAGTGAATTGTAGAAGCACTCAGTGTGGAAAGGACCTTGAGAGGTCTCCAGCCCAGCCTGCTGCTGGAAGCAAGGTCACCTCTGCATGTGGACTGAATTCAGAGGAGGTCGCCTGGGGTTTTGTCATTCAGGTCTTGAAAATCCCCAAGCCAGAGCTTCCAGAGCATCTCCAGGTTACCTCTTTCACTGCTTCGATGTCCTCAGGGCAATTTTTTTTTTCCTTATCTCATTTGAAAACCTGTTGTTCCCAAGACTCTTGTCTCTTGATCTTCTGTTTTGTACCTCAGTCAAACGGTCATCACGTCAGCGATTTCCCCATAGGTATTTGAAGGCTGCTCAGAGGTGCCCGCCAAGCCTCCGGGCTAACCGAGCCCTGTTTCCTAAACCTCTGCTGATGTGCTTCGGAGCCCTGAAGGCAGTGATCACACCAAGCCCGCCTGCTAATGAGGAAAGCCTTTGCTTGTTTGGTTTAGCAAGGTGTCCTCATCTGCAGATGGAGAATAAACCTCCCAAACCCTAAGGGGACAAAACCTCGCTGTTATAACTGAAGCCTGAAGTAGGTCTGGTGTCAGTGGATGTACCCTGGCCAAGAATAAAGTTGTGCTGGGAACGGAAAGGAAGTTTCACTCAATAGGACAGCCAGGATCTGGAGTGTAAAAACTGAAATTCTCAATTTATGGATGGGGTTACATGAGATGGCATCTACCTTACAAGTGAACAGGAGTCTAGAACCTGCAGGATTGTCCTGACACGGCCTGTGTAACGCTGCTGCTTCACGTAGGTTCTTGTTCGGGCTTGGTTCAGCCCCTGAAGTGGATGGGGTGGAAGTCAGCAAGTGGAGGGTGCTGCGTGGTGCTATGCGGTAGGGAGCTAGCAGGCAGCTCTTTGGGCTGCAGTCACTAAGAAATTTCGGCTCACCTTTGGAGAACAAGCTGCTTTTGTACAATTGCGAACCTGAGCTAGGAAGTAAATGTGTTGGGTTTTGAAAAGTGAAGCTTCTGAGTGCTGCTTTCTCATCCTTTCCCCCTCTGGTCCATTCTTAATTTTTAATTAAATTTTACATCTTTTAAAAAAAAAAAAAAAAAGAGGAAAAATTGTCTTGTGTATGTATTTCAATCTTAAAAACAGCTGAACAAAAGCAATTAGTTTAAACTTGGGGTCGTATAGCATGCAGTGATACGATGCTCTTCCTCCTCTGTGTTTTAATCGTAAGATGGGAGGAATCTTAGCCTGCTGCTGCAGCATAAAACTGATAAAAATTGTTTAACTGAGTAGATGGGAGCCACTTAGCCAACAGACTATTTCCTGATGATTGTAAATCCCTCATTCCTTGATGGTTAAGAGGCTTTCCATTTCTTTAACTTGAGCTGTGAAGTTAGAAGCACAGTGACATGAACAAACTCGGTTGCACAAACTCAGTAACACAAAACACAACTTCTACATCTGCATCTACATGACCCAAATTTTGTTCCAAAAGATGCAATTGCACAGCGTTTGTTAATACACCCTTCTGTGCACAAGCATTTTTTATTACTATTATTTTAGTTTGTAGTGTATAATCTTTGCAGTTGGTGCTGTGAGGCGTAGATGTGAGTTTATGGCCCTTATGCAGCTTGCTGTAGCAAAAGGTTGGAATTCCCTTTGGTGTCCTAAAGAAAATATAGTAAAAAAAAAAAGTGAAATCAGGACAGTTACTGGTACATCCCCTGTAGATAAGAAACTAATCAGGGCCATGGGAATCAGATGAGTGTCTCAGACCAAGGCTCTTACAGTAAGGAAGGCAGAGGGGCTGTAGGCATATGATCTCAGATGATACAGGCACAAGTTCCTTGCAGACTTTTAACATAACGTGTAGTGGTTTGAGCTACTCTGTATCCTAGGAGTCATTTTGGAACTTGAAATTTTGAAATTGGCTGCTTCTGAGTCAGAACTTCTCTGCCAAACCAAGACCAAATCTGTTCCTTCCTTCCATTACATGCACGTGCTCTTTCTTTTTCCTTTTAGATATGGACTTCCATCAGTGGCCTTGTGCCAGAAGGTTTGTTTCAGATCCCCTCTAGTTTGTTTGAAGTGGGATTCTCAGGCGTACAGGGTGAGAAGTGCAGCAGTTGCAAGCAATTCACTTCGTGGTGCTCTCGAGGGGAAATAAGATTAGGCTCTAAATTTAAAGGCAAGTTTGGGGATTCTGTGTTTCAAACCCTTTGAGGTAACGTGATGTTCAACTGAAGATTAAGATTCCTTCGAGCCAAGATTAAGAAATATAAATACAGAGATAAATATATCTTATATATATGCATATATATAGACAAACATGCAAACTAAACGTGTCAGGGGCATGCTGTACTATAAATAAGAAAATACTTTAACCTTTTATTGGAGCAGCTGTTTCCTTGCACTTGATGCAACATCTGCGGGACTGATTTAAGGATTTATTTTGGGCTCCTTCTGATATTTGGTGAGACTTCTTGTTTCTTAATGAATGTATTCTTCCCCTGGTTTAGACATACTTTGTGGTATACGCTGTAAAACTATTCGTTCATGTTGATATTTGCCTTTACATTTGATAAAAAGATGATAGTCTTTTAGATATAGTCTGCAGCAACAAAAAAAATCACTTATTGGGCTATCCATCTTGTGGGGGTGGGAAGGAATTAAAGTTTTTCAATTTTTTCCTGGTGCTTATATTGATTTTTGTATTTTTAATTAACTGTGGAGATATGATTTAATCAAACTTCCCAGGAAGCAGCATTAGTTTGGGCTAGTTCTGTGATATACTTTTCCTTTCTGTGTTTACTTTAGCGTGCCTGCCAGTTTCAAAACACGGTAGCGAGAATAAAAAGAAAAGAAATCTCCTTAACGTTGTGCTAGCTGGAGAATAACTTCAGTTCTGTATCAGTGCTCTGCCATAATTATAAGTGTTGGGCATTACTAATAGCCTTTTTCTTTTAATCATCTCCTTGTAGGATGCAGATCCCGCAGTTCTAAGGAGCTGATAGGTTGGTGATAGAAACATTCGCTGCCTAGGAAAGCGTTCTCATCCTCAAAACATGTAATCCCCACCACAGATGAGCTCCGCCCTGATAAATGAGATCAAATCCTCAGGTAGCCTGCAGAAAATCAGAGCTGGGGGACAGCTGGGCGACAGGGAGCAAGCTGGGGAGATGAAGAGCTAGTTAGAGCGGGGACACAGACGTGGGGGGAGGAGGGGAAGAGGAAGGCAAGCTGCTGGAGAAGAAATTTCCTCGTTTTATCCTCGACTGTGTACAGCAGACGCTGCTGCTGAATATTTGGGGTTGGTTTGTTTGTTTGTTAAACAGGCAGCCCATTCCCAAGTACAATAACAGCTTGTGACGCAGTCTAAACCTCCGAAATTTTTGGCAGTGTATCGGAGTTGTAATGAGATGCATTGACGCTTAAAGGATAATTAAAGATAATGAGGTATAGAGAAAGTGAAGTGGGAAGGCAGCGCGCTGCACTTCTGAAAGCCAGATGATGGCAGGCTGACTTTCGATGAAAAGAACTGATTTTCTAAATAGAAATTGTTACAGTTTCATCTGGGTATGTACATAGCAGCCGATGCGATGCCAGATTGTAGACTGTTGGTTAAATAGGAGAAACTGGGATTTAGTAGAGAAAATGAGTGTATAAAGGGGCGAACATAAATGGCCTGACTGAGAGGAGGGGGAACTCATTATTGGAGTCGCTGTGGATTAATTCTCTGATCACTCTTGCTTCATCTGACTCCGTGGCAAAGGTAAACATCAAGGGATGTTGCTGCCATAACCTGTGGATGATGCGAAGTTCAAAAAAAATGTTCTCATTATAGAAGGAAAAGCGTGACGCAGAAACGTCTGGGTGATTTTGTAGGGTTCAGGCCCAGACATGAGGGAGATCCCAACCGTTTTTGTGGTTGCAGCGTAAGGTTTTGCCAACTTCTTTCCACCTGGACTCCTCCTTCCTTTCTCTGGGAGACGTGGAGCAGTAGGAATGGGGTGAAATTTGGAGCTTTAGGGTGTTACAGGCTCAGAGCCTAAATAATCGTGTGGATGAAGGTAGGTCAGGGTACGAAGTAGCCAAGCTCATGGTGTGGTGAGCTCTGAAGGAGGTGTGTGCCCTCCTGGGACACAGCCACAGGGGGTGTTCCCAGTAGGTGCTGGTGGTGGTGGAACAAGCAGCTGGTGAGACATCGCTGGGTACGCTTCCGAAACAGTCATCTCTTTGGAGGAGGGGAAAAAAAAAAAAAGACTGAAACATGCAGAGACAGGCAGCTGGGGTGAATGGGAAAATGGATATCTCGTTAGAGAAAGCTTGAAGAGCTCCTCGTGGGCAGTCCGACCAAAGAAATCGTCTGCGTAAGTGTTGGCTGTAAATACACAGGTGGGGACTGCTGAGGCTGGGGGGAGCTATTTCAGCTGAAAGGCAATAGAAGCAAAGCAACAAGTGGGCATCCTCTGGCTGCCACTAAATTTAGGCGTAAAATTTCAAGTTGCAGTTGGGTTTTTGGAGTTGGCGGGGCTAGTTCTGAATTTTCTGAATGAGTTTCTGTGACCAAACAGCATTCCTGCAGCTTCAGTCCTCGGAGGCTTCTCGTGACGGGCAGGGATAACGCGGTGGGACGATGTGACGGTGGTGGCAGCATTTCCTCTGAAAAAAAGCAGCCACCTGGCATCTTCCCTGGGCTAACGGCACAGCTTCTGTTTTCTGATGGAGGTTACCAGGGGCATGGGAGGGGAACTGAGCCCTTTCATGTGGATTTACCCTTGCTGTGTTTGAAGTAGATGCTGAATTGTTTTTTTGGAGGGATCGTTCTCTTCATTTTCTTTGATGAAATGTGCAGGATGATGGAGACCTTAATTTTGGATGCCTCCACTAGATTCACAAAGATAGGTGGGATGAACCCAAGCCAAAGCATTTAAGAGGGAATAAATGATCTGTTTGGGATGTGGACGTGAAGCACCAAGGTATTCAACCCTGCAAAAGTCTTGAAAATTTGGTCATCACTGTACATTTTTCCTCTTGTATTTGACCCAGACAAAGAATTTCCCAAATTCCAGTGAGAAAAGTTTTCTAGAATGAGGGATGCAGTTTTTTTCCCAGTCTGATCTAGAAAAAAAAAAGCATCCAAGCAGTTGGGTTGCCCAAGTCTTGCTAAAAATTGATGGGATTTAGGCTTGTAGGCCAAAACACAAGGTACGTAGACTCCTCGTCATGGACATTGGGAAGCGCTGCCTACCCAAAGACATTGTGTGACCTTGTGGTTGCTTGAGAACTGGAATCTAATCTCTTTTGCATTGTAACTCGTGTCATAGTGTCTCTATACAGATTATTTTGATGCTATATGGAAAAAAGCAGTCAGTAACTTGCAGATAGAAGGGAGGACAATTGTAGCTGAAGATGCTGATGGTTAGATAAAGGAAATTGCTGATACACTGCGATGTGCTGTAACTTCATTGCATGTGGATCTCAGCAGTTTTACTTGTAGCATCAGGGCAGCAATGGAATAAAGTTTTGGGTTTGAAAGAGAGATCTGTGGCGGCTGGGACCAAGGGAAGGTGTTCAGTTCCTTGGGTGTTTTGTAGGAGGAGCAGTGGGTGAGATCTGGGCTGATAAATGTCATACTAGAGGAGACTGAGTCTAGAGCACACAGACTTTGCAGAAGTATATTTTTCAGTGCTGTGTGTAAAGGTTAATTCTTCACGTTCGTTTTTATTCAAGATGATATGTTGCTAGTGCTTCTGGCTGGAATTTCTTTTATACTCTGCTGAAAGCTTTTTAATGTTGCAGTTGATTTGATCACTATCTATTGGAATCTTCTGGTGGTTAATGTCAAAAACATCAGCCGTAAGAATCTAATCTTCCTAGATGGCATAAACAAACAACATTTTATTGACCTCTTTGTCCTTATATTTAACACCATCTTAAAGTGTATTGTCAGATCACTTTAGAAAAATCTTTTTTCCAAAACATGACAGCTTATAATAATATTTAAAAAAAGCAAATAGTCTTTTTTTTTCAGTTACCTTCCTAATAATGCGTTTTCTTTACAGATAAATTTGCGCCTCATCTTGGTGAGCGGGAAAACGAAAGAGTTCTTGTTCTCACCAAATGACTCTGCTGCAGATATTGCGAAGCACGTGTACGACAACTGGCCGATGGGTGAGTAGTTGTGTGCCTTTGGCATTTTACTGGCGAGTTCAAAGCTTCCCTGTGCTTTCAGGCTGAAGTCCTAATAAACCTGCCTCTGTTACCAACATTCAGATTATGTACGCTCGTTGTGTATGTGGGCAGAGATTTACATAGAAATACAGCTGCCATCCTGCCTTCTTCCTGTGTCTTAGGTGGGGTAGACTTGTAGGTGTCTTGACTATTTCCTGTTTTTTCCCCTAAAACTTGCTTTCTCAGAGTGAAGTTACTACTTTCTCTCTATCTTTAGATTCTTTTCTTGGTCAGTTTTGGTAGCAGATGTAATAAGTGGAAGACCTTGAAGTGTTGGAGATACAAAACCTTTTATGTGAGGACAGCTAGTGGAAAGCATGGCGTGTCACAGGAATACATTAATGGTATTCAGCCTCAAGTTCTTCTCACTTACTACCTTATCTTGGAAAGGATCTGTGTTAATGATATTTTCCCAGGAAAAAAAGTGTTATGTAAAAGAAGATTTTAAGAGGCATTAAAAGACGGGAGACTTGAAGGTGTTTGTATAAATGTATTTGGTGTTACGCGGGAATATCAAACCAGGAAAATGGAATTGAGAACTAAGATGTTTATTCACATATGTGAATGGTTCCACAAAAACAAAGTCCTTCTGTTTTCCCTGAGTATGATTTCGTGGGAAAATAGCCAAAGCACAGGCATAGCCTTATATATGATGAAAGAAAATGCTTCCTTTGGTAGAGGACTTCATCTGGGTTACTATTTTGATGTGAAAAAGCCTGCTATTTACACAAACTCCAACACTGCGATATCTGTTCCTGTGGTGAGTTCCTCGAAGAGGTAGGACAGACAATCTATGCCATAAAGTTAGTGCTGATAAGCTGTATTTTAGGCCTTAAACTTGCTATCTTTGAGGTCAGGAGGAACAGGGGTTTGGGCGACTTGTTTGTTTGTTTTGGTGGGATGCAGCGTTACATGTTTAATAAAACACGTAATGAATGAAGAAGTTGTAGTCCGAAGTATTAGATAGAGATGTTCAGCACTTTTACAGCAAGAAATCTGGTTGGTGAAGGATTTTGTTGGAGCTGCTGCACATGTTTTAATGCAAGCCTGGAAAGTGGTTGGCATTGGTTGTTCTTTGGTTACATTTGTCTGAATTAGTAAAGACAGAACTGTGTTTCTCTTACCCAAGTTCATTCCTGAGCATGTGATCTTGCAATCTGACATCTGCATCCTACCTCTTCGTATGCAGGGCATTAAGCTCAGAAGCAAGGGGTTATTTCATGAGTTTGATTTGTGCTGCAGCATGTGATGAGGAAACCTTTGGCAAACTCAGTAGTTTAGGCTTGTGATGTGATACATCAAGTAATACTGAATACTGAAGGCAATAGTAATAATAAAGGTGATTTCATTCCACTATAGCAAAACAGATGCATTGGGTGGTTGGAGCATTGGAATGAGCGTGCGTTGTGGGCTTGGTTCAGCTCTCCTTTATGCTAGTAAAGATTTAAGGCCAGTAAAGTCACTGATTTTGGTGGACATAATACAGGTTGACAGAACAGCACCAGAGATGAAAGTATTGCCACGTTAGTGTTCTGTTATGTGAGTTTGTTTCTAATGTGGTCTGCTCCTACTGCAACCTGAGGAGCTTGAAGGTTGCAGATGGAGTTTCTGTCTGGGAGGAAACCCAGTCTGCAAAGTCTCATCTTTAAAGAAAACAAAAAGCAGAACTGGACGTAGAAGCATTGGTTCAAATACCTGGCGTCCCCCAGGAGTGCTCTGAATCTTCTTGATGAATATTTAATTGCCTGTGCAAAGAAGAATAATGTCAATGTAAAAGACACAGGAAAAAACTACTTGAGAAAAGTATGTAGGTTTTCACATGTTACTTGCCTACAGGCTATTTGCAGAGTGAGAGCACTCTTCTGTACCACAGCACTGAGAAATCCCAGTGAGGACAAAAGTTTATGTCAGACAGAGGAAATGATTGTTTTTAGTGTCATTTTGACTTGTCATGATCTTATGAGGAAGAAAATTCATGAGAGATCCTCAGTCATATGCCTAGCAAGCTTAAGGCCAAACTCTCCTCCAATTTTTGTAATGCAGCTGTTAATTAAGGATTTCCTGACGGGTAGTGGGGAATGCTGACTTAATTTCATGTACAAATCTAGGTAGGATTCCTCTTCCCTGCCTTCCTTCTAGACAGTGTTAAAAGATACTTGTTGTACAGTGGTTATCTGCTATATTTTTAAAAACAACAAAAAATTTTAAAAGCCTAGGTAAATATTTTTTCCTTTAGTCATCATTGGTGGAATTTGGAAATGGAAAAGGTGTCAGAAAGAAATGTTTCGGACTGTGAGCCAAGAAGCAAAAATTAAAAGAATGGGCAAATTGGCAGGTTAACAGTGAGGAAATACCTGTGCCAAAACACAGTCTGTTGTCTTCTGGTTGCTGTTTTATATCGCTACGGTCCTGTAAATTGGCTTCTCTTCACAGCCCTAGTCTCTGTGGAGTTCAGATGCGATAGAGTAAAAAGAAAGAAAGAAACCAATACCTTCCAAAAAATAAATAGTTTGTCCTAGCAGTGTGGTAATTCCGATCCTTGGTTGTCTTCCCAGCACAGCAAAAATGGCTCGTGCAAGACGGTCGCATCAGGCAACGAGCGGAGATAATTGCAATTCAGATGGCTTTGGCTGCCGAATTTTACCCCAGCTGCTACCCCAGGCCTGCTGCAGTAGCCTCGGCCTCCCCCATGCTCTCCTTCACACCAGGGCCTCTTCTATGCTCCCCACGGCACTGCCTTCTGTTTTAAATGCTTCCCTGTCTCTCCTTTTCACTTCTTCCCCTTTTGTGGGGCCGGTTGCCGCTGTCCGTGTGCTAATTGTATGTTCCCAGTAAGCAGGTTGGTGTCTGTCTGTCCTGATCCCTTGCTTGAATATTCATTTTCATATAAAAACACTACAAAAGCAGCAAAAAATCACGTCTGTGAGCAGCTGTTACCAGGTAGCTGGTCAGCTACGGAGCAGAAGACACTACTCCCAGAGAGAGGCCATTTAAATTCGGCGTTTAAAGGTTTTTATGGTACTTATTCTGAAAGCAAAGTGCAGATGTATTTGTTTTTCACATTGTGACGGGGAGCAGCGAAGGAGTGGGAAGCGATCATCTCAGCTTATAAATGATTTATTGCAGCCGAGGCGTTATGGGAAACGCATTATAGGAAAATGCAGGCTTGTTTTTCCCGAATCACCGTTCTCCCCATGAAACCATATCCAGCTTGTTCTTGGAGAAGTTCCTTAAAATACGCCCGTAAAAGCCTCCTCTGTTCGGCCTCCCCGCAGCCGCTGCCGGGTCGGGGGCTGCTCATTTCTCTGCCGCCTCTGGACACGGAGCTGGCTCAATCTGGTTGGCATCGAGCACCACCGAGCTGCCCACGCCGGGCTTGAGGCTCTGTGATCTGGGAATCCTCTTTCAGACGACCGATCACGTGCACGTCGGCTCTGCGTGTGGCTGCAGAGAGGCTCGGGCTAGGCAGGGAACTGGGGAGGATGAGTGTGGCTCCAGGATGGAGCCCCTGGACTGGAAGAAATCAAGGCAATTTTAGCAAAGTGGGCGTTCAGCCTCAGTGTAAACAGGAAGCAATTTGTTCTTAAAAGTATCTCGTGCAGGGCTTGTGTGTATGTTAAATAGCTCATGTGATCTGTGAGTTCGTAATATTTAGTTTGTAATATTTATAGGCATAAAATTAGGGGATTCCAATGCTCAGTGTCAAATAATACATTTAAGAATAACTTTCAGGAGTGAATTGTCTTTCTGTATCTTTAGTCTGTGCTCTCTGCAGTGTTCCATGCAAGAAAATCCTCTCCCAGGTTTTCTTCTTAAGTAAAGGTGAGAAATAACCAAAGATGTTGCCATTACAACCTAACCGTGGAAATTCTCTTCCTTTTCAGACTGGGAAGAAGAGCAAGTCAGCAGTCCAAATATCTTGCGGCTTATTTATCAAGGGAGGTTTCTTCATGGCAATGTGACACTAGGAGGTACGAAAATGATTTCCATTATCCATGTTACAGCCAGGCAAAGGGGATTTTTTGTACGATGCAGTAAATACTAATTTGGTGTTGAAGATCACAATGTGCCTTGCTGCGTGCTATTTTGCTTTGGCACAGGATGACATTGCATTTTATCTTGCATATTTTTCCATCTTGTTATGACTAGTTAAACTCTGGGATGTACCAATTGGCGAGTCAAGTCTCCTCTTGCATTAAGAGGCAGTAATGTTGCTTTTATCTGTTGTCTTCCTAAATAGAATATTTTTTTCCACTTCTCTTACACTGTATTTGAGGGCAAGTTACTACATAAATGTCTCAAGAGCTTCAAAATATTTTCTAAAGATTATGGTAATTGGCTAAACAATGCTTCAAACCGTAGTGCAATGAAGAAAGACACCCTATGAATGAGAATGAGGGGAAGCATTCTTGATGTCCAGTGCTCTCCCAGGGATACAATTGCATAGTTATGTGAAAACAAAAGTAAATGGCTTCACTTCGGATGCTAAGGAAATACAATTCAATTATGCCCCCTTGTGGCAAGTGTTTTCATGCAATTACACTCCTTGGTGGGTATCTTGGATGGAAATATGACACAAATTTGTTGCAATCTTTCCCTTTATCAATCAAAGTTGCCTCCTTTGAGCAATTTCAAAAGCAAATTATTCAAAGGGACCTGGACAGCCTTGAGAAGTGGGCCCATGTGGACTGATGAGGTTCAACAAGTCCAAGTGGACGGTGCTGCACTGGGGCAGTCAATCCCAGCCATGAGCACCATGAGGGATTTGTCTCTGTTGGTGGAGGGAGTGGGTTGTGCCCCTCTGCTCTGCCCTCATAAAGCCCTGCTTAGAGTGCTACATCCAGGGCTGGGGCCCCCAGCACCAGAAGGATATGGGGCTGTTAGAGTGAGTCCAGGGGAGAGAGGGCCACAAAGATGGTGAGAGCTGGAGCACCTCTCCCATGGGGACAGGCTGAGAGAGCTGGGGATTTTCAGCCTGGAGAAGAGGAGGCTCTGGAGAGACCTCCCTGCAGCTTTTCAATACCTAAAGAGGGCTTATAAAAAAGATGGAGAGCGTATTTTTGCTCAGTCAGATAATGACAGGACAAGGGGGAATGGCTTTAAACCAAGAGGGTAGGTTTAGATTAGGTATAAGGAAGAAATTTTTCCCTCAGAGGGTGGTGAGGCCCTGGCACAGGCTGCCCAGAGAAGCTGTGGCTGCCCCATCCCTGGAGGTGCTCAAGGCCAGGCTGGGTGGGGCTTTGGGCAACCTGGTGTGGTGGGAGGTGTCCCTGCCCATTGTAGGATCACTAATGAATTGTTTCTGAAGTCCAACTGAACCTGAAAGGAGTATTTTCTGACTGCTTATGGTGGCCTTTCCCTTAAGGAATGACTGGGATGATTCAGCCCTTGATTTTCTTTCTGATGTTACTGGTGTTGGCTGGTTCCAATGGGTTTACTCTCCATATAAATCAATTTTTAATCCTGCTGTATATACTGACAAGATCATCGTCAATTCAGCTGAGAGAACTATGTAATTCTTATCTCTTCAATTACCTGGTGCCAATGAGCACAGCTAGTAGAAGTTAAGGAAGCAGTTGAGACAAGTGTTATAAATTTTGGTTCATCTCTGGGATTACAGACATGAGATTTATCATACATTTTTCCAGGCAAGTACAGCTAAATGGGACTTTCTTTACTAATCATCTCTAGGTGTTGTTCTTGACTACCAGTGCTTGTTTCCTTTACTGATACCTGTCTAAATCTGAAGCAATCTTGAATATTTGTTTAACAAGTAAGGCTGAAAAATAATAGCTGCGTGCTGTTGACTCTTGCATCAGCTCAGATCCTCCCCGCATTTTGGACACTTACTTGAGTTCAGGGCTTTTTAGTTCACTGTTAATCATTCATGCGTTGCAATTTAATCATCATGATTTTACCCCGAGGATCAGACACGTATGTTAATATTTCTCAAAGATCTTTCTGTTGCTGCATTGCTTTAATAAAAAAAAAAATAAATCCTAAAACACTGGCTTCAGTTTGAACAAATTTATCTAGAGTAAGATAACAGCTGAAAGGGCAATGGCGATTCATGATTGCCTGAAAAGACTTTAGGACTTCAAAGTTACTGCCAATAACCCCAAGTGAGCTGGCTATTTTTAAAAGAAAGGGGAAAAAAAAACTTTCTTGTTAAATACCAGATATATTTAGTTTCTTGTGTTGTCATCATACAGTTCCATTAGGCTTTTCTGTTTGCAGCTCTGTGTAACTGCTGTAGCACACAGTGCTTTATTTGCTTTGGGTGATTAGGAAATATTGACTGGAATTTGGACTTACTGTGTACTGAAGGTCGCTTTATCAACCAGCGAAACAAGAGTTTCCAAGGAAACAGCTTGTTGTGCGTTTTTTAAAGAGGAGACCCTTTTCAATCCCATTTAAAATGATATTGTAACGCTCTAGTCGTAACCTTACATGTGAATAGGATTTGAGACCCTTTTAAAGGGAGACGCCTCAAAAAATGACAGGTAAACAGGAAGGACTGGCTTTTGAGTGGAAAAAAACGTATTTCAGAGAAACCATTTCTTTTGCCACCTTTCTGAATGGGCTGTCACTACAGGAAGAGCTGAGCTGATGGCATTGCGAGTGGGAAGGAGATTGAGATGTCTCTGCAGAGCTTGCCGTGCCTCTGCCTGGGGTGCTGGAGCCACCACTTGCCTCCTGCCTGTGCGAAGGGCTGGGGAGGAAGCGGGGCAGAGTTTGTTGTTCAGCCTCCAACAGGAAATTTTACCCTTGAGTTAAATGCTTTGCAGGTTGTGCCTGAAGTGATACATCTGAAATAGTGAGGGAGGTGACAGCCCTATTTGTCTTGTTAGGTAGTGGCAGTAGGCAATGCTTTACTCGCATGGCACGCACACACCAAAAGAGGGTGAAAAGAAAATTCTGATGGTAAAAACTCTGAAATAAAAGCAGGATTACATAGATGAGAAAGGAATTAAATAAAATTTTGCTTTAAGTAAGGTGAAGGGATGAAAGAGCAGAGATGATAGAAGGAAAGGGTTACTGAGCATAGGTTAAGGTGCTCTCTTTCTTTCACGGTGCTCCAAAGAAAGCAACTGTTGGAAATTGCTAATAAGAACTTGTGCGAACTATGCAAACTATTAGCTGAAATGAATTAATTAAAATATTAGCATACTTTTTACTTGATTACTGTAAATAATTAATCTCCACAGCTCACTAATCAAGTCTCCTTGAGTGTCTTGATATTATATAAGATGTCCCTAATGTGATTAGTTCATAAAATCTTGGTCTGTCCTGGGTCTAAGAGTTTCTGTAATGAAAAGAATACTTTTTATACTGAGTTTAACAGGCTCTTAACATATTCTTTTCTGTGATACAATGGAAACTCTGAATCGAGTACCCAAAATACTTCATCCTTGCCAAGCTTTAACCAAGCAATAGCTTCTAGTTGCAGGCACAGGGCAGTCCTTCAGGTAAACTAAGTGGTGTTCAGGTCTGATTTTTTTTTTTTTTTTTCCCTAGACAGCTCTTCCCACAGCACAGCTACGTGAGAGAAGTTTATCTGTGTATCCCTCCATGTTTACACCAGTACCGTAATCGTGACTTGATTTTTTTCAAAGACATAGGCCATAAAAATGAGTTAGTGGCATTGTTGCAGCTGGGCTTGTATTGAACGTAAGAAGTAAGGAAATACTACGTTGTGGATTTTACTGAATGCTGGATGTATGCTGTAGTGATTGAAATGAGTAAAAGGATTTTATCTTCAGTTACCTTCAGGTTTATTGGACTTTTGTTATTCATTTATTCACTTAAAATGATTTGGTGCGCCGTATGTGAAAATATTAGTTGTAAATTGAATTTAAGACGAAAAATTCTAGTCGAGGCAAAATGATTTGTGTGCTTAGGCTTAAGTTCTTGTTACATTTATCATTTTTTCCCTTATAAATGGAGGAACAAGCTTCAAAGAATGCATCCTTACATTGCATTTCTCAGAAAAATAATCAAGAAAGTTGTTTAGTCTTAGGATGAGGCATGAGGAAATGTAGCTAAAATAAAGAACTCATTAAAACAAACATTCAGAAATCCACATCATGGATCTAAGTATGTTTTAGGATAATCTGTTTTTCAGCAGTGGTTTTTATGTTCTGGGTGTCTTAGAACTAACAATTCGCTGGTTGACCTAGCTGGTTTTTTTCCATCCTTATGAATAAAGGGCATGTTAAAGCACCTGAGTCTTGGCCTTCCACTTTTACTCAGAAGAAGGAAGCTAAACTTCATAACAGGGATCTCAGACCTCCAAGAACACCACGTTTCAAGTGATTATTATCAGGTTCTAAGACTGTAATCTGCAAAGCTTTAGTCAGAATGCCTTTATAGATTTATTTAATACGCAATTCAAACCTAACAGTATGAACTTTTTGAACAGATGCTAATCCAATCAACATTAGTTTCAACTGGGTGTTTTGAAGAAGCAAATCTACTGTAACGTATTAGTAAATCTCCCCTTCTCCTTTTGCAGCATTAAAACTTCCTTTTGGCAAAACAACAGTGATGCATTTGGTGGCTAGAGAGACATTGCCAGAACCAAATTCTCAAGGTACGCTGTGCAACAGAGGTATTTCTTGCTCAATTATGTGGCAAAATAGTCAAATATCTTACAGGCTTTGAGTATTTCATAGTGGAGAAAAGTCCTTGTGGTCTTGTGAAGCAAGTATTAGAATGCTTTTGTACATCTTCCTTATAGAAGACTAAGAAATTACTTTTCTTTTTTAGCATTTCTGTAAAAAAAAAAAAAAAAATAATAAATATATATATCAAAAATTACTCAAACCTTAAAAGCTCTGTTTTTATTGTTAAAAAGATATTCTTGATTTACTTTCATCATTTTGTTATTTTATGTATGCATGGGGATAATAACGATAAACACATAAATATCTTCACTAAAAATAGTAAGACATTCTTCAATCAAGTCTATTCATGCACAAAACCACCTAATCATTTTAGAAATGGCTTCTAAGCAAAACTTTCTTCTTGTTCCGCAGGTCAAAGGAACCGTGAAAAAACTGGAGAAAGCAATTGCTGTGTAATCCTGTAAACCTTGTTAGCTTTACCTGCTAAGTGTGATGTAATATAGTCTTTGTCTTTCATGCTGCTGGAATAGAAGAGGCCCTACCTTGCTTCAAACACCTGTAGGAAGAGCCTGTCTGTAAATCCATGGAACTGAAATATTACACGAACACTGTCTCATTAGTCTTTTTTTTAAGGAGAAAGATCTATGAACACTTTCATTGTGTTTTGTTTTTTTTTTTTTTTAATTCCTGCTTTTTGTTTGTTGAATAATCTTATAATACATCGGTTCTTGAACAAATTTGATCTCCAGAAAAATTAATGTGTTCTTTTCCATAGCAGGAATCATTTTGCTGCCAGAGAAATGTCCATTAACTGGGTCTAACTATAGTCAAGCTTTCTAGATGCAATTTGCACTAAATATGGTTGACAGTATATTTCTTATCAACAATCTTTAACAATATTTGAGATACCTAGTAATAACCTACAATGCAACACTGGAAAATAGTATATCTATAATTAAAGCAAATCTCATTTTTGGCCAAATCAAAGGAAAAACTGTTAAGTCCATTCTACCTGAGTCAACCTTGGTGGCCGAACTGGCACAGAATACTAACTAAACCGAGTCTAACTATATATATTTTCACTACGACAAACAAAAAAACTATGTGCCTGTAATTTAAAAGCACTCTGTAGAGGGCTGATGAAACTAATTTTTTTCGTTACTGCGTGCACTCTATCTCGTGCGTTAGGTGAGTGCTTAATTCAGACAGCACAAACAAGTGCAGAGAGTGCATTTCCTAGCCTTAATATGGGAGGGGTAATTTCCTGTAGTTCATAGGCTTTTATTATTGTGCATAAATGTTAGAAAACATCATTTACTAATCAATTTTATGTATTTGAATATTGGCAATTGGTGTTTTTCAGTCACTTTCTCATCTGTACCTTAGTGTCCAGTGTCATGCTTACTCATTAGAGACTTCAAAAGAATTATTAAAGTTTAAAAAGCAAAAAGAAAAACCTCTGCCATAGTACTAGTTTTGTTTCTTTACGTAATCTGCATTTGGTATTAGTGCTTGCAATTGTATTAAAATCAAAAGCTGAGTTTTGAAGGCATACGTAATTAAAAAAGGATGCCATTCTTTCATTTCATATCAATAATTTAAACATTGATATGCTAAAGAAATTTGCACAGCACTAAAGCATGAGCTAGTTTCATCTAAACCTGTAAAAATAATAATAAAAAAAAATTAAAAAATAAAAGATTTTATATTTTTTTCACTGGGGAGGAATTCTTCCTGGCTGAAATTACAAATACGTGTAGAATATATTTAATAAAAATCTTATAAAATACATAACTATAGAAGTTAAATATAGATTGGCGTGTAGTATAATAGAACAATATTCCATATAAATAGCTTTAGCCTTTAAAGAAAGTCACAGGTTGACATTGTGTTCTGTACTTAAGTGTCCACAACTCCTACAGATGTTCCGTGTAATCGTTTTTTCGAATGATTGGCATCATTCAAATGTAATCAGGTTATTTTACCCATTGTTACTGCTTTGATGAAATGCTTTATATGCAGTAGATTTACAAAAATATTGTTCATACTGATCAGAATTAAATTTGTATAGAGCAGAGTTTTAAAACAAATTGTAAATAGCACTAAACATTTTCTTTCTGCAACCTGTACTGATAGACTCCTCTGTAAACTAAATAAAAGAATATTGTAGTGCATCTCGGTGGTGTGTTAAGGGTTGTGACTGGGTCTGTAACTAGTATTAATACTTTTTAATCTGGAAGCTAATAAGGACTCCATTTTACTTAAAAAATAAAAAGGAGGGAGGAAGTAAAAACTCCTAGTGGGATTTATCACTTCAGTTTTGATTCAGTAGCATGTTGACTTCAGATTTTGAGCTCTTCAAATGCTTGGTGACTACTCTTCAGCCCTCCTGAGAAGGATGCAGTTGTCTGTACCAAATACTTAAATGAAAAGTGGAAGCGTTCCTGGAGTGAGACCACAGAAACGTGTGTGGGGCCCTGGGTGTGCTCTCAGAGTAAGCACGAGGTAACTCCTGCACCTCCATTTCGTCTGCGTTGTGAAAAGAAGTGGCCTAGGGTGTTGGGTATTTTCTTCTTTCTTGCTAAGTTGATAAATAGGCAACTATAGTGAAACAATTTTTTTATTAAAATTAAAGTGTTTGAAAGCCATCAACTTAAGACAGCTACGAGGAGTGTGTTGTCATCTTTATTCACAAAATGAAGCTTCCCTTTTTCCAAAACGCTGGCTGCTTGAGTAATACAGGCTTAGGTGGGGAATGGTTGTGACAATACAAGAAAACGAAATGGGCTGAGGCAGGACTCCTTTTATTAGTTAAACCACTCTAAAATACATATATTTGTTTAAAAATGCTTTAAATGTAAGCATATTTTCTAAAAGCAGCTAGCTACTTAATACTGTGTGAATATATGAAAATCCAGTAGCTTCTGGTTGAAATACTTGGCAAGCTTGAATAGTGATGTAGAGTTCCCTCTTGTTGAAATGAATAATGTACACGTACGTGCTTGTCCAAGCAAATCTGTGCATGCTGCTTGGCATTTAAAATGTGAACTTGTCAAAATGCAAGTCCTGCAGAAGCCAAGCAGAAATGCTGCCTTAATTTCCATGCGAATTCTTGGAGCTCCATCGGTCCATTCCAGGACATTTCTGTTGTGTCAGGGTAGTGGAAAACTGCGGAGAAGAATTGCTGAAAGAGCTGCGTGTTTCCCTGGGATGCCTTGTCTCGGGGATTGTAGTGCATATAAGTCAAAAACAAAAAAGCAGCAGGTTCTTAATCCCAGATTCCCCAGCCTTGCTATGTGTGTGCTTCTCTTCTCTGCTGATTGGAGTCAAGAGGATGCTTCTTTGCAGGGTCAGGCTGTTGGACAGTCTGCTAATGCATTGGAGAGCCTGACATTTGATTTTCACTCTTCGACAGAAATGATATTTTCTCTTGGAGGTAATAGATGACCCTGAGGTTGAGAGGAGCAGATGAAGCAGAACCCTTCGTGTTCTGAAATAGCACAAAGGGACCGCATCCATCTCCCACACCCCTGCACGCTATCGGTTGTAAGTTAATATTAGCACATGTGAGGGATCGTATCTGATAACAACGAAAGCGCTCCGACTTGTACTTAAATGATAGAATAAATACAGCTGTTTCAACAGTCTGAGGGACTCGTCTTGCTGAAGGAGGGAGAAAGTATCACCGCTGTTCATTTTTAAAAAGTCTTTACTAATATTCAGCATTGATATTAACCCAGGGGTGATCTCTGAAGTCTGAATGCATTTCCTTAGTACCCCGTGTTTACAACAGGAGGTGCAGTGATTTAATTTAACTTAATTTAGAGGAAAATGTATATAGCACTCTGAGAAAGCTTTCTTCCTCCCTTGCAGGTAGGTAGGAAGGAAGGCAGCGGTTTCTAGGCAGGCTGAAAGGAGCTGCTGCTGCTGTTCTTTGGGGAGGTGAAGCCTGGATGCTTCACACTTCAGCGAGTGCTCTGATGAGATCCATTTTGCAAACCCTACTTGGAGAAGTGGATAGGAAGACAGATAGACTTCTCAATCGAAACCTCTCAGTAATATTGTACTAATGAAATGGATAAACTTAGGCAGATTTTAGGTTATACGTCCTATCAAAATGTATGTACAGGCCATTAACAGCTGCACCACTGAAACTGATGGGGCTTTGTGCTTAAATCGGAGGTGTTAAAGACTTCCTATCTTTTTTTCTTCTGAAATAGCTGTATTCCTCTAGATACCGTGTTTTGGCCATTACTTGTGAGTATCAAGCTTATTTTCAGAGCACAATAAAAGTACTTTGTTATTCAAGAGGCTGCCAAGAATATATATGGTTCATGATACGTTATTGAAGTCCTCATACTGCAGTAACATATTTCAGAGGAACAGCCCTGTGTCCTTCATGATTGTGAAGAAGTTTACAATGCAATAGCTAATTTGATGACCAATTTATTATGCTATACTAAAACCTGGAGGAAAAAAAAAAAAAACAAAAAAAAAAAACACCTTTCTGCTGTTTTTCTGTAGTTATGATTGATTTTTTTTCTAATTTTTTAAATGATAAAGGAACGACCAGTGAAGTGGAAAATTGTGAACGTTGTTAATGTGAAGCTTAGACAAAATTTGGAAAGTTGGGCTGTGCCTGATCAAGCACGTTGAATGGATTGCAATGAGAAATGAAGTTTGGTTTTTAATGTAGAGGAAGGCATAGCTGGAGGAAGCAAGGTACTTGTACAACTCATAAGTTTTAAAATCAACTAGATCCATCGGGAACTCAGTTCTGGGCTTCACAGCAAGTGCGTTGTACTGCCAGCTCCTTAGGGTTTGGAAAATGATAACAAAAACAATTAGACAGCAGAAATATTAGACTGAAGAGAACGAGGGATTAAAATATCTACAACGATGACGAGCACAGAGAAAATGGTTGGAGAGCTTTTGCGTCAAATTGAAATTCCTCTTTAAAGCAGAGGTCACATTCAAATCTGATAGAAATATTTTTCCTGAAAACGACTGAAGAGATTTCCACCTGAAATAATTGGAGGAGAAAAGATGAGCAAGACTTAAAAGGATGAATCACTATAAGGATAGAGCGAAATTTCAGAGTACTCATGATTATCATTAAACCTTTTTTTCAACAGGGTATTAATTCCTTCAGACGGTGCACAAGCTTTTAATGAGAGCCTGGCTTTTGGGGGGAGATGTTTCTGGCACGCTACCTCCTCCGTTATGGACAAGCGACAGCAAAATGTGAGCCCTTGCCAGTACCAGGCCAACGTATCGCATGCCCTGCTGAGAGTTCATCATCTTGCTGTGTCCTGAGGAGAACTTTTGGTCAGTTCAGGTGATTTTTGTGCTTTCCTGGAGCAAGTTTGAAGGAGCAAGTTACTCTGTTCAGATGGCAAGGAACGTGAACTGCAATTGATTAGGGCAGAAATTAATGCCCTAAAAATGCACAGGGCAAGATCTAAGTACCCTGCTGTTACCAGAGGACTCTGACTTTATAGGTAGGAAATATTTTGATTCTTCTACCAGAAAATACTTCACAGCTCCTGACTGATGGCCAGCGCTGATGGCCAAGTAGCCATAGCTATAAAAGAGGGGCAGGAGGGGCTGGTATTTGGCTCTTTCATGAGGCTTTCAGATGTTACCTGGCAAAAGCCAGGGCCACCACAGCACACAGCGGTGCGGGATTAACAGCGCGCGGCTCCTGGTGAAATGTCAGCGAGGCAACAAGGATCCAGCAAGGGGAACGCTCCCAGCCCCCTGTGGGTGTCCCAGCAGCCGTGTTTCCTGCCTTGCAGTGGAATAAGCACCTGGGGGTGTTCTTCTGTGAAGCAAGTAGGCAACAGCTTTTACACTAAGAAATATCAGACGAATCTTCTGGTTCCTGACTGCCCACAACCCAAGGAAAGGTCTTCCCTCAACAAACAGACATGAGGTCTGCCTCAGACTTTATTTTTGTCCTCTGGCAAGCTGCCACTTCGCCACCGAAGCCTTTGAGCTCCCCATCATCCTAGTTTTCCACTATCCTGGTGCTTCAGCAGGCAGATCACAGTGATCACCACTGGACGTGTGGCTGTCACCCATGGGATCAAGGCCGCTCGGGCCTCCAGGGCCTTCGCATAGTGGTGAAGCCTGAAGAGTGAGGCTGAACACTACAAAGCGCCTCATTGCCTCTGGGAACGAAGGCGTTTGGAAGGAGTGGTGAGTGGCTGCCTGTGAAGGTGCCCAGCAGCCTCCCTGCCCTCGGGGAGCTCTGTCCTGCCAGCTCCTGATCCCCGCGGGTACGGGAGGATCCCGTGCGGAGAGGCGTGCTTGCATGGCTCGCTTCAGGAAGTGTGGTCTGGAAAATGTTGGCTGGTGCAGCAGGATGTGAGCCTTCAGCTCTGCTTTGGTCTAGCAAAGACCTTTCCTCTCTTCCTCTTGGCAAGAGTTGGCCAAGAGAAAGCCAACGTGGAGCCAACCTCGCGCCCTCCTTGGCAGGCGGCTGCTGCCTGGGGAAGCCTGGAGGGATCCTCTGGGCCCTGCGGGCTGCTGCCAAACCTGGAGAGCCTCCCCTCCTTTCTCGGGTGGAAAAACAGAGACAGAAGTGATTTTTCTGTTGGAGAGACAGAAAAAATGCAAGGGCATTGACGTGGTGAAGCTTCTGAGGGCACAGCATCATCGGCACCTAACGCACAGCTCGCCTCCTCAGCTGCTGGTAGGTATTTAAATGTGAGTGCTTCTGTCCCTGTGCCTCTGAGACCTTAACTGGGGTGTGGGAGAGAGGAAAGAGGAGAGAGGAGGAGATAATTTATATAAAACAGCATTCTCCTCAAGAAACTGGCTGCCCTAGGCTTGGACTGGTGCACGCTTCGTTGGGTTAGAAACTGGCTGGATAGCCGGGCCCAAAGAGTCGTGGTGAATGGAGCCAAGTCCAGTTGGAGGCCAGTCACTAGTGGCGTCCCCCAGGGCTCGGTGCTGGGGCCGGTCCTCTTTAATATCTTCATCGATGATCTGGACGAGGGCATCGAGTGCACCCTCAGTAAGTTTGCAGATGACACCAAGTTAGGTGCGTGTGTCGATCTGCTTGAGGGTAGGAAAGCTCTGCAGGAGGATCTGGATAGGCTGCACCGATGGGCTGAGGTCAACTGCATGAAGTTCAACAAGGCCAAGTGCCGGGTCCTGCACCTGGAGCGCAATAACCCCAAGCAGAGCTACAGGCTGGGAGAGGAATGGTTGGAGAGCTGCCAGGCAGAGAAGGACCTGGGAGTGATGGTGGACAGTCGGCTGAATATGAGCCAGCAGTGTGCTCAGGTGGCCAAGAAGGCCAACGGCATCCTGGCTTGTATCAGGAACAGTGTGACCAGCAGGGCTAGGGAGGTGATCGTCCCCCTGTACTCAGCTCTGGTGAGGCCGCACCTCGAGTACTGTGTTCAGTTTTGGGCCCCTCACTACAAGAAGGACATGGAGGTGCTTGAGCGGGTGCAGAGAAGGGCGACGAAGCTGGTGAGGGGCCTGGAGAACAAGTCCTACGAGGAGCGGCTGAGGGAGCTGGGCTTGTTCAGCCTGGAGAAGAGGAGGCTCAGGGGCAACGTTATTGCTCTTTACAGATACCTTAAAGGAGGCTGTAGTGAGGTGGGGGTTGGCCTGTTCTCCCACGTGCCTGGTGACAGGATGAGGGGGAATGGGCTTAAGTTGAGCCAGGGGAGTTTTAGGTTAGATGTTAGGAACTTCTTTACCGAAAGGGTTGTTAGGCACTGGAACAGGCTGCCCAGGGAAGTGGTGGAGTCACCATCCCTGAAAGTCTTCAAAAGACGTTTAGATGTAGAGCTTAGGGATATGGTTTAGTGGGGACTGCTAGCGTTAGGTCAGAGGTTGGACTCAATGATCTTGAGGTCTCTTCCAACCTAGAAATTCTGTGATTCTGTGATTCTGTGAAAACCCCGGGGGCACAAAAACTCTGTGGGCCCTGGTGGCTTTGGATGCCCCCGGCCTTGCCAGGTCTTCCCTCGGGGATGGGTGGTGGGAGCTGCAGGAGGTGGATGAAGCTCACTGCCTGCTGAGGGAGAGGAGGATGAAATTTGATCATCAAAATGCAAAAAAAAAAGTTGTTACCAGATAGTATATGCTGAAGCAAACCCTTGTAATCAGCTTAGAGCAGCTTCTGCTCTCCCAGCAGTCTCACAGCCTCACTGTGCCTCCTCTCCCAGTGCATCTTCTCATGTGGGTCCTTTGGGTCTGCGTCATGCTGAGCTGCAGGACGACACTCGGCTGGGATGAGGAGGGAAAGGAGATTGTCGTGACTACAAGTCTAACCTGATAAAACATCCCTGCAGGAAAAGGGCAGGTGGATGAGGAGGCTGTGCTGATGTTGCCCTGTTTTGCTTCACTCCTTGTGCCAGTCCCCTTGCCTCTGTCTTATAAAACCTCTTAAATATGGGGTGGGTCCTTCTGTAAGTACACGAAGCTCACATTACACGATGCTGGCACACAAAGGGGACTGCTGCAACTGTACAAACATGCTTGACCTGCTGAAGTGCAAGGACATTGATCGAAGGAGTGTGCTGATAAATGGGCAGCATGGGGAGCAGACCTGGCCTGTCCCCAAGGCTCCCCACTGGGCAGGAGCAGTACAAGGAAGAAGGCACCGAGAAGCAGGGCCTGGCCTGATCCCCACCGTAGCTCATGTAGAGGTTTCTGCTGACCCCGGTTCCTTTGGATGTCCCAAACGTGGTGAGAGCTGTGAGGGAGGTTTCCCTCTGAAATGCTTTGGTCGCTGCTTGCAGGGGCAGAAGGGGTTAGTTGCTCCGGCCTTTTGAACCTACAGCCTGATATCTGTCAGTAGATGCACTCATACACGAGTTCCTCCTTCCAAAACCTATTAATACTCACTTTGAAACATATTCCCTCTCACAGAGAGGGCTTTGCGAAATTGCCATCATCTCATTCTCTGTCGTTGTTAAGTCTGAAGAGAACAGGGTAAGAGGTTTGGAGGATTTGCCACCGTGCTCACCTGATTGTAACACCACAAGTCTGTAAGTGTGGTTTGGAGGTGATGGCTGTGCTCTGAAAAGTGATGGAGGTCGTGTGAGGTTACGGACACGGGGAGAAAAGCAGGCAAAAAAACAGGCCCAAAGGATGAGCAGGGGGACCAACGGCTGGCCACCCTGCTCTGGCTCCTGGAAAATCACGGAGTGACCTCTCTGGGGCCGCATTTCTGGGTGTGCAGAGGAGAAGGTGGCAGCCAGCAGTCAGCAGGGCTTTCCCTAGGGGAACTCATGCCTGGCTGCCTTCCTGGCAGTGCCTGGATTTGTGGATGAAGGTGGAACAAGCGTTGTCATTTACCTCAACTTCATCAGGGCTTTTGATGTCACGTCCCACGTATTCTCATATCCGAACTGAGACACTGCTGGGGATGGCTGGGTGAGCAGAGGCAGTGCCAGATCCCTGTCCTGCCCCCCACTTTGCCTCACTGCGTCCCCATCCTCCAGCAGGGAGCAGAGATGATTTTACTGCCTCCTCCCGCAAGTTTTGGCTCCCCCTTACCTTGTTCCTTGGGGAAAACCCTGCTGAGCTCCGTGCATTTCCCCCTGGGTGTGTGTCCCAGGAGTGAATCTCATCCCTGATGCAGAAGGCTTCCCGAGCTGTAGGTGTCTGTGCCACGACCGGTTGGCTCCAGGAGGCCGCGCTGACACCTACGAGCTTGAGAGGTTTCCCTCACCCTCATAATTGGCATAATTATCCAATTAGGTGGTTGAGGACCAAGATTCGTGTCAAAGGGGAGCCAGGATGGTGTCTGGGTGCTGGGCACGGGCCCGTGCTGCCAGCTACGTGCGGCACTTTTTGCTCTCAGTTATCCCAGATCTGCAGCGAGCCCCAGAGCTCCCTTTTCGCGTCACTGCAGAAATCACTGCTGCTGTAGCACAGAAACCTAATTTGAAGCCAGATTTTAAAGGAAATGAGGCGTGCCAGCTTGCACTTGCTGTCTGTCCATCTGCCTCGCCAGCCAGCCATCTGCGTCTGCCCGTACCCTGCTTACCACAGCCTCTGATGTCACCGATCAGCTCCAATTAATTGGGAGGGTGGGCAGTGGTCTGAGGGGTGGAGATTTGGGGTCCAGCTCAGTGAGAGATCAGGTCCTGGTCCCTCTGCCACTCCATTAGCTATTTTGCATAGCTATCAGTAAACCCTATTTTTCTAGTCCTTGAAACAAGCAAGCTTGCTTTAAAACATCTTCCTGAGATGCCCTAAAATAATTCCCAATCTCATGCATTAAAACGGTCACCGTGGACTTGCTTTGCTACGTTGCTGGTTTTACGGGGACAAGGAACACTTTAATCATGTGCAGTCACATTTTTATTAAAAAAATGACCTTGGACACTGTTCGTACTGCCTCGGAGGGAGCTGCACTCTGCCCGAAGTCCCAGTGAGCAGGAGCAGGGGCTCTGCTGCGCACAGCCAGAGGCAGCAGCTCCACCACTTACCCCCTGTGTGCCCAGCCCTCTGCCTCGTGCTGATGTTGCAAGGAAGGAGCTCACGTCCATGTAAACCTGGTGCAGATATGTCCCAAAATCCAGCTTTGCCACCCTAAAAGACCTTTGGCCTCCAGGTCGGCGCACAGCTGGTCACACCATGCGCCTGGGCACCGGGCCCTTCTGGCCCCTCACCTGCCAGCTCTTCCAGGAGCCTTTTTCCCTTCCTGAGCCCTCCCCAGAAGTGGAGCAGGGTGAAACCTGTTCCGTGCACTCAGGGGAGTTTAATCACCCATTTAATCACCCCGCTGCACCCACGGCACGGGGCCTGTTACGGGAAGGAGCTCCCGGAGACACCCTCCCCTTCCCACCTTCCCAGCCCAAAAATATTTCCTGGGCGGCCACGCTGCTGCCGGAGGAAGGGCCGGGGGAGATCGATGAGCAGCTCCCATTTACCGTAACGGGCTTAGCTTTGGGTCAGCGGGTTTCTCCTCCCCGTTAATCATCGCGGCAGGTGGCAAGGGGAGCCGGGAGCGGGATTGCCCGGTCAGTCCCTAAAGGAGGATGACCCATTAGCGATGCGCAGAGTGCTCACTGGCTTGCATTCGCTCCCTCTGCCTGTCTTGTAATTGTGACCAGGGTCAGGGGCGGAGGAAGGGCTGGGATTACTTTATATAACCAGTTTTCATTAAAAGGATTACTCGGAAGCAAGCGTCCCACGTGCAGGTTTCCCCCGATTAATCCCTGACATTTCTGAGCGTCAGAGCGCTTCCCCAGCCTTTCAGCTCCCTGACAGCCTTTCCTACTTGCTCAGCCGATGCCGAAATTGGATTTTAAAATTACCTGCGAGCCCACGCTGCTCCTCATCGAGAAGCCTGCGTAAGGCATTCACCCCGTGATGGGAACCAGCTGCGTGCCTCCAGCAGCCTCCCGAAGCCCCCCAAAACCCCTGGGCTGGTGAGCCTGTGGAAATGGAGCCGGCGGTGATGAGCAGGCTCCTGGAATGTGGCTGGGGCTTGGATGGAGGCCAGGGAGGCACGAGGTGGTCACGGCTCTGCCACGGTGCACAAAGGAGCCGTGCCGGTCAGGTACATCGTGGTTTTCCCAGCTCAGCTCTTCCTGACCTCCTGTCGCTGATGGAGAAAGGTCTAGAGTGAATACCTGATGAGATGGGGGCAAAAGAACAAAAAGTTTGAAAAGAGAATTGGTGTAAAGGTAGATATGGTGTAAAGGTAGATATGGTGTATTGGTGTAAAGGTTTCATGTCAAGATGAAAACGGGAAGAGGCAAAGCCTGAAGCATGGGATCACAGAATGGTTTGGGTTGGAAGGGGCCCTGAAGACCACCCAGTTCCACCCCCCTGCCATGAATAGTCCACCCTGCAAATGCTCCTCTCTCCAACCAAGAGAGATGAAAAACGTTCCAGGAGTCATCTGGAAACCTTGAGGACTCTGGAGTACACACAAGGCTGTGAAATGGGCACCAGGAGAAACACCGGGCTAGAAACTTTCAAGAAATGGGAGATGGTCCCAAAGTTTTGCTGAAGCCAGGAACCCCCACACCTGAGAAAAGGCTGCTGAACGGGGCAGGGTGCAGGAGGAAAGGCAGCGATGGGGAATGTGGAAGCGAGCAGCCTGGAAAGAGCTCCGAGGACCAGGGCTGCAGAAAATAAAAGATGATGTGATGAGGGAAACAGCTAAGGCAAGGACCTGCCCTGAGAGTGAAGAGTGGAGAGGGACAGCTGTGATGGCTTGGACGTGTGTCAGGAATGGCCCCTAAAGGATTCCCTACATGGCCACACATCAGAGCCCGAGGCACTAGAAATAGAAGGATGCTGAGCACTGGATGGGCAGTCAAGAGTAAAACCAAGCGAAAGGGTTTGGAGACACGAGAAGCAACTCCAAGACCAACAGGAGAAAAAAGAACCTTTGCGCCAAGCTGATGAACTGCAAATAAAAATAATAATAATAAAAAATCTATTTCACTTTCCTTGGTTCTCCTACTTCACAGAAGGCTTTAACCATGACTTGGCTCATCCAAAGATCTGGGAGCAGCCTGAGGTCAGGCACTGGGGAAACCACGGGGCATCGTGGTTGCCTGCCGGGAGGGATGACATTTCGGGAGGCTTTTCTCTGCTGCTCTTTGATGGCTTTCTGGAATTCCTCTCCGCTTTGATTTGCATCGAAATTTGTGTGCACCCAGCTCGTGTTTAGGAGCTTTGAAGTGTACTTCAGGTAGCAGCAAAGGGGCGGCGGGTATTAAATGAACAATGAAACGAGCAGAGGCAGTTAGTGCAGGCACAAAGGGGAAAACATGGGTGTACAGAGAAGGGAGCCCATCACCATCCTCTTAGAGATAAAACACCTTCTTTATGCGGGTCAGAAGAACGGCTTTCAGGAATCCAGATGGGTCTGGCTTAGGAGAAATAACAAACCCAGGCAAGAAAGAAGGCGAGAGCTTTGATTTACGTGGCTGAAGGAATGCTCTTCCTCTGGCAGGGCTCTGACTGATGGAGCCATCGGGGCTTGCTCGTCCCCAGGACTTAGCTGCCTGTCAAAGGCAGCTGCTCAGAGGCTGAATTCTGTCATTATTAAATTTTGAGGCGATCCCAGCCTGACTGGCTGCTGCGGTCCCTCACCACCTTCCCCTTGGCAGGGGAGCTGGGGCAGGTGCACGAAGGCTGCTTGGTGCCCAGCTGGGACAAATCGTGACTGAATGAGGCACCTCTTCTGCCTTGCAAATCACCTCATCTCGCTTCAGTACTCAGGAAGACCTAGGAGAAAGGAAAAAGGGATTTTTAAGTTTCATGGAGCTGTTTTTCAGGCATTCAAGGCATGCTGTGGGTGGGCTTGTGGCCGCAGAGGCAATAAAATTGCTTTTATTTCTTAGCCGTAGCAATGCAGCTGATGGGCCACTCTTTTTTTCCAGGAAAAGTATGATTTCCCCATCAAGGGAATTTTTTTTTAAGGGAACAACTAAATGAAAAAAAAAATAAGCTAAAATAAAACTGAATAAGATCCTGGAAGTCAGGAAGGAAGAGTTGCACAAAAGCAATAAAATGCTCTGCTTCAGCCCTTCCAAAGCGAAATGCTTGGCTTAGCGTTTTGTGAGGCAGCGCGTTGTTTGGAAATCCATTTAATGTAAAAAAAACCTGTCGGTTGTTGAAATGACAACAAACACTCTGACAGGCATCAAAGGATCTGCTTGCCTTTCCAAAGTCGGGTTTCGGAGGAATTGCCAAAACTTGCTGGTTTCGCTCCAGCGTAGACTAAAAGCCCGTTGCAAAACCGGGGAATTCCCTGCAAGGTGGAAATTCCAGCTCCCACACTTGGTTCTTGCCTGGGCTTTGTGCTCCTGCCTGCACCGTCCCCGTTTCACCAGGGCTCCCTGAGGTGAGGCCGCAGAGGCCGTGCCTCCAGCTGGGTGCAGAGAGGCCGGAGCCAGGCTCTGCTCAGTGGTGCCAGTGCCAGGACAGGAGGCCATGGGCACAGCCGGGCACCCAGGAGGCTCCCTCTGAGCACCAGGCAGCACTGCTGTGCTGGGCGGGTGACGGAGCCCTGGCACAGGCTGCCCAGAGAGGCTGTGGGGTCTCCTCCTTGGGGAGCTCCAAAAGCCGCCTGGACGTGGGCCTGGGCAGCCTGCTCTGGGTGTCCCTGCTTGGGCAGGGGGGCACCAGGGGGTCCTGCCAGCCTCAGCCCTTCTGTAGCTCTATTTCTATGATTTCTCTTCTCTACCTGGACATCCGTGTCTCCCAAATGTCCAGGACAGCTCCCATCCCAGGTATCTCGCCCTGTGTGGGTTGGACAGGCAGAGGTTGAAGCGTTGTGGGCAAACCCTTCTGGGCAGTGCTGCAGCACGTGGGAGAGCAAAGCGTGTCGTGCCCTTCGGGAGCACTCCTGCTGGTCCTGCACGCAGGTCTTCTCCTGCTCTGCACCGCTGAGACACAGCACCCAGGGATGAGGGGAAGGCACCGGCAGCCACACCTGGGGCAGGATGTGCTCCAGTTGGGTTAAATAAGAGCTGGTAGAGGGAAGAGGGAAAATGATGAAATAAAAGAATAAATTCATGTGATTTGTCAGAAAAGTGATTCTACATGGTTGAAAAACAGAGAACAGTTTACTTCGGTTTCTAGTTTTATCTCCTGTGATTCACAGACTGACTCATATCAGGCCATTGCCAGTCACACGGAGCGATATATTCCTGGAGATACACGATGTCCCGAAATTGTCATAATGAGTAAAATTCAGATTAGGGTCCCTATTGTTACACTGCTGGATCTCGGTGACACGGTACGGAGAGAAGCACGAACGAGCTGGCAGGGCTGAAGTCACACAAACCTGAGCTTTAATTAGGAACTCCTAAAGTTTGCCCCAGACAGGGGCTCCCCGCAAGATACGTGCACGGTGCTCGGCCTCCAGCAGCAAGGCACCGAGTCCGGATTCAGATGGGTATAAATAAGGCTGGGCTAATGAGCCCTACTTCTGCTCCCTTGTAGAAATGCAACGGGGAAACTGAGGGCTGTAGGGCTGCTCTGGATCACCACGCCTGCCCTCCTTTTGCCCCCAGCTCTCCTCACCATTGAGTGCAGGGAGCCCCTTGCGTTATATCCAGCTCCATTCAGCACGTGGACCCTGAAAGTCCTCGTCTGGACACGTGGGCTTTCTTCAGGAGGGTCCTCGACAAAGACCTGTCCCTTGTTGGGGCTGATGCTGCTGTAGGTCCATCTTCCTCTTGGATTGCTGCTGTGATGGGGGGTTCATGCTTGGATTACCTACGTTCATTACAACAGTAGCTGCTTCATCTCTTTTTTCATGTCGTGTTTCCATGTGTCAGACACACCCATGATCAGCACCTGGAGTATTTAAAGTGAGCAATTAGGATAATTACTTTAGCTGGGCTCACACCAGCTCCGGGAGGGAGGGCCAGGAGGCTGTGATTCCACATGCTGTTCAAAGGCAGGGCACAGGCTGCTTCTGCGCCGGCTGCCCTGCAGGCTGCCTCTTGCTCGTTATTTATTACTGTAAACAGCAGTCAATCCCTCAAACGAGCCCAGAACAGAGACGGAGCCAGGGCTGAGGACGTGGCCGCTGCTGCACAGGCAGAGGCAGTGCCATAAAGCTGCTCCGAGCTCCTGGCTTCCTTCCAGAAGAGAAGCCCAGGGAGAAGCGAGGGGCTTTGTAGTGTCCCATAGAGATGGTAAGGGCCATCCTTGGGGCTTTCCATGTCTTTGCTGTCCACAAAAGGCTGGATAATTGTGGCTTGAGTTGCTCCCTCCTCTCAAAATGTGACTCCACCAGAGGCACCAGTGCCAATCGCCAGTGCCAGGTGACCTGGGAACCCTCTCGGCCCCTTCGTGAGACATTTCTCTAACTCCGGGCACTGCTCATCTTGATAGAGGGTCTTAAAGGATGATTTTCTCCAAAAAGAATTCCAAATACAATTCCACGATTAAAAACCTTCATTATTGCCTAAATAACTCCAGCTAAATTACCAGCTGCAGCCGAGCAGACCCGTTGGGACGTTAGGGGATTATCGCTAATGCAAACAGAACCGAGATGTATTTCTTCACCATATTGTGTTAAGTAAAATCCTCAAATTCCTCCAGTGTTATTTTAAAGAACTGCGTGTGATAAGTCAACTCGGTTATGTGCTGTGTGAAAAATTGCCAAATATCCCACAGGGCAAATATGAAAAAGCAGCAGAGAAGACATTCGTAAGAAATGAGACTTTATTGACTTTTTTATCCAGCCTTCAAAGGCCATCAATCAAATATTGTTGAAGGCTGATTTTGCAATTTCATTGCAATTCCAGAGGGTGGGTAGTAAAGTGAATCTCGTGTTGGCATATCATTGATTGTGTGATTTTTCTTTTTTGAACCATAAAAAGAAACAAAGCAAGAGAGAAAACGGTGATGGAGAGCAAGGGAACGACGAGAGCCCTTGGTTCGGTCCCTCCTGATACCAACAGCGGCTGGTGCTGGTCTGTCACACAGGCAGGATTCACACAGAAGAGGACTAAGATGGAAAAGCAAAACTCCTCATCGGGGAAAAGACTTATGAGCAGACCAAAAAAAATCTGAATCCTGCACTTGGGCTGTTGTTTTTAAATGGAGAAACAATGAGTAGTGTCACAGGTATCCGACGCAGCCTACAGTATATTTTTCTTGATCTCTTTTTCCTTCGCAGTTGCCAAACACTGATGTTCCAGCAGATTAAAACTGAATAATGGCTTTTTCTCTGTGCCATACTGCGTTTCTGCTTCGCGAGTGGTATGTCTTGAGCAGCAAAAGCAGCAGATGACAAACCCATCAGCTCGTGAAGGATCGCACGGTGCCGCAGCCACCGCCCAGCCCACACGAGAGCAGCTGTCCTTCCCTTCCCTTCCCTTCCCTTCCCTTCCCTTCCCTTCCCTTCCCTTCCCTTCCCTTCCCTTCCCTTCCCTTCCCTTCCCTTCCCTTCCCTTCCCTTCCCTTCCCTTCCCTTCCCTTCCCTTCCCTTCCCTTCCCTTCCCTTCCCTTCCCTTCCCTTCCCTTCCCTTCCCTTCCCTTCCCTTCCCTTCCCTTCCCTTCCCTTCCCTTCCCTTCCCTTCCCTTCCCTCTAACACTTGTGTTGGTCTCTCTCTGCTTGTCAGCCACAGAGATCCTTCCCTTTGCTTCTACCTTCTTGTGCAAGCCTTTCAAAATCCCAAATCACACACTCCATTTCCACACTCCATTACCAGGGGCCACGATTGATTATTTTCCTAGCCATGTGTCTTGTATTTCAAGGCCCAAAAGTTTTCTCTTTCCTCCTAAACATTCAAACTGTATATAACCTCTACCAACATGTTTTCATCTATTTAGATGTATTTTTTACTACTGCTGGTGTAGTCCCTATCTCAAAGAACTTACACTATGAGAACAATGATTCATATCCTCCGGGGCCTTAAGTGGCTTTAGAGCAATTAATTTTCAAAAACTATTACAGATGACACCAAGCGAGGCCCTGACACTGATAATTTACAGAAGCAATATGTTTTTAATGCAATTTCCTAAGCGAGTTTGTGGTGTGAACAGCAACAGAAGAGGAGGACCTGTGGAAAGCTGCTGAGGAGGGAACAAGGGGCACAAAGGCTAAACAAAACTGCAAGGTGGAAGGGTAAAACCAAGGAGGGCCCAGGCAGTAAACGGCCTGAGGTAGCTTGTAGAAGTTTTCCTGCAATCTTGCTTCCAGATGTTGCTTCTCAGGGTTTGGATCCAGCTGGAGATGGGATGCCGTGAGCTCGGCCGCTGCCAGTCGCTGATGCTTCTTCCTGGAAGGCTGCGAGGGGCTGCTTTTCTCAACGTCTTCAATGAGACGTCCTTGAAACGTCGGCGAGGATGACAGCAGAGCTGTCTGCAGTGTGTATGAGGAGAACAAGACGAGCCAGGAAAGGATAAAAAGAAAGCAAGCAGAATTGTAAATGTGTGAAAATGTAAGGTTTGTCTATTAACGCTGAATTTAATGTCCCAGTAACAACCCCGTTGCTCACCGTCACACCTTATTATGTGCTATGCACCAGTGTCTCCTGCAAGGCTGTTTCTCTTAGCAGTGGGAGCCTTTCTTTCCTGCTAGACTTTGAATTTGATTTCCAGATTATCTTAATTATTTTCAAACTGAGTCAAGATATAGGAATGTTTCTTTTGGAGCCATCTAGAATGAGCTTTTTCTTCTTTTCTGTGCACTTCGCTTCTATTTCTGTATAGAGTTCATGAAGTGCCTTGTCTTAAAATCTTCTGCAGCCGACAAGTTTCCATGGGAGCTTTGCACACAAAAGGCTTTGTCCGAACAAATCCTTGGTGCTGCTGTTGCAGATGAAAGGCATGAAATGATATATGTGAAACCGCCCGATCGGACAAATATTTCCTGGCAAAACTAAAGGGAGGAAAGGATCCAAGGTCCCTGGACAACTCTGAACAATTTTTGCAGATGTCTCCATTGTGACGGGGGGCAATAAGAAGGGAACAACGGGAAGATGCATTGAGCCACTTACCTCTTGATTAACACACCTGAAGGGTAGCGGCTGTGATTGAACACGAGGTCCTGTGCTGAAGGCAATGACAGAAACACGTTTTGATGGGAGGAGAGCAGGTAGCTGAAGCTGGATTTTCTGTTTCTTAAAGGAAGGAAAGAAGGAAGGAAGGAAGGAAGGAAGGAAGGAAGGAAGGAAGGAAGGAAGGAAGGAAGGAAGGACGGACTTTCCACTTGTGTGTACAGGTGTACCCTGCCCTATTTCAGCCATGAACTGGATGACATGCCGAGTTAACTCCTACTGAACTCAGTGTTTCCTAGCGAGAGGTCCAAGACCCTCCTCGTCTCTTGCGGATGGTTCTCCTTCCTCACACAGAAGTGCTTAAAGCCGTGAGGATGCAGCAGGGTCACACAGCCTTAGTTTATGGGACTGGACTTATCTGTATGCTGCAGAATGAGCTGATTGCTCCACTTTTGCATGAGCTGATTTGTTTTGCATTCTTGGTATGAATGTTATTCCTTTAGGGGAAAGATTTCCTGACTGCAGTTACATTTGTTCTTATTACGGAGTCATTCCCCATCTCATTGTGCTTAATTTACTTTCCTAATGTTGTCAAGTTTCTTTCAAAATGAGAATCCGAGCTCTGATATACCAAAAATATCAAGCAGGGCTCACCAAAGCCTGGGTAGAGTCACCACCCTGGAGACTAGTGAATTGCTGGAGAGAATCTTCTTAGAAAAAGTGAATAATAGAGCTATTTTTGGTTAGTGTTTTAAAATCAGCGTCTGCCTAAGAAGGGTTGCTTCTAGCATAGGCTTCATTGTAATTGGAAAATGGATCCACTAAGCTCAATCATACACATATCCTACAGGCTGACAGCTCACATGCTATTACCTTTCTTTAATGCGGCATTTCTAAGTGATAATTATTTTAATGGAGTGATTATTCTAGTTTGGAGCGTTTCAAGGAAATGCTGATATGGATAAGCACGCGTAACTTTTCAAAAAAATCACATCACATAAATTTGCCCTATAACCATATAGGTATCTGTGATACAATCCCTAGAAAACGATGAGTAAAATCTGTCTTTTTATCTCCATTGAGATACTTACGTCTATTAAACAACGTTCTCCATTCTCTCTTTAGTTATTTGTTCTGGCAATAAATCCTTTGGTGTCTGTTTAAGAAATAAACCTGGAGTTCAAAAACTCCCAGTAGGGACTGTGGTGAATATGATTTCATTATCCCTAGCACAGAAGACACATTATTCTATTTGCTGAACCCTTTGTAGTCTACTGGGAGAGTCCTGGAACGGAGAGGGGAAAACGCCTCCTTCTATGGGTTGCAATTTGGAACTCATTCGAGTTTAAATTTTGAGATCTGGGATGCCAGTGCCAAATGATTCGCTGGCCAGATGAAGAAGAAATGTGACCAAATTTCTTTCGTGTTTGTCAGAATTGTCCCGGTCCTGTTTTGCTTGGGCACAGGAGCTGGTACTGTGGTGCAAGGTCACTGGGTAAGATAGAAAGGCATAACCGTAAGAGTTGTTCACACCATGTCTGTTGGGAGAGAGATTCCCATAAGGGGAAATGCCCCTGCCAAGCAAATCGCAACGAGTGGATACCCAAGGAATGAGAAGATCGACTTTTCAAGAACCATCAGGTTGCTGGTGCCTCCACTCCGCATGGTGAAGGCTGGGTGGGGGTGGATATGTCTGTGCTGGCTCATTTCCCACTCGCTGACATTACAGAGTAGGGGATTACCCGAGGATTTTCCCTATTCTGAATGGCCACGAAGGTAGGTGTGTCGGTGTGCTCCCTCCTTAGGGTCACGGGGGAGGACAGCAGATGGGTCAGGGCCTGGCCTGGTCCTGTTTCCTACAACACAAGGAGGGGAGGTGAAGCAAGGCAAGGTGTGGTGAGCAGAAGAGAGCAGAGGAGGGGACTATAGGGCTTCCAGGTAGAAACTAAGACACATGGGATCTTTCTTCACCTTGTGCCTGAAGGTACAAACCAGCACCAAAGACTGATGGTATTCAGGAGGCCTCCAAATCATCCCTCATATTTTTCCTGTTCTGGTTATGTTCCTATTCCTGATGAGTACATATATATATATAGCTCACAAAGTTGTGATAAGCTGCAGTAAATTCATTTGTAAGAGAGCCTTTCCTGTCACAGTAGGCCATGATGAGTCAGTAACACCTCGTACGTGTAATCGGTTCCCCCAGGCAGGCCCTTACAGTCTCCATCACTGTCTCAGTGTGCTCTGAGAACAGGAAAGACTCAAAAAGCGACGTGGCTATGTGGCATCTTGTGAAAAGTCAGCTCTCTTCTAGCATGCCGTGTCTTGAAAAGGCAGGCTTGATGTGATTAAAACCACTATTAGGAAAAAATACCCACCCAGCGTGGCTGGCTCAGAGCAGCGCGACACCAGTCCAATGTGATGATCTTTGTGTTCCCAGCTGAGACTTGCTCGATGTCCTGAAGGGCAGTGCCTCTTGGATCACATTCGATCAGCTTGCTTCACTGAGCAGATTCCAGCCAACTTTTGGGGTTGTGGCTGGTAAATGCAGTCCGAATCAGCCAGCAGCCAACTCTTCAGCCAGATGCTGGCCCCTGGCTTCAGGCAACGGGCTGCTTCAGAGGGCACCTGCTGAGGCAAAAATTTCACCCTGGGCCTTGAGGAACACAAGTTACAGCCTCATGGCACACATCTGGATGCATGGCACTCCCGGGGACAGCCCGATGGGACATCCCAACAGGAGGAGCTCTTTGTGGTCAGCTTCGAGAGCTACGGGGAAGCCTGTGGTGAAATCTCAAAAGCAGTTAAAAAACGGTCAAATGACAGAATTGCTTTCCTCTCTGTGGCGTTGCATTTCATAACCCAGCCATCCAGGCTCACCATGTCCTTTCTCAGCAGAAGAGCTCCTCTTCCATATTGTGACAAGGGCTCGTTGGTGCTGGCTGAGAAGACGTGAACTCATGTAGAGCATGTAGAGCTCATGGTCATCCTGAAACATAATTCATTTTACTCCCACCTTTTCCTCCATTTCTGAACTTCAGTCAAAGCAAAGCAATGCAAAGATTGCAAGGTGCCAGTTATTCGGGGGAAGTTTTTTGAAGTAAGTTGGTTGCCGTGGTCCTGTCTCCTCTTCTGAGCTTCATTGTGCTGGATTTTTACTGAGGGAAATCAGGTAGGTTATAGTAAATAACCTACAAGGAAAGATGCTTTTCCTAATTGTTACCAAATCTCCTGGGTGGCAAGTGGGGAAAGGAGCAGGGAGGAGGATCTGGGTGTCATTGAGCCTGCCAGGCTTGGCTGTTTGCATGGGTATCACTCTTTTAAGTCCTGTGATGACAACTCACATCACATTACAGCTCAGAGATGCACAGTGTGCTGTGAGGTAACTCTGCAGAAACTGAAGTCACACAGGGTCTGTTGGCGAGCCATGCCTTGCCTTCAGCTTCCCAGCTTGAGCTGGGATTCTCATTAAGCCTCTACCATAAGCCTGGTTCTCTGCTTAAATTACAGCTTGGCTGTGGTATTTATAAAGCTTTAAACCCAGCAGATGTCCTCCCATGTAGACACCATCTCGAACCATGCCAGTGCTGTGGATATTGACCCTGGCTGCAGGGATCTCTTTGGTACATACAATCTCCTGCCAAAAGGGCAGGGCTTGAGCTGAGCCAGAAGAGGTTTGTACATCTTCTCAGGAGTACCTGTCCCTATTGTAGCTGTGGAACAGGCTGTCCTGTCTCGGGATGAAATCTGGCTTTTCTTCTGATGTATCCCCTCCTCTCCCAAGAGGTAAATGTATTATCTAATTGCTCTTATGTCCTCCATCCCCTCAGCCACTGAAATAAGGCAGCTACTGCTGCTCAGCACAAAAAGCTTGTTTCGTTCTGCCTTACTGTCAGTGCAGCCTGCTCTCAGCTTGTTTGGAAAAGCTGCCGCAGAAGCAGGTTAATGCTGATGTTTCTTTAATGGTCGGCGTCAAGTAATAACATGGTTGAAGTTGCCTAGGGGATTAGCTGGACCCTGCGATGTCTCCTGCTGCTTCTTGGTGCTCTTGGCTTGCGTATCTGCTGTAATTGCTTTCCCTGGCATCAAATCGGCGTCGAGTTACAGCCTCGCTGACACCCAGTGATCTCTCCCACAGCAAAATATAAAAATGAAATGAAATGAAATGAAATGAAATGAAATGAAATAAAATAAAATAAAATAAAATAAAATAAAATAAAATAAAATAAAATAAAATAAAATAAAATAAAATAAATCCCGTAGCATTTAATCTTGAAACCTGCTGGTGAATTCACCCCTCGGTGCTGGTGCGTGCAGGGCTGTGAAAGCTTCTTCAGGAGAATCAACCTGGCACTGGGAAAAAATAAAAAATAAAAAATCCTGTCTCTCCCGAAAGGGGATAAAATATGAATTCAGGTTGCCAGCATCAGCATTCTAGGATTTTGCTTTTTCAAAGTTGTCAGGTTGATGGAAAACATATTTTCAGCCCTTGGCCCATCAAATACAGAGCAGGGCTGTTCTGGGAGTTGTTTGTCAGCCTGATCCTTGCCTAAACTGCTTGAATCTTATTTTCCACTTGGGCTAATCGTCTCCAGCCTTGCAATGGGTGGTTCTGGAGCCAAGATCTGGCAGCAGGAGCACCCAGACCTTGCAGGCATTGTTAGAGCTGGGTTCCTGCGGAGGCTCTTCACAGAGCACTCTATTTCTAAGTTTCCACTGCTGTTTCCCTGCTGTCACCATGCAGTGTTTTCTCCTTTAAACACAAGCTGCCCATCTTGGTCTGGTCTCTGCAGCGTGTTTCTCATCAGCTTTTAGTAGTCCAGCCTGGGGAACTGCAGCACTTCTGGGAAAAAATCCCAGCAAAAAGCCCTCTCCGCCCGCCAATAAATCAAAAGCTCGTGCTCCAACACCCTCTGGCAGGAGGGTGCAAGCATGGCTTAATGCACAGGGGGAAGGAATCCCAGGAATACACTGAGAATAATAATAAGAGGAGGCTCTTGATTACGCATTCCTCAGCAATAACAGTGCTTTAGAGGGGCTCGACAGAGCTACTCAGGGCTTGCTGCTCCTCTTACGCAGTGCTAAAAAGCTCACCAGCTAATGCTGAAGGGAGCAGAGGCTGGCAGCTGTCTTAGCTCTGTGAGTTTACTGACCAGCACATGATGCCACATGTGAAATAAAATGGAAAATACCCCCAGTGCGAGAGGAAAAGCCGTCCAAGGAAAAGGAGCAGCACAGGGAGCTGCAGGCTCTGTGGCAAGCACAGCAAACAGAGGCAACGCTCGTCTCTTGGAAGGAGATGCAGAACCTGCAGCGTCTGCAGCACTTGGCAGCACTGACGGAGGCTGCCAGCAGCTCCACAGCACACGCGGGTGATCAGCTCCAAACCGAGCTGCGTATTTCTTTATTTTAAATTGGATGCCCAAATCTGCATGGCGGCAGACACAGTTTTATTAACACACAGAAAGAGAAGCTGGTGATAACAGAAGACATGCAGCAACACACAGAAGCTACATGAACTAATCTACCAGGGAAGGGTGTGAAATGCGAGCTCAGATGAGTACCTAAGAGAATATAAATTTGTTATATTCGGGGACGTCTATGCACAGGAAACTATTTGGGAAACTGTAGGTACTGGATTTTAACATAAAGGATGGGTACTGAGGAGAGAGGAGACTGAAACAAGTCGGAGATTAGAACAGAGCAACTACACTCGATGCCGTAGCTTCAGCAGGTCTCTGGCAAGGCCATAAAACCCAGCATGTTCCCATTCAGCACTCTCTTTGGGAGACATTATGTTCTCCAGCTGCCGCTGGATTTGTGTTCAGCAGCCCAGATGTTCCATCAGGCCAAATGTCTTTTGTTTCTCTTGCTGTGGGGGCTGATGGAGACTGTCCTCGTGGGTCTTTGAAAGAGCACACGTAGCAAACAGCCATCAGGTGTAACACTGGGAGGAAAGCTGACCGTGCATTTGGGGTAAGAACTTGACCCAAGGCCCCCTCATTCTGCATTTTTCCTACTTCTGTGACCTGGGAATACACAGCAGAAGGGGACGAGCCTGCAAAGCAAGCCACTTCGGCACCAGCTGGACTACCCCAGCTAAGGCAAAGAGAAGGTAATGGAAGATAGCTGCAATATGCTTGTCCTACCAGACGGATCTACTGGAAAATGTGTGCCTTGTCTTCCTCTAGGAACACCCGGGGGGTGCACACGACAGAGATGCTGGAAAAAAATGAGATGCAAATCTCATTCAGGTGGAGAAACCAAAGGGATCACCTGAAGCTCCTTGTGATGTAGCTCTAAGGGCAAGAGCAGGTTTGCAGGGTGGCTGCGGGCAGAGCCAGAGGATGGATTTAGCCAGAGGAGATATTTCAGCACAGGGCACAATGCATTCACCTCAGAAATGAAGAGGACGTTTTTAATCAGCGAAGTTGTTTAATTATGCTGGAAGCTACGCGTTACGATCTCTTCTTGATTATGGCTTGTTACTATGTTTGGCTTGGGAAGAAAAATAATAAAAATAAGACGTGGAGAGCTGTCTCTTTAAGGGAGCCTGGCGAGAGGCAGGCAGAAAGAGCTGTGCTTGCAGAGCTGTGTGTCACACAGCCCCGGGCTTTGAAAGGAGCGTGTCCTGTCACTGTCCTTTGCTTGGAGTGACTGCAGAACATACTTGGCTTTCTGCTATTTAAATGTACAAATGACTGCTCGGTGACTCAATTAATAGCTCCAGTGCTCCTGGCCTCCTGTCTCCCTTGAAGGGCAAAAGCCGGCTCTCTGTGACTATTAATGGCCCTATAACGCTGCAGGTTTGATCTGATTTTCATCACGTAGCCCTCCAGACCCAGGGCTGCCGAGCTGCTGCTGGCCTCCCGGCTGCTTCTCCTGCATCTTGTGACGTGTGGTCCCCCAGGGCACGGCTCTTCCTCGTGCCACATGTCCCCATGGTCCCAGGACATCATCCACAACTGTGGTGTCATCGGGTTGCTTGCTGAGGGACAGGGATGTTCTCGTCAGACTCAGTGAGCCCAGCTTCAGGGCAAGGCCAAGGGCCAGGCGGTGGCCCCCAGAGGCACAGGCATTCCCAGCAGCTGATGCTGACGGAGGCTTGTTGTCACACAATGCTGCTTTGGCTTCCAAAGACTGCTAACACCAGACTTGTTTTGGATAAAAACATTGTGTAAGGTGGTTAGGTATTTTCTGACTGAATTTCCCTCTGCTGGAACATGAGAAAAGAAAAACAATGGAGGAAGACAGAGAGTGAACACCAAGTCCCTCCGTTTCAGAGACAGCGAGCGTCCAAGAGGAAAGGGTGAAGGTCTGAGCAATGTAATGACGGCTTTTGCTGCCAGAAAGGCAAATGTTGTTTGTTGAGAGACTGTAGGATGATGCTGTGCTCTGGAGGAAAGCATTAAACTATCAACAGGAGGGAAAGGGTGGGGGATTTCTAGATGGCACCACGGTTGGGGTGGGAAATAGTAACTCCTCTGGAAAAATAACACTAACAGCCAACCACCATGACATTTCAGGGGACTACACCCAAGACCTGAGCATTGAAATAAAGTCATACAACAAACCTAGAAGTAGGAAGTGAATGACTAATGCCTGGAGTGTCCTAAGGCTGCAGAGGAAAGGTGAGATATGTAGAAATATTGGGTTACATCAGGGAAGAAAAAGAGAAATCCCCACCGGGACACAACCCCACGCTGTGTTTTCACTGTCATCCTCAAGTTTGCTGTGAGGGTAGTGCTTTCTTCCTGAAGATTGCACAAAACATTCCTTTTTCATTTCCTGGTGGGAGTTGACCATTTCAGAGTTGGGCCGGGAGACAGAGGAGAGGGGGCTGAGGGAAACCCAACAGTGAGTAGAACAAATACTGTGGGCAAAATTTGTCTGGGAAAGATGTCCAGATCTGTTCCTCTTTGCTCCTACTACAGTAAGGGATCCTACAGGAGCAGGAGGATCCTTGCAGGGCCACCTGCTGGTGGCTCTACCCAGGGAAATGTGGGAACCTATGAAACAACTAGGCAAAAAGACCCCCTTCTTGGCTCATGGAAGAGGCACGGACCATCAGCCAAAACTGAGGGATTCCCGGCTGCCAGTCTGTGGAGTAAGGGCAGAAACGAAAGGGATGTAGGGTTTCTGGGAGCACAGAGCACCACAGGCACCAAAGAGGAAGGAGGGATGATGCTCCTTCGGTGATGGGAATTGCAATGACATACGTGAGGTGGCTTTGCTCAGATACAGACTAAGGTGAGCAGGTAGACTGGGAAGGTTCAGGCTGCTGAAGGCTGTGAGCTGGTAGCCCCAGCTGAAATGGTTTTGGCTGAGAACAGAAAGTACCTTGCTCAGGTCGTGGTGGTCTCAGGTCGTGGTCAGGTCTGTAGACACAGGAAAAGCTACTCTTTTTTTTTTTTTTTTTTTCAAAAAATTGGAAGTTTTCTGAAAGACAGCAAGGTCTAGATATGGGAATGCAGTAAAAGAAAGATCAGCTTAGAGGAACAAAGATCAGGGAACCAGGAACAGATTGCAAATTTATAAGGCCAGGTAATTTATGGCTTAGGTATGTGAGAACCAGGAGCAAGGGGCAAGAATCTGAGTTGTGCAGGGCAGTGACCCCACTCCTCATGGAGCAACAGGGTCTGCAGTGTATATAATTTTTGTGGAGGAGACCTCTGATATATGCTAAAATTCAAATTCCCTGTGTCCTATGGTATAATTAAGCAGGTTCAAGCAAAAACTGCAGTCATGGCTTCTTTTTTTTTTTTTTTTTTTCAGGTAATATGCTGCGTCTGGGAATTTTTGAATAAGGAGGAGAATTCTCTTCACTCAGGAGCATTTTTCAGGGTCACATCTAGGTAGGTCGGTCTCCTGACACCGAGAGCCAGCAGCTGGATTTCAGCAGGTGTCCCACTGTGTGTTCATGCTGGAGGTGTTAGGAGGATTTGGCAGTCTTTCTGCTCAGCATCTGACCTGGCCAAGATGAGGGAGACAACGTTAGCCCCAGCAGCAGTTTTCAGACTGTTTGCATCTTGTTGAAGCCAACCAAAACACCTCGTTTCACCGGGGTACGGGCTTTGGGTGGCAATGGTTTTCCCCTTACATGTTTACTACATTGCATCATGGATGTGACATAATTTCTGGTTGAGAAATAACACCAACACCTCTAAAGAATGCACGTCTTCGACACTCGCAGGGTTTGGGGTTTTCTTTTTGCTTTATTTTAATGTCAGCAAAGGGGATTTTGGAAGGATTTTGTTCGGGATTTAACAGGTTTCTCCATCAGACCACCGGGAAATTCCACCTTGGCTAGGCAACGCGGCAAGAAATTAAGATCTGCAGATATTTAGGCATTAATAACCCACTCAACATCGCGGGATTTAGGCGGTTTCTCCCCTCCCTGCCGTCCCCTGGGGCCCGGCTCCTGCTGCTGGGGCTGAGGGGGCCGAGGCAGGCCCCGCAGCCCGGCCGGGCCGCACGGGGGCGCCGCAGGATGGCGGCTGTGGCCCGGGGCTCCCCGCGGCCTCCGGGGCCCTGTCAGGGCTGGGGCTCTCCTGGCTCGTTTCGAGGAGCTCAGCCCTGCATGAAGGGGCTGAGAGCTGGGCTGAGGGGGCCTGTCGAGGTTTCACTTCTCATGGGGTGAAATCTCCTCGTTCTTGTCCTCCTCCATCTCCTCGTTCCTTCCCCACGCGTGGGATGCTGCCATCGAAGGCGGACATGAGGTCCTGTCAGAGGAAGGGCATTGCCTTGTTGGGGTTGGGAAGCAGAAGTCCTAAAACCTGTGTACTGATGCAAGGGTGGAAATGGAAAATTGGGAAGCAGCAGGACAGGGTGTGGGGGCACGCAGTGCCAGAACAAAACCATAAAAACAAGGTCTGGGCGTGGAAGGATTTGCCACGTAAAAACTTCCGTGCTGACCCAGACTGCTGTCCTGCTTCCAGCAATGGCTGTAAGGGGAGGCGCAGTGAAAACTAAGAACAAAGAAATTAACATATTTTTATTATTCATGTCGTATCATATCATGTCGTATCATATCATATCATATCACATCACATCACATCACATCATACCATACCATACACCACATATCACGTATCACATATCATACCATATCAATCATATCATTTCATATCATATATATAATATAAAATATATTATACATAATATATATATTATATTATAATAAATATATATTATATATTATATATATATCGATATATATATGTTATATATATCATAATCTATATAGTATATTATATATATATTATATATATTACATATATATAATTTGCCCTTTAATTTTCCCTTTTAATATTTTTTTATTCCTATCCTATCCTATCCTATCCTATCCTATCCTATCCTATCCTATCCTATCCTATCCTATCCTATCCTATCCTATCATTCATCTTGTATATATTTTTATTTGCCCTTTAATTTTCCCTTTTCCTCAGAAATACTCTCCCAGCCTCCACTTCTCAGTTCCAGGGATTTGCTGAGCTCGCTGTGGTTTGTCCGTAGCTCTGAACAGATCCCTCTTCCAAGTACTTTTCTGGTACCCCTGCATAATTTTTGCATCCAGAGCACTTTTTGCTGAAGAGTTCCACAGAACTACCAGGCAATGTCAGAAGGACCACTCCTTTTGGTTAATTTTGAACCTGTCTTAGTGTCATTTGACAGCTCCTAGTTCTTGCTTGGGGAAACAAGCAAACACTCTTTTTATTCCCTCATTGGATCCACTTTTTCCACAGAAGGCCAACTGTGTGCTGGGCTGCACCAACAGAGGGGTGGGCAGCAGGTGGAGGGAGGGGATTGTGCCCCTCTGCTCTGCCCTGGTGAGGCCCCACCTGGAGTGCTGCGTCCAGGGCTGGGGCCCCAGACAGGTGTGGGGCTGTTAGAGTGGGTCCAGAGGAGGGCCACGAGGATGGTCAGAGCTGGAGCACCTCTCCCATGGGGACAGGCTTAGAGAGCTGGGGAAGAGAAGGCTCCGGGGTGACCTTATTGCAACTTACTAATACTTAAAGGGGGCTTATAAAAAAGATAGAGAGCAACATTTTGCTCCATCAGATAATGATAGGAAAGGGGGGAACAGTTTTAAACTAAAAGAGGATAGGTTTAGATTAGAGATTAGGAGGAAATTCTTCACCCAGAGGGTGGTGAGGCCCTGGAACAAGTTTCCCAGAGAAGCTGTGGATGCCCCATCCCTGGAGGTGCCCAAGGCCAGGCTGGATGGGGCTTTGGGCAACCTGGTGTGGTGGGAGGTGTCCCTGCCCATGGCAGGGGGGTGGAACTGGGTGGGCTTTAAGGTCCCTTCCAACCCAAACCTTTCTGTGGTTCTGTGATTTTCCCACTCATAATTTCACAGCTCTGTTTGCACAATTTTATTCTGTCATCTTGTTCTGGAACCCAGCAATTCAGTCCCACTTAGTCACTCCTTAAGTGTAAATCATTACTTATCTTTAATATTCATCCTGCCCTTCCCTGAACCATTCAGGTTCTGCTATTTTCATTTTTGAGATGTGGGTACAGTTTTCAGGATGTGGGCAAACCGGTGTGATAACAATGCTTTCTGCACTGTTCTCTCTTCCTTTCTGAATAATCTTTTGCATTGGATCACTGGATTTGTTTTCTTGAGCATTGACAAATGATGATACAGTGACAGATAATGAAGAAAACTGAGACCAAGCAGGAGGAAAACTGAGTGAATTGAGTCAAAATCCTCTGGGAAAGGTATGGTAAAGTAGAAAAACAGGATGGTGTTAGACCTTTTTTTTAAAACTCTAAACCTTTAATGTGTCTTCAATATCAGGAATAAATATTACTGGCAATTGACAGTAAGCAAGAGCTTAATATTCCAGCTGCAAACTCAAGAATAAAGAGATGTGATAACACACTTATTTATCCCCACAAGAAAAAGGGGTTGTATTTGGGGTGTAGTTTTGGTAGTGAACATATTATAGAAGAGCTGGTTACACTAAGTAATTTTGGACCAAGGTGTTGATAGTGTTTCAGTGGAATGGGATAAAAAGGATAAAAAATATCTTTCTGATTTCTTTCTTTCAAGTGCCAGAAGTCAAGCTGAGTTAGACCTGCAAAGATCTGTGAAGATAAATGCTGAAAGGTTTGGTATCTGTATAAACAGAAACTAAATAAAAAAAGGCGGAAGTAGGGCTGCTGTGTACAGAGTAGGGCGCCGAGATCAAACACACTATTTGGTTCACACTTAGATCAAGGGCCAGACCCAAGAGGGTACGCAGGGATGTAATGCCGGGAAGTTAATTTAGCTCTGGGAACAAAATCCACAATGCTGAAGAAGATGCCTTAAGATGTTTGGTTAGTAAATGAGAGAAAGTAACATTCCCAGGACTTGAATATAGGGCAACCTGTATGGTGCCTGAGCTGCTCGTGAGGTTCTAGGTCTGTAAGAAGGTGTCAGCCTCCCTGGCTACACCTGTGTTCGTACCTAAAGCATTGTTAGGGGCCAGGGTGGTATTTAATAGTTCCTGCTTCAGGTACAATTTGTCCAAGACAGCCTTCTGCCCAGCAGTGAGGGGGCACAGTTCATAGGATAGCATGGCATTGCTCCTCTCAGTGATATGTTTGACTTGCTCGTTTTTGACTTGCTTTGAAGAAGAAGAGGGGTTTCCTGTGTGGTTTCAGGCTGTGATGTGCAGCTTGCCCTTAAGGACAGAGAATGGGGGACCGTCCATTTTATTTAGTAACATAAAGCGAGCTTCTGAGATTGGGATGATCTAAATGACTGAGATGTTTCCGAGATATCTTGGATGGCCTCAGTATTGTACTCTGTAAAGGGGCCATTAACAACCTCAACAGTGTTTTTTTCTTAAATTAGTAGGAATTCCCCTTTTAGTGTATTCTGGGTTTCTTGTACATAACTGAATCTTCAGCCCTTCTCAAATTAACTCCTGGTGTAGCTAGGTCTTTAGTACTATCAGGAAGGCGGGAGCCATTTAATCAAATGGCATCTGAGCTAAATCAGCCTCCAGTTTGGAGGAGGATTTGGACCGCTGCTCTCAATTCAGAGGCCTTTACCAAAGTTGTATGTTAAGTTGTCCATTTTTTCTTTAGATGTTGTCCTAAATGGCCAAAGTTTCCAGCAAGGGTATTGAGAAGGACAAAATCAGCACTGGAGCAGGAATGTGCACAATCTATGATGAAACTGTTGGAAGAGAACCCACAGGCTTTAATGTACACTAGCTGAAGAGCAGGTCATCTCCATCCCTGAACTGTGAAAAGATGTGAGCACATAATTGAAAATCTGGACATCAGGAATTTTTTTTTTTCACAGATTTTTAAAATCACAGGTAGTACAACACAACCAGATGAGTAGCAGGGGGTGGCAAATGGGATGCAACACAGATTTTAGCAGTAGAGAAGATATAAAGACATAGTTTGAAGAAAAAGTATGCAAAGGTATGGATTTAAATGAAAAATAGAGCTCAAAGACCGGTGAGATTTCAAAAGGAGCCCATATAGTCTATTTGATTAAAGGAAATCACTTTATAGACCAGAGAAATGTAGCATATCTAATCTACTTGGACTTCAGTAAAGAAAATGATATAGCACTGCCTTGGAAACTGGTTTCAGGAAAGGGTTAGTACATGAAATAACTGATAAGGAGGGTGAAAAGCAGTAGAGCTAATGAGAGGAAGATGACATTGACTACCAACCTGGAAGAAAGTTACTAATGAGATCCTTCAGGATCTTGGGATCGGTTTTATTTTGGTATTTCTTTTAATGCATTTAGCACCAAAAGCTAAATGGCAAAACTTGGGTTTGCAAAAAAATTTGGGTTGGCAAAACTTGCTTAGATCAAAGTTGGGAGATATCAAAGTTGAATATCTTGGAGTTTATTACAGCTCTATGAATTTGACTAAGATGAAATGAAATATTATGTGAACTACAGGATAGCCAGATGAGTTTCTATGAGCCTGAGACTTATTATCTTGAGACAAATGAGTTGTTCCAGTAAGTTAGGCAAGTACTGTTTACAGTTGTCCAAGTCATAGGCAAGAACGCCTTTAGATGTAGTTGTGGCCTTTCCGTTTCCAGATTTTGGGACTTCCTTAATGCTGCAGCAATTCTGCTTGGGTTAGGCAAGTTAATGAACAGTGAGTGGTAGTGAATCATCCTGTGGAGAAAGGCACTTCCTACCTGGAACTATCCTCATTATTTTTATTACTATAGCACCAAAAGACTTGGTAGTACGATGCGGTTGTTTTCATTTCTGTACACAGCAACTGTCTCTTCCAAGAACTGACTGCCTGAAGCTGTATCTATACCATAAAATGAGAAAGGGAAAGTCTTTGGGCCTGAAACCAATTGGCGTTGACTGGCTCATGGCTACACATCTTGGGCTCGCTCCCCCTCTGTGGTAGGTTTGTGTAAGAGGAGTGGCTGGAGTGACCCAAAACAGCTAAGAAGTGAACTAATCAGTGCGTGGTGTGAATGCCCAGGCCTGAGTATCTGAGCTCACTCCCATGCCTTCTCTTTTGAGCAGCATAGCTGTAGCCTGAGACAGCTGGAGGCAAATGGGGGTGGCATATATAACAGCCACTGTCTGTTAGAGGAGAGGATGTGAACTCAGTACACTTACCACCACCCTTCTCAAAAGTTCTCTTCAGTCATCGATGCAAAGGACACACCTAAAAAGAAGAAAAGAAGGTGACTGTGGCGATTTCTTGCACGCTAAGGAAGGAAACTCAGAAGTGTTAGTCTGAGAATTTGCCGCGTTGGTACTGTGGAGTGGCACCACGGAGCATCAGAGGTGGAAATCAGTCTGTAGATATCAAAGGGAATATGGGGACCTGAAAAGCCTTGTACAGGACAGACCAGCAGATGCTGATTGGTACAAAATTGCAAAGAGAGATACTTGAAGGCTGCAAAGAGAGAATCATGTAGTCTGCACCAGGCTAGGAAGGGGGTAATTTTGCAGCATTTTGTGTGGATATGAGCAGGGTGTGCCAGAGTTTGTCAAGGCAGAAGAAAAGTGTTACAACACTTTTTACAACAGCCAAGGCATAAGAAAGGAAACTAAAAGTGTAAAAAACCAAACGTGTAATGGACTTTGGTTTCTTCCAGTCAGAAGAAAAAATTCCTTAATCACTAGTTGTTTGGTCTAGAAATGCAAAAAACACCCAGCCAACACCTTCCGCCTTCACGCAGACACTCTGTAAACACTGGTGCTTACTGTAAAACCCAAACCACCCTTTCCATCCTCTTCCAATTTCCTAGCTGAGAGTTTTACCTGCAGAGATGGAGTGGGAAAACCTCCCACCTGCACATTCAGTGAAGTCACTGAAATATGTAAAATAATCTGCAAGACTTGGATGTAGCCTGGATGTGTGATCTGGGAACAAAGGAATTAAATTTTTTTCTTCTCCAAATTCAGTTGAAATTTGTCAGGGTACCAAGTGTCAACGAGGAGGCGAACTGGGTCTGGAAGCACTTTCTGTCATTAAAATAATTTAGTTTATCCTAAAACACAGCGTTTTGGCCAACTCAGAATTGTTCCCATGCATAAATGTGGGCTGAAGTGGATTTAGGTCTTGAGATAAAGAGAAAAAACCCTCAACATTTAGAATCTCCCTTTCATCTGTAACTGGACATATTCATTTGGGGTCCTGAAGGTCAACAACTCTGTCTGGGGTTGACTTGAACCAGTATTTTGAGTCTGGAGGAATGTTTTCTCACCGAGACTGAACTTAGGGATGCCTCTTGCCTGGCTTTACTACTCTTGGCAAAGGAAATCCAAGCGAAACAAAACCAAACAACCAACCAACAGACAAAACCTGGACATCTTACGGATCCCCTTGAATCCTGACTTAAAATGATTTGTAAGAATTATATTTGCTCTTGTTTGCTTATCATAGGATTCAATTCTTCTCCAATCCCAGGGAAAGAGGTTTTCCATCAACTAGAAGGAGGACAAAGGCCCGGAAGAGTAGAAATGGCCAAATCCCAACATATCATTTGAAAATTCAGGTTGAAAACTACTCAGTGGGTACTTTACATTGAGTTGACTGGAGACGGAGTATCTCTTCAGGTGTTAAAATAAATGTATTATCCACTTATAGGGCATTAATGCCTGGTCCTGTCCTACAGATGAGTGAGATACTGACGGGCTCAGCTACAGACAAATTGGCTCCAGGAGGTGATAAGTTGCAGGTTCTTGCTGTGTGTGGGATGGCATAAATGCAACATGATTTAGGGATCAAGGAGTCAAGAGGAGTCTATGGTAAGAGTGTATGTCTGTATATTTTATATGTCTTGAATAGTTTATTTCTGAGGATTTTTTTTTTTTTTTTAACTGATTTTAAATGAGCAATTCAAATTTCACTAAAAAAAAATAATAAAAAGGCAACAAAAAGACCCAGCAAAATTCTCTCAAAATGAAAACTAACCCACCTGTTCCACAACACATGGAAAGTCCATTTCAATCAAGCCTATTCCTCAACATTTTTGTAAACGTACAAAGCCGAGAGGACAACATGTGTATGCCACGGACACTGCGGTTTTCCCAAGAAAATTGTCTTAGCTTTTCTCGGTATCCTTTGGCATGTCTGGATGTACCCTTTCCAATGCCTCGTCTGTCAGTGATATCATTTCACAGCTTGGAAAATGCTAAACGACTTTGCCAGAAACAATGATCTTTCAAGAGCAGAAAGTACAAAAGTCTTTTTCATCTCCAGCGCTTTCAGAGAGCACAAAACACATGAATTATATTAACGATTTCCAATAAAATCATGGCCTGCTTCCCCCCAAATAAACACAAGGATGTGAAGGAAGTCCGCTACACCCATTAAATCCTAACGGGTAAAAAAAAAAAAAAAAAAAAAGAGAGAAAAGATGAATGAGAATAGTAATCCAAGCACTTCAGCAGGTGAAAGAACAACTTTGTTAAGAATGGGACAGACACAAAGCAGTAACAGGATGTTAGCTCTGGTTATTTTAAGAAAAGGGATTGAGGGTGGTGGTTTCAGATAAAAGTAAATGAGTAAAAAAGCCACACATTACACCACCACCTCCCACAGCTTTGTCTGAGTGCATTCCAAGGTGTCCCTTTAGATTTATAGGAAAATTATCAAAATGTATAGAGCACTCTTCTCCTTGCCATTTCACTGTCGTAAGTCTGGAGTGACTCCGTTCTTGGCAGTTGCATCTCTCCTTGTGTTCGGCATTGCAGGAATAAAGCTTGGCCGAGAAGACTGTAAAATCCACTGTCTGATTCAAAGGTGACCTCTTGGCCCAGCTCTTGTTGCATCAGCTTTGTTTGATGCACTTTCTTTTATTCCCGGGTCCCTGAGCTACTGCTAAATTCATCAATGACCGAGCAGAGAAGAAAGAAACGGAATAAACCAGAAGAGGTGAAAAATGAGAGTTTCACTCTCGGCAAGGTAGGAAAGAAGCTCCTTCCAGTGAAATGGAAATACCCATTTGTAATTATCCGTCAGTGTTTTTATTTGCCAGAGGTTATTGCTGTAACACTTTCTAGCTTGGAAAGGAGCGAGTCACTCCCACAGCCAAGCAAGAAGAAGGAAGAGACAGCTTAAAAGATCATCCGGGTTCATTTGACTTATCCTGCATATTGCAGTAAGGCACATTTAAAAACTGCCTTAAAGGCTCATCCTACCTGTCAGGAGGGCACAGCAGTGAACTTGTTAATTAAAAACACAAGAGAAAGTAAAATTTATGGGCTGAGCATCACTTCTCTCAAACATAGCACACATCCCCAGATGGGACTGGGAAGTCCCAGAGTGGAATCCCACCCTACAGCCCAAGGGCTCACTCGGTGGCTGCAGCGTGTCTTCTCTGTAAGCAGCACCGTGAAGTCATTGGGAGAAAGGCTTCTGCCATAGGTGGCAAATATTTGGCTTAGGCTAACTGGGTGGCACCTGGCAGGACTGCCACCAGAGCATAGCAAGAGAAGCATTTATGAGACAGCATTTACCAGCACCCAGGAAGATTCAGATGTGGGAACTGGGAGTTACCACCTCACCCAGAGTAATGATACCACCAGCATTTTGGTTCTTTGCAAGGCAGTGTCTGTTTGTTCCATTATTTCCTTCTGGCACACTGAACTAATTTGGGAAAAGCAAAATCCAGCCTGGCACACCGCTCTTGAAAAGCAGGAGAGCCCTGTTTCAGCTCCTGAGCATGCAAAGTGGGTGCAGCTTCCAGACCCTCCTCTCTCACTCGGATGTTTTTCCTCTAGGGCACACACTGTACATACATATATCTTTGGAGGTTGCAGTGCCTTTTACTGGAAAGCAGGTCCTAGTTCCTCATTCTGGCACCATGCAGTTGGATAATTTGTGTGTGCTCATGGAAGAAAAGGTGTTCAGTCACTGTAGCCATGAGGGCTTCCCACCCACCCACATGATGCTCTGAGAGTCCAGCCTGAGGTGGTGCTTGGCCTTTGCAGAACCAAAGCTTGTAAAATTCCCATCTACCTCTCCAGTCTTGTTTTTATTTTCTTTTTTTTTTTTTTTTTCCCTGGTACACATTCTCTTACAGGTTCACTTTTGGCTACATACATTCTGCAGGAAGCTTCCAACTGCTTAGTCACAGTATGACATCCATCCCATTGCCTGTTCTACTGCGCTGTTGGGGTAGTCAGGCCCTGTATTGGTATTTATCTTCCCCTAATTTCACACATCTAAGTGTTGGAATGGGACCCTTTTCAATTAATTGTGGATATCTATAATGCAGATACCAACATCTAAGCTCATTGCTGTAGGTGTACCCCCCAGCAGTAGTGTTGGGGAGTGAACCAGAGACTCCTGGGCTCGAAACTCAGCTGATATGTTTTAGGCTTCTCCTTGTCTATTGGTTACAAAGCCTGGAGACTAGCTTGAATGTAGACAATTCCACTTGCTCAACTCCTGGTGTTGCCACATCTTCTCTAAGGAACCTGAACTGCAGAATGAATAATCTTTCCCTTCTTCCCCTCCTCTTCCATTCCTTTCACATTGCACAAAGTTCACATAACCCATGAAAACTGCCCATCTCACCACCAAGCTTCTTGCTCGCAGCTTCAGATCCTCCTTGGTTTTGTTCACCTGTTATCTTTGCAGCCACATCAGCAGACAGGGCTTCTTCTTTAAGTAGCCAGGATGTCCAACCTACCCATGATACATGATCGATCTGTGCCAGGTCTGCAATTTGCCCTTTGGCTGGAGTTTACTCACCTGTGCGTGTTGGTGCCAGTGATGTCTAGGGCAGAAGACAATGCTGTGAATAAAGCCATTCCTCGGTGCCATAGTTCAAAATGAACTACAACGAGATGATTGGCTCCTTAATAAAAACAAAAACAAAACCAACAATGCATTAAGGTACAATGGATAATCTTTCGATACAGAACATCTTAATTATAGCAAATAGAAGACAAATACAGAATGAGTATTATTATTTTTCTTTTTGGCATGCTATTTGTATCTGGCATTCTTGGGTACCTCAGCTTGGCATAAAAGAGAGTTTCTTTTTCCTGAACAGATTGGTTTAGGGGCCCTAATCTGAGACCACTGTTATCCTTATTTAAATAGCCACATCTTTTAATATGCACAGGAGATGAACCAGAGCTTTAGGACAGTGACAGGTAAAAGTGAACTGCTGCAGTGAAACATTGTTCAAGGGCTTTCTCTGAATGCTTACCCCAGAAATGCTCCAGCCTTCCTCTGTAATCCCTAATGAGTGTGGATCTGTCATAAGTGCCATTAAGCAATTTCTTTGTTGTTTATGCCTGCTTATTTGCTGAAGGACTCTTCCACTATTCTGCCTTTGTTCTGCGAAAAAAATAAAACAAAAAAAAACACATAAACAATTCCTTCAGCTTTTCATTAATAAGTGTTTTTTATCAGACTTCTATTTTGGTATTCCCCCAAGCAACTCTATTTGGTTCTTATTGTTAAATGTCAAAATAAGCATAGTATTCCAGCTGAGGTTTCAGCTCTATTCACTACAGCTTCCTAATTACTTTCTATGTCTTGCATACAATGTTACCATCAAGATGTTCTAGAAGAAAGGTATGGCTGTGTTTCTTTTTTTTTTTTTTTATTTGTTGGTTTAACTATGTATCAGTCTTGCAACACTGTTGATATTCATTGCAATCTCCAGACCTTTTCCTAGCCTAGAACAGCTCAGCCAGCTGTTCTGCACTGCTAATTTGTATTTCTTTTCTAAACTTGCTACACCTTTCTAGATTTCCACTTTATTTTGGAGAGTTTCTTCAAGATTTGTGTTCAGATGCTGTCCCGTCTTGCAACCTACTGGAAACCTTTCCCATAGGGGTCACACCACAGATTTTATGAACACTGAGCCAAGCCCAGCAGAGACCCCATGCTGTCCTCTCCTGATACCTACAGCTCCCGTGGACTGCTTGTTTGTCCTATTTGTAGGGGCAGCTGTGGGGATTTCACCAACAGCCTATTCCCTTGGTTCGGGGCATGATATTTCATACCATGGGCTCTGCCTGCATCCATCTATATCTAAAGGTCTGGTACTTGAGTCCTGTGAGGAGTGGCTGAGGACACTGGGGTTGTTTCCTCTGGAGAAGAGGAGGTTCAGGGAGGACCTCATTGCTCTCTACTACCTGAAAGGAGGGTGTGGGGAGCTGGGGTCAGCCTCTTCTCACAGATAACCAGTGATAGGACTGGAAAGAATGGCTTCAGGTTGTGCCAGGGGAGGTTCGGGTTGGCAATGAGGAGACATTTCTGCTCAGAAAGAGCAGCCAGGCACTGGGATGGGTTGCCCAGGGAGGTGGTGGAGTCACCGTCCCTGGGGGTGTTCAAGGAGAGGTTGGACGTGGTGCCTGGGGACACGGTTTGGTGGGTGACATTGGTGGTAGGGGGGTGGTTGGACCAAGTGATCTTGGAGGTCTTGTCCGACCTTAATGGTTCTGTGATTTTGTCTCTGTGGTGTGCTGTTGGCGATCTGAGCGGGGCAAACACCACGGCTGGGCAGTTCACTGCAGCACAGCCCCTCAGTTCTCACTTCCAATGGGTTCAAGAGGAAAAAGAGTAAGCAGGTTTCCAACACAAGCTTTCGTTCCTGTGCGCTACGGACCCAAACTCTTCTCATAACCCGCTTCTGGGGGCAACCTCCCCCCAGCCTGAGGAGATGCCCTCACCCAAGCCCTCCTTCCCCGCGCCGTTCAGGCTATGTTTCCTCAGCCGGCCCAACGAGGCCTTCACCTCCCTCTCTTTCCCTTTTCCCTGCCTCGCTATCTGCCCGATCACCCTTCTCCCCATGGCTCAAAGTCCCCTTTTGCTCCTTCCCCCCCCTCAGCTCCCCGGCCGGGCCCGCCATGGCGGCGGGCGGGAAAGCAGCGAGATGGTGGGCAGGGGGCGGCGGAGCCCGGGGCTCACCGGGGGCGGCGGCTCCGGCACCGGCCGTCCCTAAAACCCACCCCATCGCCTTCCCCATCCCCGGGGGAGGTCCAGGCAGCCCGAAAAGGCCCCGTCCCGGCGGCCTCGCCCTCTCCCCCCTCCCGCATTCATAGGCGGAGCTCGGCGCGGCCCCTTTTGCCGGCGGGGAGCGCGGTGCTGCCATGGCCACGATGCCCGCCGCGGCTGCCGCCCGCCGCTCCGCCTCGCCTCACAACTGAGCCCGCCGCCGGCCAGGGGGCCGAGGGTGAGTGGAGAGAGCTGGAAAGGGGACGGGGACGGGGAGAGGGACGAGGAGAAAGAAGGACGGGGATGGGGACGGGGCCGCGCCACGCGCGGGGCATCCATTTTGCATGATGCAATCGGGGGCTGCGTCCCCTCCTCAGCCCCCTTCGCCCCCTCCTCAGCCCCCTTCAGCCCCCTCCTCAGTCCCCTTCAGCCCTTGTTCAGCTTTCGGGGTGTCCCATCCCCTCTCCGTGCCCCCCAAAAACACCAGGACCCCCAGCCCTGGCTGTCCTGTGGTGGCAGGGGGACGGTGCCCGGTCGCCCTTGGTGGCACCTGGCACCCACCCAGGTGGGCATCGCCGCCACCCTGCCCGCCTTCAAGGGGTGAAACCCACCCGGCCCCGCTCAACCCACGTCTCTTCACCCCACAAAACGAGCGGGGTGGCAGAGGACATGCTTCTCCAGGAGGTGCAGGCCTCAGCGCTGAGCAGGAGCGAGCCTCGGACCACCGTGGCCATCCCTCACCTGGGACCGCTGCGGCCCCAGCGTGCGGCGCTTTCCTTTCCTTAAAAATTACAAAAGAGGCTGGAAATTCACTCAGAAGCCTGTTTTGTGCTCCTGGTGCTCAAATTGAGGCTGCAGCCCATGAGTTCCTGCTGCCTGCTGTCCTTCAGCCTGCCCCGGTCACTGCTGCTCTTAGGGAAGGGGCTTGTGCCCATTTTGTTTGTCAGCCGGTTGGGCTAACAGATGGGTTTCTTCGTCTTTTGCATATTCATGTCCTAACGTTTGTGGCAGACAGGGCAGGGAGGGGGGGAAAAACCAACTCAAGAGGGTTTTTGTATGCAACACAGGCTGGAAAGAAGGGGTAGGACTCTTTAGGACTCTTCGTTTTGGAGCAGGGTGTAATTACCATCGGTGCTGAGGACAAGAAGACCACTGCAGGTCTGAGGAGTTGACAGGGTATGAGAGAAGGTGGGTTTATGAGTGAGCTGTCTGTTAGCTAAGCGGCTTTGCCTGCCACGTGTGGCACTCGCGGCCATGTACAAACATCAGCAGCAGCCCCGAGGAACAACCCCGTGGCGACGTCTGCCATCACACGAACCTCTCAGCGCCCCTGCTCCAAGCCCAGGGCGTGTGGGGAAGATGTGTTCGCACCTGTAGGTGCTGTGGGACAGCTCTGCCTTTAGGAATCCTTTACTCCGTGACACTTGGCTGCCTCTGCCATGGAGGGAGAGGCGTGGGTAGTCCCTGTGCTGAGTTCCCGAGGGCAAGACGCAGCATGTGAAAACAGTAGTGAAGCAAAAAGGGTTTGCAGAGCCTGCTCTGACAGCAGCGCGTTTGAACCTCGTGACAGGGAAGCTTGTTTCGCTTTGGATTTCAGCGCTGACCGGCTGTTTGTTTTACGAAACGCCTGGCACACGGCGAGGCACGCACCCACACCCAGCTTCCCAGCTGCACTGGCTCTACCTCTGACTGGGAGAAACCTTCCTGGCTGGTGAGATACTCTGTGGGCTTGCCTTGCCTTCGGCAGTCAGCCTAAACGTCTTTTAGGCAAGGTTTGTACCTGATGCAAAAAAAAAAAAGAGAGGAATTGTGGAATTGCCAAGGCTGCGTAACCGCAGATTGTGTTCTGTATTGTACCGGAGGGGATGGCTCTTGTCCTGCGCCCCTCCACCAGTGTGCCTTAGTGCAACTGGCCCCAAAATGCCCCTGTTCCCTGGGCTGTGTTGTTGATTTGTGCTGTTTCACTGCGGGGTGTTTTGAGGCTCGCTCCTTGTAGGCTTGTGCTGAGCAGCGCGAAGACGCCTTCAGGAGGCCCCCCGAGTTTTGGGGGGGGCTGGAACGGAAACTGAGGCCAGCGAGGCTTCTAATTCAAGCAGTTCAGCTGTGAATGTGGGTCAAAATGTGTTATTGCACATTTGCAACGTGCTCATGAGTCCACGTGAAGGAGAGAGAAGGGAGCTGGATCCGCTAGGCAGAAGGAGCGTAGAAGAGCATTGCTCTTCCTGCAACCTAACCAGTTTTCAGAGGAACCAGCTCAGAGCTGTGTTTCTCTTGAAATCTTTGTGACTCCTAGTTTTATTTTTATCTTTTTTTCTGTGCCAGTGCACTAACAAATGGCAGGTAATGTTGCACCTGGGCTCTGTGTCTCTGCTTTAGGTGATGGGACGTGTGAGGACTGCTCTGTGCCAGTCTAGCTTTCACCTATAATTCCCTTCTCCTGGCCCATATCAGCGATGCCGACGTAAAGGTCTGCACTGCAAACACCTAAACCTTGATCTCGGTCAACCTGCGAGGTTCTCGGATTCCCCCGTGGCTTTGGGGAGAGCCGTGGCTGTTTGCACTGGGGGTGAGTTTGTTCTGGTATTCGAGCACTCCCTTCTTGCTGCCTTTGCTCCCGTATCGCTGCCTGCTTAAACCCACAAAGAAAAAAAAAATAAAAGGGCCGAGCTGAATCTCTTGGTCAAACAGGACGTGGGGTTCACTGACACCTCCCTGTGGTTCCTGGGCACTTGGGGAGTGTCAGCGATTAGGGACTGGGGCTCCCACCTCCCTGCTGCCAGCGTGGCTTGTATAAACCCCGGGACCCTCGTCCCAGCGTTGCTGGCTTGCCCTGAGCCCACCGAGGTGGCTGCCCAGCGGTCCTGTGAGCCGTATCTTGCACAGAAGTGCCTTGTTTCAGAGTTTCCAGGATGAAATGCCACGAGGTTTTTGGCTCGGGGTGCATTTCGGAGTTTCCAGTTTTCTCCTCGAGTGAAAACCAGATCGGAAGACGTCATTTTCACAGAGGTGCAAATGAAATGTGCTCAGAAATTGGGGTAAATCAGGTGAAAAAATGCACTACCGGTTCCTTGGCTAAGCAGCATTCCTCCTTACATTTTCCTGATGACCTAACCCACTCCTCAGTGCGTGCCGTACCATGCCACAACTCCTCTGAGAAATCCAGGCGATTCCTAGGCTTACTCAAATGCCCCATTTATGACCGTAAGGGCAGTATTTAGCTTCCTATTTCCTTACAGCTCCTTCTCCTGCCTTTTTCTGGGCTGAGGAACAACTTTTGGGTTCTCTTTCCCCAGAGTTGTCTGTCCTGAGCTGGGCAGGTTTTGCACCTCGCTCCTGTGCCTCGTCATTTTCCAGACCCGTGTCATTTGTCTGTATCTTTCCTTGCAGATCTTTCAGCCTGCTTAATTTATAAATTACAGGGATGAGGATTTTAATTAGGGTGCTATTTTTGAGGGCTTGCAGTGAGTTACCATCCGGATTTATTGAGCAAGGTGTGTTTTTCTTGAATCCGGTGGCTGTTTTGTAGTCGTCCCCTCCTAAAAAAGTTTGTTAGAGCCACTCCGACATCCTTAAAAAAAAATAAAAACAGAACAATGAGCTTTTTCTTTAACTGGGTTTGTCCCTGGTGCGGATTCACACAGCTTGCTTAATCCCAGCTGGTTTATTTATTCCTGGAAGCCGCTCTGTCCAACGAGGAGGTGCTCTCGGCAGAAACAGCGGTGTGTGCTGTGACCCCGTGTTATTCCTGGCTGCCGGGCGTTTGGCTGTGGTGAGAAGGACTGGGTTACAGCCTCCCCTTTGGGGATATTCCCCTCTGTGCCCGCAGCTCTTGGGGCCAGCCGTAGGAAGACCTGCACGGTGCTGCCTCGTGTGTCTGCACCCCCCGGGGCAGGTAAACCGCAGGTGAGTGTGCTTGGGCTGCGGGGTGGCTGTGGGATGTGGTTCAGAGCCACTTCCTTTTGCTCTAAAAGCAGGGCCGTGTAAAACTGCCTTTTTTTAAAAAAACTTTATGGGTGAAACACGCTGAGATCGGGGCTTTTTGTTTCCCAAGGATCCGCTTCCCCGTCCTGCCTGTGCAGCGGGAAGTGATGTAGGTGTGGATTGCGGGGCAGCAGAAGGAGAGAACTTCTGCCAAAAAAAAAGAAGGGGGGAAAAAAAGCACGAGCTATAAAGCACAACAAAAGCAAAATGCTGCTAATGCTGTAGTGGTTTCGTTCAGGAATGCCTCCGTGGGAGGCTCTTTAGGATATGGATGTGGCAAGAGCTCGCCGTGAGCTGACACACGAGCTGTGTCCCTGCGCTGAAGAAAAGGGGGAGAGCCTTAAAATAAAAAAACCTGTTGTGTTCATAGAAGGAGGTGGCTTTGCCGAAGCCACTCTTTCACCCACGCTGTTTCAGCTGGCAGAGTAAATAAGGTGATTTATCTCCAGCAAAAATACTACGGGGGGGATTAGTTTGTTGGCCTGGGTAACCAGAGTGCAGCCTTTCATCTCCAGGTTGCTGATTAAACTCCGCGCCGGGTTCCTCACCGCTTGCTGACCCGCCTGAGATAATTCCCGAGCAGAGGATGCTGCCGAGGGCTGTGCTGTTTGCTTTCCCCCTTCCAAAAGTTCACGGAGCAGGGTGACCGGCAGCGTGGGTTGAGAAAGGCTTTTGCTTGGTGTCCCTTTTAGCTTGGAACAGCAGCGGGAGCGATTAAAACAAGGATGGGGAATTTAGCTGGCACAGTTTGGAAGCGCAGCCATGCCACAGCATCGGGCATCTGCTGGTGCTGACCGCAGGTGCAGCAGGAGGGGCCTTTTGGGCTCTTTAATCCGCTGGAAAAGAGGAAGAAAGGAGCCAAAAGGGAGCTGGCAGCCTTAGCGTGAGGAAGGGGAACACCCAGAGCTCGGCAGCTGAACGAGGGGTGAGGGTGGAGGTGCCACGCAGGGGAAGAGCAATCGGTGTTTGGGCTCCCGCTGGGGTGTGGAAAAGGAGAACTCGTGTGAGATTGATCTGGAACAGCAAGGATTGGGCTGGGAGTTTGGCTGCTGGGGCCTTTTCGCTTCAGGAAAGCTCCAACACAAGCAGCAGAGTGAAAACAGGAGAGCTCAGCAGCTTCAGAAGGATCTTTATTTGTGAGGACTGCAATTGCTGGAGGAATCACCGCTCTTGCAAGGAGATCCTCGGTTCTGAAGTTCAGCAGTTCGGCCTCTCTGCACACCTCCAACCCCAAAAATGCAATCAGGAGAGATTTCTTTTGCTATCAGACCTGGGAAACTCTAATCAGGTTTGTAACATGTGATAGCAGGCTGGATGCCACTAGTAATTTTTCTGGTCGGCTGCCAGGCTGCTGGAGGGGAATGAGAACTCGACGATGGCAAATCTGGTCAGCCTGCAGAGAAAAGCTTTCGCTTTGCCTTTTTTTCCTCCTGCAGCACGGCCGTCGAGGAGCAGGGGAGAGCTGAGCAGTGAGTTTTAGCCGAGCGAAGAGTGTTTACCGCCAGCAAACAGACCTTCCACCTGTCCCGCTCCGATAATCAGATTTATTTAGGTGGAATAGATCAAGCCTGGCCTCCCATACCCGTGCGACAGCGGGAGCACCTGATGGCTGTGCGATCAGAGCAGGCAGACCTCACACTTGTAGCGTTTGGGCTGCTCTATTTGGGGTTTGGATACCATGAGTGCATTTTTTGGAGGCGTTTTGGTGGAAGCCCATCAGCGTCCAGGAGCTGTGAAGTCCTTGCAGCGAAAGCTATTTGCAAATCACTTCCAAGAGTGTTTTTTTTCCCCTCTGTCAGAGCAGTAATCCCAGCTCGTCTGCCTTTTTTTTTTTATTACTCAGGTGCTCCTGTCCCACTGAATGCTGGATTTTACTGGTGAAAGGGACTGGAGGAGCGCCGAGCTGGGCAGGATCGGGGCAGATACTGGAAGGAAAGCGAGCGACCGGTGCAACGTGAAGCTTTAACAGCGAGCGGGCAAACACGTGGGCGAAGCTGCCATGGCAACTGCTCGTGGTGTTGGCAGAAAGCACCAAACCGTGCCCTGCTGCTGTTCCTAACCACCAGGCTGCTCCGGGGGGCCGGGAATCCTGCGGGAAGGAGCTGCCTGGGCAGGGGAGGAAGGTGGGGAGGTGATGATGCGACTGGAGTAGCGCGTTGCAAGCACAGGTAGCGGCTTTCACCGGGCTGTGAGAGCCAGGCTGGGGGGGTCTGATGGTAGATGAGAAGTGTGGCCAGGTGCCCGCCTCGTGCTTTACCTGGGAAAACTCCCGGATTAATCAATTAATTAGTCTAATTACTTTATTTCGATCGCCCAAGCCCTGAGGGGCGGTGTAGGCTCTGCAGCAGAATTTGAGGTTTGCAGGCACGCTTACCTGAGGGTAGCAAAGTGCTGGCTGCCATCCTCACCTCTCAGGGACGTCCCAAAATCGGTGTGCCTGAAAATCCCTGCCTGCTGTGCCCTTCTCATTGATTAAATGGCAGCGTTTGGGGAAGGCTCCCTCCATCCATCTGCCCACCTCGCTACAGGACGCCGTTCGTTCTTCTGCAGAAGCGTCAGGGCTCTGGATTTCTGATTTGATCGTTTCCCCACTGCTGTTTGAATAACAAACCAACTTCTGTCTCGGTCTAGCTCGCTTCCTTATCTCTTCACGGACACTTCCCACTGTCCCCCAAGGATCATTGTCTAAAGGCCGCTCCTGCGGCTCGCTGCGTGGCACGGCCGGACGTTTCGGCTGAGCAGAGCCCTGTCTCCCTTTTATCTGGATGTAAGACAGACAGAAACTTGCTTATTTAGTATTGTTTCCCAGAGCATAATTCCTTTTTTTCTCTTTTTTTCCTGCTTGCTGTCAAGGCTGAACCCCTGGCAGACTCCAGGCCGTTTGGCATTCGGACTCGATCCCTGGCAATCCGTCTCGGGCTCTGCTTGGGCACGTCTAATTATCAGTGGAGATCCCCTCAGGTTTTGTGACAAACTGGGGGAGTTAAATCAAGCCCTTTTCTCACAAAACATAATTTGAAGCCCTGCTGAGGAACTATTTGGGAAGACGGGTCGAGCTGGTGGGAGATAATTTCAATTTAAATGCTTTTCATCAGAAAATAGGGATACCCATAGCGGGAGATGTGTGATGCCCTTTGTCACACCCTCCCTCCTTTTATTTTGGTCAAAAATCACTCGTTGTTTTGAAATATGTTTGAAAGCATAACCACAAATAACCCGGATCAAGTTTTAGGCAGGCATTGAAGCAGAACATTGAAGTCTGTCTGCTCTGAGGTTTGGGGGAAATCCCTGGCTCGCAAACAGCTTGCAGTTAGGAGGTTTTGTCTGGACTTGGGAAGAGGATGATTGCCATCCTGGAAGCCCTTATGGGATGGGAAATGAACTTGGTTCAAGCTGTGCTGGTTCACAAGACAGGCTGGCGAGCAGCAGCACCCCGAGGCAGAAGTGGAGCAGCAGCACGCTCTGCTCTTCCAGTGGCACTGGCTATTCCCCTCCAGGAGCTGATGGTGAGTGAATGGATGGTGTAGGGATCACAGAGAGCACCTCGCTGCTCCTTTTGCAGTGGGGCGAATCCTTCGGGGCTGTGAGACGCCTGCAGAGCACTGGGAGAAATCTCTGAGCTACCCGTGACGTTCAGGAGCTGGAAGAACAGAAGCCACGAGGGGCAGAGGGCTGCTTCCCGGGCAGCACATTCCTCGTGCCACGCAAACGGCCGTGTTGAAAAGAGGGAGGTAACACGGGCCCCGTTTTGTGGGCAGCGTGTCTCTGGGCAGGTAGGTAGGAGCGTGTTTGTACACACTGCACACCCCCTGCTGCGTGTGCGGCCGAGCTGTGTGTAGCCAGTGGTTTATATTTAACTGCATGGCTTCGCTCTGAGCCGTAAATGCCTTGCTGCTGGGTGATCCCGCTTTTCGTGACAGGATTGGCAAAGAATACAACGCTCGGTGGCCACATCCACACGTGCCGATGTAATCTGCATTTCTGCAGGGTGTAGGGCCATAAATACATACTTATACACCTAAAAAATACAGAATTATGGGAATCAAGACAGCAATTCGACAGCACACGGACAAATCTTGCCTGGTTATCATAAAAAAAAGAGGGTGGCATCCTTTTCCGCACGGTGAAACCGATGCAAAGGTTTGCAGTTCCTTTCACTGGCTTCTGGCTTGGGATCCCAGCCATTGCTGCTGCCGTGCTGGGATGTCTTCCAGCTCCACGTAACGCTGCTGCACGGTCCTGCCTTGGTTTTCATCAGCTGTGAAGCCTCTTCTCTCATGGCAGGAGTCTGTGTGGAGACCTCGGTGTCTGCTGTAGCTGTCTTCTCTCTGCCCTGTCACTCGTTGCAAGGTAACTTCACAAAGCACCTGCAGGTTTTCCAGGAGAGGTCCTTCCAAATGCGTTATCTGACACTCTTGATCCTTTAGTGCAGGGAAATAAGGTTTTGCTTTGCACCTGAGGTGGCTGCCTCAGTTCTTGTTTGCTTTCCTCTGGGTGTTTCCGAACGAGGTTTCAGGAGGCAGTCGGTGGTTCTGGTGAGGTCCCCTAAAACCTCTTTGCCTCTAGGAGTCTGCAGTTCAATCTGACACCTGAAAATATCTGTCGTGCTACTAGAAAGAGGAGGAACACAGGTTTTCCATCTCTTCTTTTTCTGAGTGGGGCTTCTCTGTGGATGGTGCTACCTCAGGGATGGACGAACCAAAGCCAGCCCTTTGGAAAGGGCACCCGAAGGGGTTTGTTACCATCAAAAAGCCATCACCACGTGGATGTTGAGAAAGATGGTGTGTGTTTAATATAAAAACAGAGGGCCAAACCCATTCCACGTTGTTTTCCAGACATGCCAACGTGTCATAAACACCTGCTGTTTGTTCTGCAGCTCGGTAGCGGTGATGCTGTAGCTGCATGAGGAGACATTCGCCGAAGACCAAAAGGATGCCGAGAAAAAACAAAACCCGCCGTGGGATGCCACTTTGCCATGAAGGAGGGGCATTAACACTTCATTAATTTCACGCTCTTCTGCGTGTCGGAGCTGGCTTGTGAGAAGCAAACTCTCGGGAGCAGCAGGGCCTTGAGGCAGATAAGGAGGGCTTTCCAGAAGCTGAAACAAGCCGTGGTTGTTTCGGAAGCGGTAGCGCTGCTTATGTAAAAGGGCTGCCCTGTCAGCTTATTTTTACCCGTGGCGTTTCATGTTCGGCCGGCCAGAGGTTTGTTATGGTTTGCTGCTTGTAGCCAGACGCAAGGCTGCTTGTTTTCTTACCGCCTTGTTTTTGAAGAACGTCGGCCCTTTTGGAAATGTTGTCGACGGGGAAGGAAATCCACAAGCCTGATATAACAGGTTAATGAACAATTAGATCAGAAGAGAGAGAATATCTTATGTGACTTCACAACACAATGCGGCCCAGGCAGGAGAATTTGGACGCAGAACAAACACGGGGTGAGCTGTAAATAAAGGACAAGGACCTGGAGGAACGGGGGGAATTGGGCCCTATTGATGTCGGTGGGAGCTCTGCTGCTGGCTCCGGTGGGATCTCACTTGAGGATGTGAACCCTGCCCCGGGAGCCTCCCTGCTAGGTTATCGAGGTGGCTCAGCCTTCCCTCGGCTCCTGCTGAAGCCCCCAGGTGCCCAGGATTTGGGGTGGCTCCGGGCAGGAGGAGGGTTGGCCCTACAAGAGCTTGTCCCAGGAGCTGTCCTAGCAGCAGGTGAGTGATGCCCAGAGCCCCTCCAAGGGGCTCTTCCTTTCCCTCCAGGACCTCATGCCCAGGGTCCCAGAGGATTTCTCTGACACCTCGGTGCCCTGAGCAGGGTGAGAATCGGGCGTGTGAGGACACACAGAGCTCATTTCGGTTCATTCAGGTCAAGTTTCCTCGACGGGGAGGCGGTTCTGTGCCACTTGGCAGCGTCTCTGGAGTAATTCGCATTGTTTGAGGCGATTCGGGCTGCGTTGTACCGCGGGAGCGCTGCCCACACGCCGAAATGAAGGCTCCTCCTTTCCAGCGCGGGCAGGAGTGGGAGCGAGAGCAGGCAGCCCAGCACACATTTCCGTACTTCAAAGGCAAGAAGCCTTCAAAAAGCCAGATCACAGGCGGGCCCGACTTCTAAGGAGGGGAAAATCAGCTCCGCCGCAGTCCCCCTTTGATGCAATCGCAAAGATAACAAATGAGGGCAGGGGGAAGGGTCGGGGCAGGGGCGTGCGGGCCCCTCCGCGGCATCCAGGGAGGTGCTGCGCTATGGGACGAGGAGCAAAATCCCCGCTTGTCCTTACTGAAAGGCAGTTTGCCGAGTCCCAGGGGGTGTAATTGGAAGCAAAACCTCGCTTTTGTCACCCGCTGCTTGAAAAGCAACAGGAACGGGCAGGAGAGGCTCAGGATGGCCACCAGCCTTCATTTCTAGGCCAGTCCTAATGAAACGGTTCCTCCTCTAACCAGGTTATCCGTCGGAAGCCCTTCTGCTTTTGCTCTTGATAACCACAACGCAGCTGGAAAAAATACCTGCAGGTGTGCCCCAGGAAGCTTCAGAATTAAGTTATTTCAACATATATTTTAAGTGGGATTCTTGGATTTATAGACGAGCTGGAGATAATTCCCCAGCTATTTTTTTTTAATGAATAAATGAAAAGCCCACGCAGCAAATAAACGGTCCACGATCGTTATTAGGCGGCAGGTTTGTGGAGCAGAGGCTTTGCACCAAAGCCTGAAAGCAAATCGGGATGGTGGGGGAGGCAGGCGGCAGGCCGAGGGAGAGGGATTGGGGAAAATGAGGAGTTTCTTCATTTTGGAGTCGACGATGTGATGGCAGAACTGAAGCGGTGTTTGGTAGTGGCCTGAATGCACTCGACTGCCAGCAGGCTGCGGGTGCTGACGCTGGGATGGAGGCAGGGTGGCAGGCTGTGGGCTGAGAGGCCCAGGGAGCTGCACGCAGCCGATGCAAATAAAAACCAGCTTGAGCCTTGCCTCGGTGCAACCGAATTAAATAAAGCTCAGCTCTGCGTGTCCTTTATCCCAAGTTGTATCTCTTCCAGCCTGGGGGCAGCTGCCAGCCCGTGCTACTGCCTGCTGGCAGGAGCTGGAGCTCCCAGAGGGAAATGTGGCTCTGTTTTACTGCTGCACGTGCTCACGTTTCCCTCTAGGGCCAGCAGCACGTGTGGAGCCTTATTCGGGGATGCAATGCTCCAGGGTTTTGCTCTTAGTTCACCCCCCGAGACTTTAAAAGTATAAATAACTATGATTTTTTTTGTTTTTCTCACAGGCCCGGACACGAGGATGGAGTGCCAGAAGATTCTCCATTTCGGGAACCAGCTCCTTCGGCGGAAAAACGTGGACTGCACTCGAGAGGACAGCCGGCTCTCGCGGTGCCTCAACACCTTCGATTTGGTGGCCCTGGGCGTCGGCAGCACCTTGGGGGCAGGCGTCTACGTCCTGGCCGGGGCCGTGGCAAGGGAAAACGCGGGGCCTGCCATCGTCATCTCCTTCCTCATCGCCGCCTTGGCTTCTGTGCTGGCCGGGCTCTGCTACGGGGAGTTCGGTGCCCGGGTTCCCAAGACGGGGTCAGCTTATCTGTACAGCTACGTGACCGTGGGCGAGCTGTGGGCCTTCATCACGGGGTGGAATTTAATCCTCTCCTACGTCATCGGTGAGTACAGGGGGCGTGCGATGAGACCTTAGCTTTAAACCTTTTTGGTCCCTTCAGTCCTTTTTAAAACCCACTGAAGGTTTGAGGGTTCTTCAGCAGGGCAGCAGTGGCTGCTGGCACCCTACAAGGTGAGTGCTACACCCTGGGCTTTGTCCTGAAGCCAAATTATTGCAGCAGCTCCTTCCTCTGAACTCCCACATCACCTGCTTGGCATGCCCTGGCTGCTGAGACAGAATTTCTGTGCTCCTGCCTGATCAGGAATTAATTTCTGGTCCCTTTGAGACCTGTTCAAAGCAGCTGGAGTTCAGAATTCTCTCTCATGAGTGGTGGCAGGATTTAACCTAGGGTGAGCTGCACTTTCTCAGCCTCTGAGAGGTCCAAACCAAATCCCTCCTAAGCCCTTTGCTCACATTAAGGGAGGCCGTGCAGCATGCTCTGAGCACGCGGCGTGCAGCCCCGCTGATGCACTAAAACAGAGCACACTTTGCCAAGTAAGGATCCCTCATCGTGCCCATAATTAAGGCTGCAACCAACTTGCCAGCTGAGAGTGAAGACTCAACGAATGAAAATGAAACCCAGCGTTATGCTAAATGATTAAAGGAAGTTATTTTTTTTAATTTTTTTTTTAAAGTTGCATTTTATGGGATGTGCAGCTGTTACCTTGGAGATCAGTTCCCATGGAGCTGGGAAGTGTGAGATCAGATCAAGAGTGATGAAGGGACCTGGAACCTCTTCCTCCTTTTCCTCTCTCTTTTATTTTCTTTTTAATAACAACTGAGGGGTTGAAAAGCCAGAGTTAATTAACCTCGTCTCCTTCGGAAATCAGAGTCCTGGGGTTCTTTTATGAATCAGGTTCATTCCAGTGAGGAGATAAAAATAGTTTTTAAACAAAGTAAGAATATGGTTTCCTCCAGACTTCTAAAATGGACTCTGTTTAGGCTACATGTAGAAAAATGGCACGGATTTCGTGGTGATTTATCACCTCATCCCGAAGGTTAATGACACACAGTCTTCATCATGCTCATTGTCGTGTTATCTACACGGTGGCCTCCCTACTGGACCACAAAACTGGCTTACATAGCCCTGGAAAAGCCTCAGCTCGGTCCCAAAACCTGATTCTGCAATTTCACTGTGAGAAGATTGTACACCCAGCATTACGCTCCCAGTCTGAGCTGAGACTGATCTATTTTTTTGTCCTCTCAAAATGGTTTTGAACTGCTGCCTCGGCCTGTGGTTTTGAGCTGGCTGCTGGTTGTGTTAGCGGAGGGTAGAGAACTCATTACAAACTACGTAGGTGTTGTCCGTGAAGGAGCTCTGACACAACTTGGTTGCTTTTAATTCAGCTCCGTAGCAAAAAGAAATGCTTGCAACTGGCTTCCTCGCAATTTGGGAAGGGTGGCTAAGACAAATCAGCCCGAGGAGGATGCGAGCTGTACGAGGTCTCTCTCCTTTATCTTATGCAACTTCTTCCCTTGTGCTAATTGCCCATCTTGTGAGCAAGGACAACTCCCGTCAGCATCAGGGGCGGGGGAGGGAAAGCTCTCTTGGCAGGCACAGGCTGCAGTTCAGAGCTGGGGGCTGAGAGGGGGCAGAAAGCCAATTTTTTTTTTCATTTGCATAGCAAAAAATCCTGAGCAGTGCCACCAGAGCCAGCCAAGGTGGTGGGAGCTTAAATTTATAAGGGACTCAGCCGAGCTGATGTTGTCACTGAGGCTTTCAGACACCCACTCAGAAAGTAACGTGGGGAAAAAATGAAATCTTGGGGTCCCAGGATCGTGGTGGCCATGGGTGCAGCTCTCCTGGGTACAGGCCTAATGCCTTTGTGCCAAGCTCCTCAGCAACAGTAAAGATATTATCCAGGTGCCTGCACCGTTGGAAGAACGTCAGATTCCCCCCACTCCTCAAGCCCGTTGGTTACAGAGAGTTCAGGATGAACTGATAGTGATGGGGAACTGGCTTCCGAGCAGCTGGCATCGAAGACAAAGTGTGCAGGAGCTGGTTGTTCCCGTCCTGGAACACAAAACGTTGCAGCCAAGACCAAAAGAAAAAAAGAAAGAAACCAGCAGTAAAGAAACAGCCTTTTCCCTTGAATTGTCTTGAAGGAAAGCAGAGCATTTGTGATGGAGTGTGGAGCACCTGTGAGGGTTTTTCAAGATGATGAGGAAGCCAAAACACTTTGTTAAGGGATTTTATTTTGTCAGAGCATGAGTCTGAGACGGCTGATGGCCTTTGCTGATATCAAAGCAGGTGCTTTGAGTACAGGCTGAGGTGTGGAGTGCTCCAGAGGGGAAAAAAAAAACCACAATGAGGACCTTCACCCTGTGAAGCAATGAGCTGGGTCTGCAGAGGAAATTCTGCTAGCACCCAAGCTCCCAATGCAAGGCTACCTTCAGAGGCAGCCTTTGAGAGCTGCCGTGGCCAAAAGCTGTGCAAAGTGCCCTGCATTTGGGGCGTGTGACAGCTGCAGAAGGTGACCCTCGTCCTCTTTTTCCTCTCCCAGGGACCTCCAGCGTGGCCAGAGCCTGGAGCGCGACGTTCGACGAGATCATCGGGCAGCACATCGAGGAGTTCTGCAGGAAATACATGACCATGGATGCGCCCGGAGTGCTGGCCAAGTACCCAGACATCTTCGCCGTGGTGATAATCATCATCCTAACAGGTAAAAACCTGGCGGGGGGGATGTTAACGCTGGGCATCTCCTGTTTAAAAGCTTTGTAATTAGAGGGGAGCGTTGTTGGTGTTTTTGAGCTACTTTTAAAGCCTTCGATCAAATTTTATATAAGGAAGGAAAGAAAAGATGACTTGTTATCCTCAATCAGTATGGAAGTCTAATCCTTCCCCCCACAAATCCTATTACACAAGGATTTCATTCTGTTACTCCACTACTTCTATTCCCCCTTTGATAATCTGCCAATTTTCAGTGCCTTGGGCCAAGAAAAGTGAGAGCGAAAAACATGGGACTTGGTAGCAACCTCATGCACTATTTTTTTTATATTAGGTGTCAAAACATGGAAATATGTACAGGCTTCAACTTGCAGCACTGAATGCAAGACCCCAGAGAAGTAAACGCATGAAAAGCAGTCAGGTCCTCCTCCTTTTTTCCGAAAAATGTGCCAGGGCTTTGATCAGGATTTGGAAAAGTCTTGAAAATGTGTAAAATTTTAAGCTGGGAAGAGCTCAGCATTGGTACAGCGCTGACGTTTTCACTAAGGGAGCTGTTCTGGGTCTCCTCCGCCAGCCCCTGCGCACGCTGCTGATGCTGAAGTAGCCGACCGTGTGTTTGCTCTTTTCGCAGGGCTTTTAATTTTTGGTGTGAAGGAATCGGCCCTGGTGAATAAAGTGTTCACCTGCATCAACATCCTCGTCCTCGGCTTCGTCATGGTCTCCGGCTTCGTGAAAGGATCGCTTAAAAACTGGCAGCTGACCGAAGAGGACATTTACAACACCAACCACAGCATTTTGGGGGACAAGTAGGTTGCACCTTTTTTTTTGTTAGACCTAAAATGGATGCATTTGCAACAGCAGGTTTAGAGGAGGGTTTGTGGGGCGATTCAGAGGATCGGTGAACGGGACGGCTTCCTCCTTCACCGAGCACTTTGGGGACAAAGATGGTTTTGGTGGGTGTTTGCTGAAAGTGGGCGACTCTGTTGGGGTGAAAGTGGTGGGAGTCAGGCTGTGCCAGCATGGGCTCTGCACAGGAGTGAGTCCAAAGCTGAGAGAAAAGGGCTTTTCAGATAACCTTGAGCACGAGGTTGGCTCTGGTGCCTGTTTTAAGCCACGATCAAGTGTAGCTCTGTTGTTTCTTTGAACTTGTGGGCAGTTTCCATGAAGAACCCTTGTACCTTTGGGAGAGCTCGTCCCAAATGCCTGAGGAAGTGGGAGGCAAGTTGCAGGTTAATTTAATGCACTGCAGCAGGCGTATCACAAATCCATTTTTAATGACGTTTTGCTGCTTGGCCAAAATCCTCAATTCCAACAAAAGACCACAGATAAGGAGCTTGCAAGGGTAGCCAGTGATACCAGGCTGTTATTTTTTTTTTTTTTTTTACTTGAGACTGTGACACAGAACAACTGCTCCCTGGCTTCCCAATGTCTCCGCGTCCATCAGCTCAGTCCTGGCTCACTCTCTGAACCCTTCACGCGGGCCTGCAAGGAAACACAGGCTGGCACACGCCGGAGAGATTTATAAATGTTGCATGGGTCTAGCTTGGCTTGTATACAAGCCACTTATTGAGCTTCTCTGGAAAATTCAGCCTGCTGTGATCTTCTTCCCTGCGAACAAATTGCTTCTGTAGGAAAGGTTCCCCCTCCCTCCCTCCTGCTATTCCCATGCAAGTAGCAATTAGTGCAACAGCTTCAACGTGGAGCTGTAGCTCTTTCACCCATAGCTCTTGCTATTTTTGTCAAGTCTGTCTGGGGTTTGCTTCGCTTTAGCATTATTTCCAGAGCAACCCACATTTAGGCTGTGCTATTTCTGCACGTAACAGGCGAGTTTGCAGCTCTCGGTGGAGCTCCTGCAAGAGAGTTCAGATGCTTCTACCTGATAAGACGTGCAGATCTGGGATTCGCCTTAATCGAATTAATTCATCTTTGCAAGGCTTCTTCCTCAATTTTGAGTGGCCTAAATTAGTCTAACTGAAGGATCTTCTGTATATGCATATCGACACAGGCAGGTGTACCTCAGGCTTTGATCCAGAGTGCGCTGGGGTCATTAGGTGCCTGTTGTAACGAGCTTTGGATCAGGCTCAGCAAAGGATTTGCTTTGTCAGAGGTGCAGGCACCTCAGCTCACACGCAGGATTTGCATACAGGGTTTGGTGAAGGGAGTTTTGAGGCTGAGGGTGGAGCACTGGGTAGGTTTTAGACTGTCACGGCACCCTGCATTGCTCTGATGTCTCCTCACGCCTTGTCTGAGTTCATCTTAGGTGAACAGTGGATGATTTACATTTTTCTCTGTCTTCAGTTTTCAGAATTAGGTGTTGTGCTTTTTCAAAAGCTTCTTGAAATGTATCTACACACATACAATATTGTTAGGAGAGAAAATTTAATGTTCATGTTATCTTCTCCCTGTCTCAGCCGAGACATTTTTATCCCAACATGAGTACAGGTGCTGAGAATAAACCACAAACCATTTTTATTCCCTGCGTTCCCCAGGCTGCTGCAGGCCAGCCCAGAGCCCAGCAGTGGGTAGGGCTGAGCATTTCCCTCAGTATTTGCATGCTGGCACGTGAAAAGGAGAGCGTGTCCCTTTGAACTCCAGCTGTGGACCTCAGTGTGAGTTTGGTTCCTGCCACCTGGGCAGAACGCCTTCTATAACCCCGTGTCGTGTTTTTCAGCCACACCCAGGGAGAAATGCTGTATGGTGTCGGAGGCTTCATGCCCTATGGATTGAAAGGAGTCCTCTCAGGGGCAGCCACGTGCTTTTATGCTTTCGTTGGATTTGACTGTATCGCTACAACAGGTAAGAGGGAGCAGGGCTTCCTGCCAGCTGTGACCCTGGTTGCTGGCTGCTTGGCTTTCAGGAATGTTTTACAGCACAGATGATGAGTAATCCGTGACGCTGCATCCATTTTCCCTGTGAACCTCAGCCCAAAATACATTTTTGACTCAGCTGCTCCTAATCCTTAAACTGCTGAGTACGTCCAAGTCCCTGGGTGCACGAACGTTGCCTTCTGGCTGCTGTGGCAGGTGGCTAGATCATATAAACCATAAAAAGAGCTTTTTCCCTTCTTCTTTGCCTCAATTCCATGATTGTTCACTGCTGCTAATAACCAGCTCAGAAAACACAGCCAGTTTTACCAACAGGCACACAGTAAAACCCAGGTTCTTGTGTGACTGGTGGAGTTTGAGCCTCTAACTCCAGACGACGCTTTAATCAGGTTATCCTGGAGCAGGATGCTTCAGTGCCTTCAGCTGAAGTGATGCTCCAGTCATCCTCCACTGGTTTGGAGTATTCAGAGAGCCAGAGAAAGAGGGAGCCTCCAAGGAGGAATATTCCACCTAAAGCAGAGCCTCAAAACGAAGGGGAGTTTTTATCTCCAAAGGTCCAGAGATCTCCTTCTGAGAGAGTAACCACCAGCGCTGTCACGTTCCTCCTGGCTTAGAAGGATCTAATTCCCCCGGAGAAAGGAAGGCTTACCCTTAATTTCGCGTTTGGCAAGGAATGAGTTGCTTCAAAGCTGGCACAGAGGGAGGAGACCATCATAGAGACAGATAACAAAGTACTGCCTCGTGTTCCAAGGAGTTTGAGAAATGCTGGCTCCATTACTTCAGCTAGCCCTGCGGCCTCTCCTTGGAGGAGGAACACATTCATCTGTCTTTGACTTATAGGTACAAGAGTCTGCTTATTGGTTCTGCCTCCCGAAATGCCAAGCCTCAGAAGCTTTTGCTCTGAGACAGGAGCAGCTCTGGAGAACAAGGAAGCCTCAAAGCTGTTTCTTAATCAATCACTGTCTGCATTTGGAGGATTTTTTTTATTTTTTTACACATTTCCCCGAACTTGGTTGTCCAAAACATTCTATAAAAACCAGAGGGAGTCCTTTTTTGAAAGGGGTTTTCAAAGACCCCTGTGATTTTCATGTGAAATGAAAAGCCTTCCCTGGAACTGGGCCTGTAGTGTGCTCTGGTCACAGTGCAGTTGCTTTGGTGGAGATGCTGACGGAAATTCGGACCTAAATACTTGCCCCACAGCTGCATGACAATTTTTGTCTCGTCACTTGTGAGTTTGAGCTGTTTTGGGGCTGCGCTATCAGTGGGCTAGCAGGAGCAGTTGGAGATAAAAATAACCCTTTTTGGGGGAAGGCGCTGCTTTTAATCCTGATTGTTTCTATGTCTAAGTTTACGCGTCACCCACAAATGTTTGAAGGAATGACAGGAGCAGCAGCAGTGGGAGGAAGCAGCCAGTCTGAGCTATGTGACGGGCTCCTTAGGCCGTTGGGAGTGTGCAGCTCCACACAGCAGCTGAACCGACACAGAGCCTTTGAAATCTCCAGCCATTACGTGTTAGACTGGGAGAAAATTCGTGCTCGTCTTTGGGCTGATGCTCCAATTTCTTTCTTCTAGGTGAGGAGGTAAAAAACCCCCAGAAGGCCATTCCCATCGGCATCGTGGCGTCTCTGCTCATCTGCTTCGTGGCTTATTTTGGCGTGTCAGCTGCCCTGACGCTCATGATGCCTTACTACCAGCTGGATACCAACAGCCCTTTGCCCAACGCCTTTAAATACGTGGGCTGGGATGGAGCCAATTACGCGGTAGCCGTCGGCTCCCTGTGTGCACTTTCCACGAGGTGAGGCACGGCCTGTCCTTGGTGCTTCTTTCAAAGCAAACACATCTCTAGCTTATTTACAAAACGGTGTGTGTCAGGGCTGTGTGGTGGCCCAGCTTTTTTGCCTTCATCACCTTCCCCTGGGTCTTTGTTGGCAGAGGAGCTGGGATCAGGGCTGAAATTCAGAGCTGTCGCCTTGAAAAAGCTCAGGATTTCAACCTGTGATAAATTTCAGCGATGCACACGACCAGGATCACTTCAGAAACACCCATCTTGGCAGCAAACCCAGTCGGTGCGTCTCTGTAATACAAACCTGGGATCAGGGAGTCAGGGAAACAGCTCCACAGTTCCTGCAAGACGTCCTGGCCTGCTGAGTGGGGAGCAGAATTAAGTCAGGGAGCAGGGAGCATCTCATGGAGCATCTGCAGGTTGCCTGCCTCTCCCTGGAGACCTGTTGTTTCAGTTCAGCTCAGGCATATGCAATTAGGTGAGCAACTCTTAGAGGCTGAAAGGAGTTGCAGGTGTTTTGACACCCAAAAGTCAGGCTGTTTCTGTGCCCCAAGGCTAAGTTATCCAAAACCATGGAGCTGTGCCTCCGTTGCCAGCTATCAGCAACAGGGCTGTTCAGAGGGAGCTCTTGAAAGAGAAGCTGAAGTGGATGAAAGCCACCTGTTCCGTGTTTCCACTGCCATAAACTTGATGTGTTTTGTGCTCCTGGGCTCAGCAGGAGGTGCTGTAAGTAGCTTATTTCCCCTTTCTCTGCTCGTAGCCTCCTCGGCTCCATGTTTCCAATGCCTCGAATAATTTATGCTATGGCAGAAGACGGACTGCTCTTTAAATTTCTGGCGAAAGTCAACGAGAAGAGGAAAACGCCCATAATTGCAACGGTGACCTCAGGAGCCATCGCAGGTGAGATCCTAAAGCTTGCACGAACGGGAGGAGCGGAGCCATAAGCTCATCCTGGGGGCAGATAAGCCTGCCTGACGCTCGCTGCTAATCGGATATAGTGCACAGCGTGGCTGCCCAGAGCACGCCTTGGGTTTCCAAGGAAGCACAAGGGCAGGGTGAACGTGAGTAGCTCGCTGTGCGTCTGTACCTCTTGCTCTGAGATCGTTGCCTCATGCCAAGAGCTGCCTTCATCCCCTCCCCGGCTGCTCGGCCGGCTTTAGAAGTAATTAACCCCCCGCAGGTGGCAGCCAGCTGTGCCCCAGCATCCCTGGCTTGGCTGCAGCCCCTGCCGCCTGCCCTGGCTGTGGGTTGCTGCTCGGGGGAAGATGCCAGAGCAGCCGGAGACGAGCAGATGGAGCCCGTGGCACAGGCGTTTGTTAATCAGTTCGTCGCAGCTGGGCTCAGTCCTGTCCTCCCCTTCCCTCGCCCGCCTCCCAGGAGCACAGGAATTAACCCAGACAGCAAAGCCGAGTGGCTTATCCTCCTCTCGCAGCCACCCCCGTCCTCGCCGTGCCTCGCAAGCGGAGGCGTGGTGCTGCTTTCTCCCTCACCTTCTGCTATCCAAATCGGCTTCTTCCCTCACATTTTTCCTTTCAGGGAGCCTTGAGTCCACACTGGGGAGCAAAGAGACAGAGAAAATAAGAAAACCCAGTCTGCAGCATCTTCTGGTCACCCCACCATGGGCTATAGCTTGCAACCGAAGCTGCAGGCGTGGGAAGCACTTGCCACGTGTGCTGTGGCAGCCCAGGAGAGGCAGGGACTGACAAGGCCACGGGTGCCCAGCAAATCCTGCCTTCCCCCACCTCGGGATGCCCCCAGCTCCCTGCTCTCCCCTTGCCAAGTCCTGAGCAACAGCCACACGTGTGCTGTGCTGCTGATAACGCTGCTGGGATGTGCATATTCTGCTGTATTAATGTTTTTCCTTCCCTCTCGCCTTCCTCTCCCCCCGCAGCTGTTATGGCTTTTCTCTTCGACCTGAAGGATCTCGTGGATCTCATGTCCATCGGGACCCTCCTGGCTTACTCCTTGGTGGCAGCCTGCGTCCTGGTGTTGAGGTATGGCTGGAGCAAGAGCCTCTCTTGCACCACACGGCAGCCAAATGCCCTCCTAATTTCCACAGACCCCGTAAAACCCCGAATATCTCCAGCTAAGCATGTGAAAGACTTATTTCCTTAAGGTCGTGGGCTTTTGTACTCGCTGGAGGTGCAAGGGAGGTTCTCTTGTGTCATCTCTGCGAGAAGGTGTGTGGGTGGGAGTTCAGCTCTCAGCTGAGCATTAAAGCCAGACGGGGCTGTGTTGCTCATGACTTTTGCCTTTGCTCTACATCCTACAGCAAGTCAGCAGGGATACCCTTCAGTCAGCGGTGTAGTGCTGCAGATTGTCCCAGAAGGAAGCACAGAACCACAGAATGGTTGGGGTTGGGATTGTCCAGCCCCACCTGCCTGCTCAAGCAGGGTCTCCTGGAGCATTTTACCCAGGATTGTGTCCTGACAGCTTCTGAACATCCAGGAGAGGAGACCCCACACCTCTCTGGGCAGCTCGTTCCTGTGCTCAGCCACCCAAGTAAGGGAGTAGGAGCAGAGCCTGGCAGTAGCAGTGAAGTTGAGCATGGGTTTGTAGGATCAGTGCCTTAGTGCGTGTCTTTTACGAGGGCTGAGCTCCCACAGCTTCCCGAGCATAAGCTGAAAATGGAGCGTCTGAATTGTTTGGCACCTCACAAGCAGCACTCTGCCCAGAAGGGCTGGATTTTGAAGATCGTGTTGCTGAACAATACCCTTCTGTGTTCAACGAGTTAGTTAAAATCCAGAGGATGCTTTTTACCTGCTCACAGCAAATGTATTGAGCTCTGATGAAGGGCCGACCCTGCACTTTAATGCTGGTGCTGTGTGCCTGTGCTGTCCACCCTGCCCCAATGCACAGAGCTGGGGGATTTTCCCCGCCCTTCATACCTTCCCTCTGGTTTCCCAGCCCTCTCGTCTCCATATGGCTGTAAATGTCTTCCTAATTCGCTTTTGCACGCTGCAGTGCCTATCGGGTGGCATTTTCCCCACCGTAGATCCGCAGAGCTGCCAGCCAGCCTTTTAGCAGCCAGGGCAGCTGCTTTGGCTGCCTATTGAAGAAAAACCTCGACCGTTTCCAGAGCTGGAAGGTGCTGTGACTGATACCCTGCTACCCAAGGATTTCACTGCGTCCCACAGCTCATCTTTCATAAATCTCATTGTCAACGTATCCCTGCAGAAATGGTTTTAAGGAGCCTGGCAAAATGGTCCTGTCTTTTAGGTAGATGTAGCTGAGAGCCACATGCAAAGAAAAAATGAAAAGAAAAAAAAAAGAGCTGGGGCTGGAAGAGGGTTTTTTGTGGATGGATTCATGTCGTTGTACATCAGGGCCCTGTTAAATGAGGCGTTGTCCACGTGTGCAATAAAAACCCTACAGTTCTTTGCTTTGTAGCAACAGGCAAAGCAACAAGAGGCTGGACCAGAGGAGGACAGCACACCAGGAATGTCTCTGCGTGGTGTGATCAGCAGCTGCCAGGGCGTGATATGTGCTGAGCTGTTAGTTCAACTGCCTCCACACCAGGACACGAGAGGCTGCCACAGATAAACCCACAGCCTCTTCGTGGCTCTTCTCCTGGCACATCCTTCTCCAGGCCCCCTGCTATCACCTGATAATATTTTGGTGATGTGGGTGATGGGGTTTAGGGAAGAGATGGCTGGCCAGCTTAAAACATGGATGTTACAACCAAGCTTTAGGTGGTGACAGCTGATTGTATTTGCTCACGTAGTGAACAAATCCTCAGATTTTTCCCTGAAATACAAGTCTGTAGGCATTACGTGTGCCTATTCTGAGGCTATAGAGATCTGGGGTGCAGTCACAATTTTCTGTTGCCCTATACCAAGCCCATACATTCTTTGTCTCACTTCCCTTTTCCTAGGTATCAGCCCGAGCAGCCTAATTTGGCTTACCAGATGGCTCGAACGACAGAGGAGACAGACAACAACGAGTCTGTGAGCACCAGCGACTCGCAGGCTGGCTTTCTGCCAGAGGAAGAGGAGAAATGTTCCCTCAAAGCCATCCTGTGTCCCCCAAATTCCGACCCTTCCAAATTCTCCGGCTCAGTGGTGAACGTCTCGACCTTCATCATCGGTAAGCACCGGGCAGCGCTGCTTGGGGGCAGCTGGTAGGTCCTGAACCTCACCGTGCTGGGAAAGCTCAACTCCTTGCTTGTTTTGAGTTACCTGGAATTGCAGTGAGCTCTTGTAGCAGCTAAAATAACTCAGGATCTACAGGTTAAATTGATGACTTGAAGGGAAATACACAGATGGGGTGTGTGGGGGCGTACAGGGAAAGGGAATTAGTTTTCTTATTTTGCAGTTTTGTTTGCTGTGCTTTCAGATTTTGTTTTGCCAATTTTTTTCTTTCTTTTTTTTTTTTTAATTTATTTCTTTTTATTTCTTTTTTTTTTAAAAAAAAAAAAAAAAAAAAAAAAAGCACCATAAGCTTTTGGTGTCTCTTCACAGGTTTCCTTATCGTGGGCAGCTGCATCCTGACTGCCCTCGAGCCGAGCATCCTGATAAAGGCCGTGTGGATTCTTGCTGCGATACTGGTTCTCATCGTCAGCTTCGTTATATGGAAACAGCCCGAAAGCAAGACCAAGCTTTCCTTTAAGGTGAGTGCCCTGGGAGGAGGTGCAGCTTGAAAAGAGCCCTCTGGGAGGTGGCTGGCAGAAGACACCAACCCTTCTTGTCACATTTTCAGTGCTGTGCTGCCCAGGCAGCTGGCAAGCTGTTCCCAATAGCTTACCCTAAATTTCCATGCTGCACATTTAACAGATATTTTATTTTTATTTATCCTGCTGTTGGCCATGCTGACTAGGGGATGACCATTCTCTCATTAACAGAATTAAATAAGAACAACTCTCTCCATTCCCTTGCCCTGCCCAAGCACAGCATCCTTTTTATATTGAAAAAATACCTTTTTATCAAAAAAATATCTTTTTTTTTTCTTCAGTATAATCCTGCAGGTCATGTTTCCTCGTATTGATTCCAGGCTGTTCAATCTAGAAAGGCAGGTTTGAATTCTAATCCCGTCCTCCCAAGTACTCTCATAGTTTTTCAATAAATTTAACCCAACCATAGTTTCTCAAAGTAGTGTTTGCAACTCATCTCTTTGGCTTATGGGCCCACAAGTGGAAACAAAGCGCCTCAGAGCAGAAAAGTTAGGAGCTGTTGCCTGGGCTGTATTTTCTGAACTTATTTCTGAGGAGATCTTTTTTTTTCCTGACACTCGGGATATTTTAACTCCCTTTTTTGCCCTCAGGCACTACCCTGTCCGAAGCAGAAAATTAGACCTGTCACTGGTAAATCTGTACTGGCTGTTTCTTATCTCCTTGTTGTCTTTTCGACGTTTACAGCCTGCCTGCTTAGTGATTTTTCTCCAAAATCTCTCCAGGAATCCAAGGCTGACTGGTTTGTTCCCCAGTTGTTTTCCCATATTTCTTTTTAATAGGTGATTTGTCTACCAAGAGCTCTGGGAGATGCCCAATAATAGTTCAGAGATCATCTCTGCAGTCTCTGAACACATACCTCACCCCCGCAGGGCAATGTCATTTGTCCCTACTGACTTGACAGCGCCTAATTTAGGAAAATATTCTTCCTTTTTCTAACTTGCATGGCTGTCCCTTTCCTAATGAAGGGAATGGCTGGCCCCCATAAATGTGTGGGGTGTTTTTTGTTGAAGCTTAAACAGGAAAGGCTTAAAATATTTCAGATTTTTTTTTTTATTATTTATTATTAATTTTCGTAATCCCCTGAGTGTTGATCTAACCTCGTTTTATCTCAGATCTGGCAGCTGAAGCATTGGTGACAGCCGTCACTGCCCATTTAGCCAGGGATGTGATGTTCTTCCTTCCCCTTTAATCTCTCCGGTCGATGTAATGTATCCCTCTTGCTTTTTCAGGTACCTCTTTTGCCCCTTCTTCCTATTGTGAGTATTTTTGTGAATGTTTACCTCATGATGCAGCTAGACCTAGGCACGTGGATACGATTTGCTGTCTGGATGCTCATAGGTGAGTTTAAGAGAGAAAAAAAAAAGCGTGTGGTCAAAGTTATGAGATTTTGTTAGCTATAAATTTATTGTAGCATCCCAGGGAGGGATTCTGCTTGCTTTTAGTCTCCAGATAACCTACTGAAGCCATCTAGGCAGTGTGTTTCCAGCTTTGTTTTAAATTTAAGGGTCATGAAGCCTTTGTGAGCTCCTGTTACAGAAGGAGATCTGGAGGATCGAAGAGAGGTGAACCAGTAAGGGTTTCCTGAAGCTGAGCTCTGCCCCGAGGTGTTCCCAGCAGCCCTGTGGAGGAGGCTGAAGAGCCCAGGGAGGTTATGATAAGAAGACGAGCATCAGTTGCTGATGTATTTTACTGAGATGGAGGCACACAAGGGGAGAGGGAAGGCTTTTGTGCGGAACAAACAGCACTGAACAGTGCGAGGGGTTTATTCTGCAATCAGCCCTGTTTCATCTGGTGGTTTTGGGGCAGGGATAGGTCATCTTTTAAAACATGGTGCCTGTGTTTATGGCTTTTCTCTGAGGCAGGCAGTGCTGTGATCTGCTGGAGTGCTGTCAGGACGGCTGGGCTTAACCAGCAACCCGTGCCTGTAGGTGTGAGGAGAGGTTTCTATTCTCTCACCTTGCTCTCTCCCCTCGTTCCCTGCAGGCTTTATCATCTACTTCACCTACGGGATATGGCACAGCGTGGAAGCCACGTACGCAGCCACGGCGGACGCGGAGAGAAGCACGGAGGCTGGCTCGGACAGCTGCAAATGACTGCGTGCTGGCCTCACGGGCACCTGGGGAAGCGCTGCAGCCGAGGAGGCAGCCGCGCCGGGGGGAGCCCGAAGCGTTGCCCCCGGTTAATCAGTAAGGCAGAGACCAGGAAGCGCGACGTGGGGATCCCCGGCCCCGCTGCTGCAGCTTGCAGCTTGCTTCCTAGCGCAGTCAAAAAGGATGGCAAGGGAAAAAAAGCCGCACCTCTGGCACGCTCCCGGCAGCGCTGTCAGCTAATCCGGGGCCGTGCGCTTCCCCTCCTGTTTTAATTTGGAATTGTATTTTTTTATTTTTCGGCGTGCGTAGAACGAACGCGGCTTCTGTGTGCCAGTTAACCTTAAATGCTGCTATGAAACCTTTCAGTAGCCCTGGGAGTGACCTTCCCCCGGCCACTGCCTGATCCGCAGTGCCACCGTCGTGCTTAGCCTGATGTGAGCTGTACCACCTGTGTACGCACAAAAAAAAACCAAAAGGCTCCTGCCAAACACCAGCTTTTGCCTGGTTAAGAAAGCACCCGCAAGATTTGCATTCTGTAAAGGATTGGGTTTCATAGTTTTTACTGTATTTAACTTTTTTAACCTCTTTGCCTCAAAAACCGCCGGCAGCGGGGCGGCATCGAGCCCGGAAAATGAGCAGGGCCCTGCTTTCCTCTCCGTGCATCAGGCTGGTTGCAATTCCCTCAAATTCCCCCAAATATCTTTCCCCAGACAAATTCCTTGCCCTGAAAAAGGCTTGTTAGAGCATTAGAAAGGTGGGCCATGCCCACGTAACACCACTCTTAAATTTAAACTCACATTTCAGCTCGTACTGAGCAACAAATCCTGACCAGACACTGCAGAAACCCCTGCCCTGCCCTGGCTGGATGCTGCCTTAGGTGCCCTCCGCAGCTTTTGACCCGTCAGCACAGCTCTGGGTGGTGAAGGGAAGGAGAGCTGAGGAACAGGCTCCTCAATTTGACTCGACCGGGGGCTTAGTGGGATGGAGTCGGATGGACTGGGAGCTGTGCTGTGCTTTCGGGGTGCGTTTTCAGGGCGCTTTCGTCCCGGCAGATGGTCCTGCCCGTCTGCCAAGCCTTTTTTCCTTCTGCACGTATCAAGTTTTTGCTCAAGCAGGGAGAGAAGAACATCAAAATCCAAGCCCACAAGGTGGAGATCTGTTTTGATTTTAAACAAGGGCAAACTTGACGCACTCCACAGCCTCCTGAAAAGCACTGAAGGTGTGGCAGGAGGGCAAAAGTAAAAGGCAAACGCAGAGGGGATTTAAGTTTCCCATTGTACCAAAACCGTAAGGACATTTTTCTCCACCGTGGGTACCGGCTGTGAGCAATTGAGACATTCAGCATTAACGATATGAATTCTGACTGGAAGGGTGTTTCCAAAGAGAATTATTTAAAAATATGCAGATTTCTTGCTGTATGTATTATTATTTTTTTTTTAATATAAATGTTAACTTATTTTTTTTTTCGTTGTCTGCATAGGGATCTGTTCTGGTATTTATATTCCGTAACTTGACGTCAGCTTTTGTGGCATGTAACTGCAGCACTTGGAAGGAAGGGAAAGTCTGGGCTGGGGCCGTTTTTCTTCAGCTTCTTTTATTTTTTTCTGAGAAGGTTTCATAGGAAAAACCCTTCTGTGCCCCCAGAGCCTGCATTCAGTGTGCCATTACCCGTCCCAGCCCCAGAGCCACCTGCTGCAAATCTGCTGTGGGAGTCGAGGGCTTTTCTCCCCATCTCAGGCTCCTGCAGCCCACCCTGGGCCACCTTTCAAGAGGTTTTATTGCCACTTTTCGGAGCCGTGCTGCCCTGGCAGGATGTGGCCACGGGGACAGCAGGTTTGGCACGGGCTCCTCGTGGCTCCGTCCCCCCTCGCTTCTCTTTTGCAACCTGAAAGGTGAAAGAAAAAAAAAAATTGGGCTCCCTCTTTCTAGGATGATGCCCAGGACTTTGCGAATGGGTGAGTTTTTATTTTTTATTTAATTTATTTTTTTTTCTTTTTGTTTTTTTGTCTCTGCCTCCCTGCTGATGTCTGCATGTAACACAGACGAAGCCAGGTGTGTTTGAAGACATGCAGCTGCTGCTATAACCTTGCTGTAGTGAGCAGTAGGCTTCCCCTCCTTGGAGCTTTCCTTTGTAAATAGTTGGCTCACGATTTTGTTTTGTTTTACAAGGACGTTGTGTAGAGATGCAGAGCATTTCACTGTATGAGGGGGTGGGAGGAGCAGAGGAGTGATGCCTTGCTCCTAAACACAGCCTGCCTGCTCCTCTGGGGCAGGATCTGGCCCCAAGGACCGACCTTATTTTACCCTGTTTGGGTGCTCCCAGTTTGCTCTCTGCACAGGAGCCCTCCGACACGGAGCCTGCCAGCCTTTCCCCAAGGAAATCTGCCACAACAGCGCTCCCCCGAGCTAATTGCTTGGTGTAAAACCCCCCAAACGATTAGCTTTTGCTTATTGTATTACAAATTTAATTCTCTGGTTGCTGAAAGTCATCACCAGCTCGGTTTTGGCTTCATTTTGTGTTCTTTTTGCCCCTCGGGGTGGATTTTGCCACCGGTTTGGGTGCCCGGTGCATATCGGCCCCCTTGGGGTGCAGCAGGACGGGGAAGGGAGCCCCTCACGGCCCTGCTGCTTGGTTTTGGGGCAGGGTTTGGGAAAAAAATCCTGTTCACAGGCTGCGTTGTGCCTGCGGGGAGCTAACATCTCTCCTGCTGGCGCGGGGAGCAGCAGGCAATATCACGAGGGCATTCACTGCGTTGGTGTTCTGTACGATCAGCTGCTGGAGCGGTGGCGTTTTGGGTATTGCAGTGGGATTTCTCAAATTCCTGCTAGCACAAGCATTTCCACCCCCGGAAAACCGCTTACAAACGAGCTTTGTTATCAGCTGGCCCAGCGGGTAAGCGAGCACACGGGCAGCGGAGAGGGTTCGGAGGGGTGCAGGGCGCCCCGCAGCCCCCCTGCATCTCAGCACCGTCCCCTTTTAAAGGCTGCCCCATTCCCTCTTGCAGAAAAATCCTCTCTGCTTCTAAATCCTTGGATAACCTCCCAATGCCTGCTGGGCTTGAGTTTTTGGGGTGGAAGAGGGCAGGTCGCCAGGTGTGGGGCGGGCAGGAGGAGGGCACCCCCCGAGGGCACGGTGCTGAGGGTGCCCAGCCGCTCGCACCGGCAGCCTCAGGGGCTTTTCTCAGGGTATTTGCTCCTGCTGCGGGACACGGGGCCAGCCTGCTCGGGGACACGCTTCGTGGCCATGCCTTCGAGCCTCCCGTGCCAGGGGAAGGGCGAGGAGCAGGGCGCTGCCCACCCCGGAGCCGGCGTGCTCCCAAACGGGTGGTGAGCGAGGGCCCTTCCTTCAGCGAGGCGATTTTTACTGACTGAAGCCATGGAAGAGTCTGTATATTTTTTATTTTTTCGAATTATTCAGCGAAGTGTATATACCTTTCCGTTGTCCGATGGTCTATTTTCCTAATGATTTCCCCCAGAATATTTCTTACAGGCGTGGTAAATAGTTTTAATGCTTGTTCCGCAAACAAATCTAAGTTTCCCATCTTTGTTTGGGGTTTTGGGGTTTTTATTCGGTTTTGTTTGGGTTTGGTTTTCGGCTGTGTTCACGTAGCGACTGAAGCCTTAAGTTCCCCGATGTGAAATTGCCCCTGGAGCACAGCGCGAGCCCACAGCCTACTTTTGATCCTGCTGACACCCTGTAAATACTTCTCCCCCCAGCGAAGCTCTCGGAATTTGGAAATTCACTTGTAATTACGTGGTACAGCATTAAAACATTTTTCTTTTCTCGGTAGCCAAATAAATCGTGCCTGTCATTTATCCTGATTTTTAAATCTGCCTCGCAGCTTGTTCCAGCACCTGTGGGTGAGCTGATCCCCAAACCTCAGCAGGTCTCAAAGTCCCAAACTGTGCCGAAGGTGGGCAAACGCCCTTCATCCACAAACACCAACCTCAGAGAGGTCTTTACCACGCTCCGATGGGATTTTGCTTTGCCTTTCGTTCACCCCAGCTTCTGTGCACACACAAACCACCGCAGGACACACCGGGTTTTCAGGCGCCTGCCCCTTCCGTGTGCGGGCGCTCGCGTTTATTATCAGGAATATATTACACTTATCTGTACAGCGCGACCCAAATAATACAAACTCTTCCTGTACTCGTTAGCCACAGAGTAAACCGGACCACAGGGCTCCTACCGCGTGGGAACTGTACAGAGGCTCCTCGGCGTGTCCATGGGACACAAACACGCTCAGTGCAGAGACGTAAAATACCTGATTTTGCACCCGTTAGCCTTTGCCTTCCTCCCCCAAACCCCGCCACCACCGCCGGCCTTTGTCCCCATGCATTTTCCGAGCCAACCCCAAGCACCCACAGACCCTTCCAGGGGGAGATGCCGGGCCTGAACTCCCAGCTCTATCTCCCAAGAGAGAAAAAAGGAGGCTGGGGTCCTTGCTCTGCCTCCCCCCCTGCTTGTATTGTGCGGGGATGTCCTCGCCAGGCACTTGGCAGGTGCCCTCTCCCCGAGGAAGACGAGGAAGATGTGTGTTAGGGAGGCTTAGGGAGGGCAGCGTTGGGGCTAGCCTTGCCCGTGGCACGTGCTGCCTCCTCCTCCTGCCCTAAAACTCCCTCCTGCCTTCCCTCCCTCCTGCAAAACTGGGGAAGCAGCCATGGTGGCTCTGATGTATGGGAAGTTGCCAGACCCCAAAAGCAAAGGCTGGGAGCTGGGCTTGCACCCGCCTGGCACTAGCAGGGTTACTCGGTGTCCCCATCCCCTGGGAATGCCCCTGGCCCCAGAGATAAGGAGGAGAAGGACAGAGGAAGAGCAAGAAAGAGGAATATTTTTTTGGGGGGGAACTCTCTATTCCTGGGCTTGCAGCAGCAGGAGGTACCCTCTGCGTCCCCCCAGGGAAGGTTTTCTGGATCCCTCCCGGCCAGGCAGAGCTTCTCACAGCTTTGCTAGCGATTGGGCAGCCCCGAGGGACCACACCAAGGAAGAACCCAGTGACAGGCAGGATTGGGAGGCAAAAATCCGATGAGAAAGGGGTTGGCAGCGACACCAAACGATGGTGGAGCTGGGATCAGTCCCCCTTCCCCCACCGCTGAAGCCCCACTCCCAATTCGCTGCTGGAAGCATCTCTTGCATATGAACTTAAGCCAACAAAGAGAGAAGGAAAGCACCAGAAATAGAGGAAAACAACGAAGAAGTTAAAAAAAAAAAAAAGGATGGGCTTGGCCAACCCATCGCAGGGTGCTAATACGCTCTGCCGTGTCCAGCTGGGAGAAGCTCAGCATCGTGGTCCCAGCTCTGGCTGTACCCTCTGATTGTGGCAGGAATATATCAGCAGAGCGAGGCACGGCGAGGCAGTCGGTGCTGCAGGTGCCCGTGCATTTAGCAAGGATGAAGGTGATGAACTCGGTGCCGGCCAGGAGGGGCTTTGTGGCTGTCGGGGTGTCACGGAGCTATTCGACTCGCAGGCCGCACTTGCAGGCCATGCTAAAATCTAGTGCTGCACTTCAACAGCCAGCCGGTGTGGAGCGGGCTATCCTAACAAGATGCTCAACGTATCACAGTATCATGCAAAAGCCTCTACAAAAATAAATTTCTCTAAAAAAGGAGGAAAAAAGAAACAACACAACAAAAGGATCACCGTTACTCGTTAGCGCCGCGGCAGGGGCCACGGGCCTGTCGGTGGTGATCGAAGCTGTGTCTAGCAGAACATAAAACCATCCCACAGCTCTCCCTTTTATTGTTATTATTGTTATTATTTTGATTGATGCTACGGGACATTTCCCCCATGCTCGTTGTCGGAGCCCACAAGGGCCCCGCAGCCCTTCCTGCCCCCCGTGGGCAAGCAGGGGCGATGCTCAGCCAGGGCGAGCTTTTATTTTGTTGCTTCAAGGCAGAGAAGCTAAAGGTAGTTTAGCCAGACTTTTCCATCAACCTCAAAAGTGCTCCGTAAGTTTGGGTAAAATCTGGAGGTGCGAAATGATTGGGAGATATGGAAGGAAAAGGCTTCTGATCCCGTTTGTGCCCATGCAGTCCTATGTGCTTCAGGCCCAAGCAGGCCCCGACAGCTCATCCTAATGCTTTTGGCCAGCAAAGGTCAAGGACCGAAGGAGCAATTTTCTCCTTCTTGCTTACGGGACTCTAAATAAATCAAAAAGGACACTAACCTCCAAGCAGAGATTTCTGACTGTTTCCTAAACAGGTCAAGATGAAAGCCTCTGAGGGTTTCGAGACTCTAAAACTGACTCACGTTAACCACTAACCTCTCCCAGACTGACTGAAAACCTCAGGTTTCTCATCTCTAGCCTATCTCCACCCACAATACTGACGCTGAGAGCTAAAAAGCCGTGCATGGCATGCGTATCTCATCGGGTGCTCAACGCGAAGGTGATGGTGTTCAAGGCAGTACTGTCTGGGAACTGAAAAGTCGCTGGTGTTCACGTTACGTAGAGTACCACTTGGTGGTCGCTTGGAAGGTGCTTCTACTTCTGTGTAACTTCCTTCTAGTTCGGGTATAAATATTCCTGGGAGGCTAAACAGAAATGCGTTTCGTTTAGACACAAGTCTTAGGCACGAGTTAGAAAAACTGCTGACTGTAATGAAAATATATCAGCACTTCGTAGTATCCAAGAATATAAAAAAATGCAATTGGGAACATCTTCGACTACATATATATGTGTGTGCGTCTATACGTAGGTATAAAGGTACAGTACATACAGGTTTATAAACACAGACACACATACGGAAATATTCACAGCCGGAACCCTATTTGTGACTACCCTGAAATACTGCAGCAGCAGCTCAGTCCGACGAACCGTTCATTCAGTATTTTCCAACTTCTGGCTCTAACCACAGTTAAAATGTGAACACATCGAGCTAAACGTTCGCTACCCTAACTCGCCGCTACCCTAACTTTTTGCTATCCTTTTTTTTTTTTTTTTTTTAATTATTATTATTATTTTCTGCTGTCCTCTTTGCTATCCTAATCAACGTGCCAGAACCAGGAGCTCCTACGTGGGGACCCTACGGGTGCCCTGCCTAGTGTGAAGCTATGCAGCTACGGAGCATGCTTGCTAGCCACGAACCCTGGGCGCCCACGGATGGCGATGCTTCCTCGCAGGGTGAAATTCAGCAGGGTGGAAACGCGTACGAGGCAGGGGGGGGAGTCATCAGCACGGCCACTGCCAGATCATCGCCGCACGGTTCTGGCTTTGGCTGGGGAGGAGTTCCCCGACGAGCAGCGGTAGAAAGCCGTGGAGGATGCGGGCGGGGATTTGACGGGGCTCACGGCTTCTCCCCCCTGCAGCTTCCAGAGGAGCTCCTCATTCGTCCTGCTCAGCCTCTTCTTCTCCTCCACTTCTTTCTCGACGTATTCCTGGAGGTTCGCGTTCTCCTCCGATAATTGCCTGGGGAGGGGAGCGAGACCACGCGTGAGGCTCAGCGGAGGGAAGATGGGGGTGGTGAAGGATGCTGCCCATCTCACCCCCCCCCCCCCGTGCCATCCCACCTTGCCCCCAGGGCTGCAGCTGAGCTGCCTGAGCTGGGCACAGCTTTCTCAGGACCCTTTCACCGCCACTGACCACGTTCTCCTGGCTCTTAAGATTTGTCCGTTTTCCCATACAGACAGCAGAGCAAAAATTGCTTAAAAAAAAAAGTCTCTGCTCACTGGCACAAGAGTTTCTACCTGGGAAGGTGCCCACAAGCCTCGGTGGAGGCAGCTCGCTGCTGGGATGGAGCCCAGAGCCCTGGGGCAGCAGGCACTTGTGCTCCCTGACCATGCTGCCCCTTGGCCAGAGCTCCTCTTCCAGGACCAGGAGGGAAAAGGGCTTCAGGGACAACCCTGACACTAAATTCTGCCCAGCTCCTTTCCTGGGTACAGCCTGAAGCCTGCAGCAGATGCCATTCACTGCTGACTCCCTGTTCTTGTGTCATCAGACATCTCTATGGGGTTGGGGTGGTATTTCTGATCTTGATAAAAACATTTTTAAAGGTTTTCTGCTTGTTTAGCCTAGTTTCCTACAGAAAGGGAGCTTAGGTGACCATGCATGTGTCTGTTCCTCTCCCACTCCCCTGGAAATCTGGAACCACAAAGCAGCAGCTCACAGAGTCAGAGGACTGTAAGAGTATGAGTTGCTGGAATATTTTGGGAAGTGATTTGCCCAGCAGAGGAGAAAGATCCTATTCATGACCCCATTAGGGAAGCAGCTGTGGTGTGAGCTCACAGTCCAAACGGCGCGAGGAAGCCCACAGGGGAGCTCCTGCTGTAGAAATAACTCCTTTTAATTTTAAGCCTCGTGTGCTGGGAATTTGTGCTGTGTCATCTGAGGTGAGGTGTCTTGGACACTGACAAAGGCAGCTGGCACAGCCAGCACTGCCGGCATCCTTCAGCATGGCATCCACCATGGGGGGGGGGAGTCAAAGAATCAGAAAAAAATAAAAAATTGACTTTGCACACTGACCTCAAATTTCAGGGAAGGGAGGGTGCCCTTCACCCAGCTAGAGGCAGGTATCAGCAACTGGAGGCCAAGCATCAAACCAAGAGGCACCTGAGCCACTGTCATAGGCACGGAGAGAGTCCAGCCCTTGTAGAGCACAGCTCACTCAGCCCCAAACAGATGTCTCTAGCTGGTCTGGTGCACCAGAGCTTAAAAATTTATTTTCCCCAGTCACGTAAAGGTGACCACTTCAGTGACATGTGCATTATAGATACAGGCTCGGGTTGGAGGGACCTCAAAGGTCATCTCGTTCCATCCTCGCTGCTTCCTGACCAAAGAGGTTCGTGGCAACTGGCAACTGTGATCTCAGCACCATGCCAGAATCATGAGAATGACTTTGTATAGATATATAAGCAAACCCTGATATAAAAAGGATCTGTTAATAAAACAGGCAGATCAGGACAAAGAAACCCTTTCAGGAGAAATAGACTTAGTTTTTCTCCTTCTGAAGTAAGTGTCAGCCTAGGGCAGTTAAATCTGCAGTCTCCTTCCAAGCTGACACGGACAGCAAGTATCTCACAAACCTTGTTATGACAGTATTTTGCTCAATCCTGGCTCTGAGTTCTTCATTCTGCTGTTGCAGCACAGTGATTTTTTCTTCCAGGATTAAATTTTTTTCAGCCTGCAACAAAAGAAGGTTTTTTTTTTTTTTTTTTTTTTTAAAGTCTGAAGAAATCTCAAACCCTACTGCAGGAAGATTTGTCCTTTATCTTTATTTGTCCCCAGAGCAACTTCTAACATCTTTGGATGGATGGAGGTGGTCATCTTGACTGCATATTTGATTTGGAGGTCTGACTTTATCATCCTGGTGAAGTAGGCAGGGCAGCAGCAGAGCTCCGAGGGGAGGCAGAGCTGAAGGAGCCCTTATTTCTAACTGAGGAGGAGGGTCCGAGCCCAAATAAAACATCTCTCCCTGTGATGCTCTCATACTTCCATCCCCTGGGAGCCAGCACTGCCAGAATTACAGCTTCCTGGGTCTGGAGAGGAAGGAGTTACCCACCAGGGCTGCCTTGGACTGCTGCTGCCTTTGCATGAGCGGGCTGCCCTTTGGAGACACTTCTTTCCACTGCTGACAGCATCAGGTTAAATGATTGCCTTAAACAAGACATTTACCTTACAGCTGCAATTAGGTGAAATGAATCCTCTCCCAGGAGTAGGTAGCTTGCACCTGGGACAGCCCAAGGACAGAGTTTGAGGATGTCACCAGCAGTGTATGAAAACATCACGAAGATGTTCATGAGCATGCAGCGTGGCTTCAGACGCCCTGTCTTTCACAAGTTTTGAATTTGACATACTTCACTTTATCACCGCAGTTCTCTCTCTCTCTCTTTTTTTTTTATTATTATTTATTTATTTTTTTTTTTATCTTTTTCCCCCTGCAGTTTGAATGTTGCTGAGTCCAACACTTTTGGGAGAAAACAAGATATCGCAGGGCGACCTTATCTCTGTGTGAGCTCGGTTATTGAATTTCCCTACCTTTTAGAAAGAATCAAAATGCTGTGCACTGGGGTTAGCAATAACTCACACTTTGAGGTGGAGGCATCAGTTTTAGGCAGTGATTTCCAGCCTGTGCAGGTAACAGTAAAGAATGATGCTGATTCTCTGGCCCATCCATCCTGCCCTTGAACATCTCCAGGGATGGGGCACCCACAGCTTCTCTGGGCAGCCTGTGCCTGGGTCTCACCACCCTCTGAGTAAAGAATTTCTTCCTAATCTCTAATCTAAACCTACCCTCTTTTAGTTTAAAACTATTCCTGCTCCCTCATGAAGCTCCCCATCTTCCAGAGCCTTTGGAGAAGCCCTGTAGGTGGCTGACACTTATAAAGGTAAACCTTCAAACAGAAAGCAGCTGTACCCTTGGACCACAGTAACCCAAGTGTTTCACTGTGATAAAGGGCAGGAGCAGGGCTGTGAGCTTGTATGTGGTTAATTAGCAAAAGCAACTAAATGACCAGAAACTATGTAGGCCATTAATTATATATATATTTTTTATGTATACATGTATTAATATATATATTTTTTCTTCAGTATAACTCTACTGTGTGTGTTTTCGGATGCTGGCTTGGCTCCAGGAGGAAGGAGCACAGTTAACAAATCTCAGCTGTAAGGAGACCTTTTTCTCCACATCCACTTACTCAAGCATCTGTTCAGCAAAATAATCATCTGACTTCTCAGATTTCCCCGTAAATGGAAAGAAATCTTGCCGAACGCTGTGCTGAACCAGCTGTCCTGGCTCCCCAGCTGAGGTAATGCCTCATCCTGTCACCACGCTCTGCACTCACTGTCACTGCAGGTTATCCTGCACAAAATGAATCCCCTTTCCAATAAAAAGTGCAATTTATGGCAAATTGGGGAGTTCTTCCTCAGGGACCCATACAAGCAAAGGATAAGAAAACAGTGCAGTCTGCAGGACAACATTACCTCAAGGTTGGAGAGAGTGAGAGCATTCCTAGTGTGAGTTTTGCTAGGGACTGCTGAATATTGCTAATTCATTTAGGGGAGCTCCCTAAATTTCTGCATGACCAGCAGCTGGACCTTCCTCCACTTGCCCTAAATGTCCACCTGGCTCCTGCAGGGGGGTGCAGGCTGGTGCACAAAATTAAGCCCTGGAGTACCACGGTGCTCCCCCTCCATCATTTGCCACTCACCTCCCTGTCTAACACAGGGGCTGACCACATGGAGATGCAGCACAGACCAACAGTTGTGTGGGAGAAGTCAGAGGTATCTTGGGTGGGTAAAGGGATGGGAAAAGATCCCAATTTCTGAGTGAACACCTGAGATGTTATAGTAGAATAATCTGTGTTTGGCAGTGGAAAAACATAACAGACATTTACGGACCCCTCTGCCTGTATCTTCGCCAACCCCAATTGTTTTTCTCACCCCTTCTGAATTCATCTGCTGTAACCAAACTTTTACTTTTCTACCTCTGGGATGCCTCCTCTGGAGGAAAAATGACTACTCACTTGTTTTTCTAGCTCCATTATCTTCTTCTCCTGTTCGTGAATCTGATGGTTCTTCATTTCCAGAACATGCTTTAAGCTCTTCAGATCTTTTTCTAAGTGCAGATATGGAGCTCGTGCAATCTAGGAAATAACCAGTAAGTTATGTATGTTGGCCATAAATGCATCTACAGTCATAAAGTAAAGTCTTCCTAGTCTACCCAATGGTTTAGGAGGCTCAGTGCTGTGAAAGGCAGATGCACTTGGGTCTCCCCAGCCCATCTGAACCCTCACCCTGTCTCCTAGCACATCCTTTTATCCCAGACAAGCAGTGGTACCTTCCTCTTGACCAGCCTCATGGCTAGAAAGATAGGATGCCACGTTATTTGGCAACTTCATTCCTGCTCACAGCCTGGGAACTGATGAGGTGTTTTATGACTGGGCACAGATGTTTCCTTGCAAAAAGTGCAACCATAAAATTGCAGAAAGAGTCAGATATTGGGCAAGGGGGCCGGAGGTAAAAATTTTGGTGTTCTGCCTTGACCACACTGCTTTATGGTGCTTGTTAGCAAGGATCAAGCCTGTGGTGGGAGAAAGAACAGTGATTCCTGTTAATATTTCTCTTCTCTGCTCAGGAACTTTGGATGTAGGGAACACTGGGATTCAGCTCACGGGCAGATGATGTGCTCTGAATGATACTGATGAATTACTGCTGCTGACTTAAGCTTTTCTTTTTTTTCTGACTGTAACTCACTCCAGTGAACTGTCTGGGAGTTACAGTCACTGTGACACAGCAGAATTTGTCCTTTCATGTATATTAAATACTGCAGCAGGGATGGAGGGGACTGATGCTGTCTGTTTCCCATGGCCAGACAGACACCTGCACTCCTTTCCTTAGGAGTTGTCCCCTTCTGAGCAACATATTTTGGGTGAAAAGATGGAGAAATAAACTCAAAAGATGATTGAAAATGGCCTGAAATTGAGGTAGAGTTCTGTGTATTCAGACCTAGGCTAAGATTGTTGATTGTTCCCCAGAGCTCAAGATTTGGGGTCCTGGTTGGGGCCTGTGCCCCAGTCCCTGGTGCTGGGATCCCATGGCTAACTGTGTGATGTGTGCCACATGTAGGAGCACATATCTCAATGACTATAATTATAGTGGCCATCTACCTTCAGCTGCTCCTCAGTGCTTTTCTTCAAAGCCTCTTCAAACCGGTCTGCTTTGGCCTTCAGAGACTGGTTCTGGAAGGTGAGGGTGTCGATCTGGTCCTGCAGGGGAGGAGAAATGACCACACCACCAGGTTATCACCCCTCAAACACTCATACAAATCAATCTGCACTGTGAAACCACCAGAGGACCTGAACAAGGCTCAGAAACCACTGCCAGGTGGGATTTTTTTACAGAAGGCCTCTTGAACATTCAGCGGGGTTTTCCACAACCCAGTGCCTCAGGGAATCCCAAAATCCTTGCAGTGCCTGCGGCTAGCTGGCTTCATGAAACATCTCTGATGCTAAATCACCCCATCACCTTGGGATAGATAAGAACAACCATGCCCTTTCTTAAGGCAGCTGGCATTTATGCTGCAGGCATGAAAGAGCTCTTTTGTGCAGCCCCTAGAGTCCGAACCAGGCGGTAGAGATACCCTCTCCTGCTTCCTTCACCTTCAAAGGCAAAACTCCAGCCTACTCGAGGGCTTTTAGCACGATAATAAGTGATGAGGAGTTAGTGGTGTGGGCTTTGAGTGACAGCCATTTCGTCCCTAAGCTCTCCGCAGGAACAACGTGCTATTTTAAGCAACCATATTTCTGTTATCACGGAAGGCATTCCTGCTACTTTTTCACAGACCACACCTGTAAATGTCACCACTGCTGTGAGGCCAGCACTCCTATATATTTTATGTCTGTAATTTCTAAGCCGTAGCATTACATCAGTGCTTATCAGAACTGCTGACATGCCTCAAACTGTGGAAGCTGCATGGAGGCAGTGACAATTGCTGCATGCAGCGCTATACACTGGTCAGGGTTAAAAAAAAAAATGAATTAATCTCTCTTTACAAAATCAAACAGGGCAAACATTATTTGCTCTGGCATTTTTACTTGTTCACACAAAATCTCCAAACTTAGAATGAGTGATGGGGACATGCTTCTGCCCTCCCCTCCCCAGAACTGCTTCATCTAGGGAGCAAGAGCAGCAGGGAGTTATCAGAGGGGCTGGAAAAGCTGCGATGATCTTAATCTTGCTGTTAGTGGGGTGTGAGAGATGCGATGTGCGGGGTGCACCCTGACCACAGCCAGCTTTTCCCTGTCATAGAGGGGAAAATTGTGAAAAAAACTCCTGGCTTCAGTGCTGCAAGAGTCAGCAAGGTGCAAAGGATGTTTCTTAGCTTTATCCAGCTGCGTTTCCCTCCCTTTAGGTTTGCCTAGCTCTGCACCATCGGTTTGGGGTGGGAAATAAGGAAACTGCTAACCTGGAGTGACAGCCGCAGCTTTTCAAAATTCTCTTTTAATTGTGTTTTTTCCAGTTCGTGGGCAGCAACCAGTTCTGCGGAAGACACACAGACATGACATTGCTTAGTGAAGTCCAGTACACCAGGATCTGAGAGCACAGAGTTGGTGAGACAAGAACAATTTAGGAAGCAATTTTAGGGCATGGAGGTTAAGGAGGAAACCAGCAGCAATATAGTACTTGGTCTTGGGCAAACTGTTCTGAGGACCAAAATTTCCAGGTCTTTCAGTGATGGTAGGCACCTCTATTTCTAGGTGGCCAAATTCTAATTTTTCAGGACCACTGAGAAGTGCCAGCTCCCAGGAGCTCTGATCTGAAAAGGCTCAGTCTGAAAATGGGCAACTTACCACTTCAGAGTGAGTGTCCCCAAGTCAAGGGATTTGATATTGGATATATTTACAAGTTTGGGATTTTCTTTGGGGCTATAGAGAGGGGAGCCAGCAACTCTGATGCAAAAATGCGAATGATGGAGCTGTGACAGAGGACCTGTGAGATTTACTCCATTAGTGAGCAAACTGCCAGACCATGGAGACAAAAAAATCCTCTATTTATACTACATAATTAAAGGCTTCACTACTGGAATAAGTCACCCTGGGTTTATTTATAACCAGAAGTTTGGAATTCTGAAATTCAGAATTTGGAATTCAGAACCAAAGTGGAATAAAGTTTAATATCTAACACGACTGCATGAAACTGGCATTCAGTCCGGTAGCTGCCTTTTAGCATACGGACACCCTATTTTTCGCCTTTTCCCCCAACCACCGTGGGGATCTGCATTGGTGATGCTGAGCCCGCAGCGTTTGCAGTGCCCCTTCCAGGCACAGGAGGGCACTCGGCACCCACAGCAGCAGCACAGGGCAGGCTTTGGACCCTAACACCTTCATAACCAGGTTTTATCAGTAGAAAATACTGACAAAAACGGACAGATAAGAATACCTGAATATCCTCAAGCAAGGACCTTTTTTTTTTTTTTTTTTTTTTTTTTTTTTTTTTTTGGTAATTTTCGAAATGATATATTTTAATTTTATATTTGGTATTACCGACACCATCTCTGCCTACAGGAGAGGGGAACAGGCTGTTCTCAGCTACTATTGCAATATTGCTCTCTGGATTGTGTATCTAAATGATACAATGCACAGCTAAGCAATACTGCTCTATCTGGGGAACGTGGTGGGAAAACCTACTAGAACTATTCAAAATTAGGTCCTTGTGCTTCTTTGAAAAAAAAATAGGAAGAAGAAGAATAAAAAAAATGAAGGCAGATTGTACAGATGAGTGATAAATGTCAAGCTAACATGTGCAAAGACGTGTTTAGACACTGAAATTTGGTGCAGCATCAAATCCCATGGAAAAACCATAGGAAAAAATAAGGACAACAGTGCTGATGTGCAGACTTGCAGCAGCGTGGCTCTGTTCTGCTCAGCACGGCCGGGCTTTAGTTGGTGAAAACAACGATTCCTGTTTTCATAAGCAGTGTAGGCATCTAAGCGCTGATATTGAGGGGTGTTAAATGAGCTCCAGCCTCCTGATTAGGCACACTGGCTCTTGAGAAAAGCCTGTTGGTGAAGTGAGGTGGAATCTGGACTCCGTGCTCAGCAACCCATGCAGGTCTTTGTCCCAGAGATCCCTCAGACACTCTCAGCTGCGAGTCAGATGCTGTATGCACTGCTCAAACCCTGTGGGCCACCCGGCATGAAAGCACCAGAGCAAGACAAATTGCTTACCTCGAATCTCGCAGTCGTGCTCGTCCTGCAGCACGGCGATGGCCAAGGTGTGGTTGTTTTCCAGCTGCAACACTGCAGCTTCGTGGGCAGCTGTGATATCGGCCACCTGTTGCAATGACAGCGAGCAGAAACACAGGCACACAGTTAGACATGCTGCAGCACACCGACAGGCCACTGCTGGGCAGCTGCAGTGAGCTGGAAACAGAAAAAGGATCCCAGCACACGAGCCAGTCTTATTCATTGCAAAAGCAGCATGCTGACCCCTTGAGTGGTAGTGTGTAGTCGCAGCTACTTGTGTTATCACTCTTTCAACTTAACAGTAGTGGATGAGGTGTATAAGAAAGCACAAGGTATAAAACGCCCTTAAGTGAAAAAAGGAAAAATGTTGAAAAATCTGATCCATCCATTAACCTAAATGATATTCATAACCTGACTCCCTCTGATGGTCAGATAAACTTGCTTGGTTCTGAGGAATCTTGGTTTTGTCTTTGCGGCTCTCTGCTGCGATGAATTTTATGGCAAGGTTGTGAATTAACTTCCATGGAAAGTGCCTATGAATTATTTATAGTTGTAAAATATTTATGTCTAAAGAAACATTGAAATTATCGTCAGTGAGTGTATAAAATGAATCGCAATCTATCATCCTTTTACTGCAAAACGAGCATCCCACTAAGCCATCAGGACCTAAATTACAACATCCTCCCGAAGCACGGATTTTGAGTCCATGTCCAATAAACAGATGAAAGATGTGACAGCACCTTTTTCAATCCAGGCATGAGAGTTTTCAGGTTGGTGTGGAAGTAACCTGGATGCCAGTGAAGACAGAAAGCTTTTTCTGATCTCTACTGAGGCCAGAAAGTGGTCCTGCCACCACAGACTGCCGCACACCGTACCTCAAGCATCACAGGAGCAGGGGATGCAGTTGCCAGAGGGCTGTGGGCAGCCTGTGCTCCTGTGTCCCGATGGGTTTGGGACTTCTCCATGATGCTGTTTGTTACAGGGCTTGGCTAAAGGCAGAGCGAGATCCCTAGTTATGATGTTATGATTAGTCTCACTTAAGAAAATGCAGTCAGAGGCTGAGATCTAGGTTAAGCCCATGGTTCAACACCCACAAAGGCAAATGAAGTGGCTCATGGAAGTGTGCTTTTATTTTTTCAAGTCCTCTCCTCAAATTGCACATGCTCATATTTTTGAAAGACCAGAGGTGATAACAGACAAATACAAATACAAGACCAAGGACTTTAAATTCTGAGTGTGTGAGGAAGACCCCACACTCACAGGCGGTCAGCAGCTGTCCAAGAGGAAACAAAATGGGACTGCCAGCTCTGAAAAGAGGGGAATGACTTCAGGAAAGCCTTGAAGTTCACCTCCAGTTCCTCAGGGTTTCAGGTAACCTCCAGTTTCTGAGAGCTACCCATTGATGACCAGATTTGCTTTTCCAGGTTTTGTAATCGCAGTGGTCTTATTCTCGATACTGAAGGCATTATCTGTGATATCTGGCAATGCAGAGAGTCAAGCTGTTCTACTTTTACAAAGAAACAGCTGTTTATTGCAAAGCCACTCCACTTTAGACAGCTTTTTTTTTGGTCCACTGTTATGTTAAATAATGGTAGACACTCAGCCAAGCGCATCTTGACTGGAATAAATTATTTCCCTGCATTTAACCGTCAAACACATGTGTTGGATTACCCAACAGAAGCACCATTTCCAATCAGATTGGAGAAGGCATTCTCTTAGAATGAAAAACAGGCACTGAACATGAGATTTAAAATGAAACAAACTCATTTTCAGAATACCATGGGAGACAACTCGGTGGTGGAGTTCACAAAACAAGGTGGGGCTCATCTTGCCGAGCTGTTGCATGGAAGAGCAGGGCAAGGAGTGGTTAGATCACTCAACGGGATGCTGACGGGATATGAACTCTCACTTGACTTCTCCCCAAGCACAACATACTCATTTAGGATGTCTGCATGCCTCATGAGCCTTGCCACGCTCTTCACCTTGCCCTTGCTTAAGTCTTTTTTCGTGCACTAATTGCTCCTCAGCTCAGCAGCACCCCATAGGAACAATTATGCTCAGCTCTGATGCCCTCAGAAGGTGAAGGGGTCTCCTTTCTCTGCCACCATCCTTGGCAGGTTATTTATCTATAAGGCCAATTAAATAGGTTCCAGTTTTCAAATGGACTCCAGGGATTTTTCTGTCTTCTGTGTGTTTTATACTCCCATACCAAATGACTCCTTTAATCTTCCAGCGTGACCCCCTGCCTGCAGTTTTTCATAGCAAACAGTCTGCTTGGCACCTAGAAGCAGATCCCTTGCATCTCACTCCAGCTCTGCCACTAACTCACTCTGTAGGCTTGATCAACTCAATGAAACACTGTGTCACAACATCTCCTGGCTATAGAAAGAAATTTAGCTGGGATTTTTAAGGATTAATAAACTTAAACCAAGAGGTGGCTTTCATGGGAGAAGTTCAATAGTGAGGGCAACAAGACAGTTTGAGCTGAGCAGCTCGAGTGAGAAATACTGGCCATCCAGGAGCACAGATTTATGTTTCCAATTTTGCCCTCAGTTGCAAGGAGGACAGAGAAGTATCAGGATGCATTGGCACACCTGGTCAGTGATCAGTACGGAAGGACTCTTGTCCCTCGAGCAGCATTGTGTGTTTTTTGTTATGCTCAGAGCCAGGGGCTTCTCCTCTCCAGAGGGTCAGCTCTGTGAGTGGAGCAGGGGATGAAGAACCACGGATTACAAACCCCCTGGGTCTGCAGCTGTTAGGGATCCTTATTTCTCAGGCAATGTGGTTTGTAGGCTAGCAGAATTCTTCTTAACCTCTTCAAGGGCAGCAAGGCCAAGAAGTGCTGCAGGTGAGCAGCTTTCCAACCAGCCCTGTCAACCTTTCCAACCAGACAGAGGTGTACAGCTGAGTATGAATTAGGAGGAAAAAAATATTAAAACTCATCATGAGATGCTGGAGGAACCATGGGTTGAAAAGACAGAGATAGCAGGGTATCCACAACAGTGGTTTCAAAGCAGTGGAGAGAAATGTTTGCATTATCTCCTGTAATTCTGGGAACAAAGAGTTGTGGAGCTAACCAAAGGACTGGAGGAGGGACAACATTTACCCCTCAGAGGGAAAAATGTGATTCCATTGCTTCAGTGTGGTGATTAATAGGACCAAAATAGATGGGAAGATTAGAAAAATGAGCATACTGATAGACAAGTCCTGCTGTGACTTGTGTATCCCACACTTACAATGATCAGCCTGAGGGGAAAAAAAAAAATCACCATCCATCCTTTTGGTCCTGGAGCCTGCAGGAGCACTTCAAAGAGGAGCAGAGGCAAAAAATTAACTTGCAGAACAATTTAATTCATAAATGCTAATGCCTCACGAGCCAGGAGGGGCAAGGCTTGCAGCTAGAGCTAGTATCTCTGGAAAGACCAACAGGCACGCTGACACAGTGAAGGGACAAAAAAAAAGATGAATCTTATGGGAACACCACTCCTCCTTCATACCAGAAACTAAAGCAGAAAATTTGAGGGGTTTGCAAGAAAACCACCCTTCATAAACTGAAATGAGAATCAAGAGACATGGCTCAGCACAGATGCTACACACTTATAAAGAAAGATTTTGAAAACTCTCGTTTAGGGCACAAGGAACTATTTTAAAGCATCTTCTTACACATCTTTAAAAATCAATGCACTAACAGAAAAAGGCAGTTCGTCCAGGACAGAAGAGCCCAGTTACACAAAGCCTTTGTGTTGCAGTCTACAAGCTCTGCAAATCAATAGCAACTAACAGGCACAGCAATTAAAATGGATAAAATCCAGAGAGTGCTTCAGTCTCCCCCACAGAGGAATCAACCCAAATACTTACACAGGAGAAAGAAGAAACACCCTCAGAAAAAGACATTTGCTGGAATCAGCTGTCAAAGATTACAAGTCCATTGATGGCAGAGCAAACAAAGAAGAACCCAGCCAGCATCTTGGGGTGGGAACTCTGAGGAGAGGAGGTTTTGCTGACAGCTCCTTTGTGAGGGAAAGCTACAAAGGAGGCTGTAACACAGCTCTGCTGCACAGAGCCCAGCTGCACGCAGTGCTCCTGTCCCCTCTGCCATCATGGTGGCACCTGGGGCAGCAGGGACACGGGCTGGGATGCTGTGTGTCTGTCTGTGTCTGTCTGTGTGTCTGTCTGTGTGTCTGTGTGACTGTACTGTGCCCAACCCTGCTGTACCATTGGCATTAGGCAGTAAATCTAGCACCAGGCAGCCACGGCACCAGTGACATAAAACTGTCATCATCTCAGTTTCTATTTGTGCTCCCATCCCAGGAGTTTTACAGTACATCAAGTACAGGGAGTAAATGGTGTCATCTCCCTTTTTAACAAATGCTTGAGCTTAAAGGCCCTGGGTTGCAGTCTCTGCTGTGCTCCAGATTGATGCTTTCCCCTCCACTGAGCTCAGTGCAGGGTAGCCCCTTCTTCTGGTTCTTGGAGGAGCTTCAGCTACAGCAGCACAGTGGTGCACCAGCCTCTACCTCTTAAACCCACTAAATTAGCTTGGGCACATGCTCCTCTGATGCAGATGGTTTGCTTCCAAGCCCAGAGCAAGGCCTGTCACCATCCTTGGTGGGGGGAACAGCATGGAGCATGCCTGTGCTCTGCGCCTGCTGTCTGCGCTCCTTGGTCATGGACAGGGTGAGAGCAGCAGCCATGGAGCCTTGGCTCCAAAATGCACACTGAAGCCACCCTGTGCCCACAGAACGTGTGGACATAAAGCCTTCTCCTAGTAAAAATACAATTAAAGTAGCTGTATGTGGGAGCTTCCTACACATAGGAAGCAAAGCAGGAAGAAATGCTTGGTGTGTACCATCTATGGCATTAGATTTAATATTGGAGTAGAAATTTTGATACCTGGAATGCCTCACCTGCTTGATATTTAGGCTATGTGTTACATGGGTCCCACCACTTCACTATACCACTACCTGTATTTGAAATAACAAGGGGCAGGGCTCTTCTGGCCTTACCTCTGCATATAGCAGACTCTTGTTCAACCATTGGTTTCATATGAATCAACTAAAATAAGTGGAATGGGGAGCAAGTATGTGTGGGGAACAGAGCTAGTCTTAATATTTGTGTTAGCTGTAAAATATACAGAAGCATGGAAAGAAAAGATATGGCAATGTAACATGTTACTATGTTGAAATACCATTAAAAATACCAATAAAAATACCAATAAGGAGGAAATGCAGAAAAGATTATATGACTAGAATATACTCTTCTAGTCATCAGCTTGGTACCAATATCTTCGAGTTGAGATTGGCAGTGAATTTCATTACCTGAACTCAGTACTGGCATGGTCTGCTTTTCAACAGCAGACAGGTTGGCACTGACCTGGTGCTGATGCTGGGACTTGACCTGCTCCAGCTGCAGCCTGTGCTGCTCCTGCAGGCTCTCCATCTTGGCGCTGTACTCCTCCCGCAGCCGCTGCTCCAGCACCTGCAGCTCCTCCCGCTGCTGCCAGCGAAGCTTCCTCGCCTCCTCCTCGAAGCGCCTCTCCAGCTCCTCCTTCTCGCTCTGTAGTTTCTTCCATCTTGCTGTGTTGAGGGCTGAGGACACCAGATCATACAGTCAGTGAGTGGTGGCACCAGCTCTGTGCAGCGCTGAGCACAGTGGTGCACCAGCCATAAACAGGCTCTCACAGATCCGTCTCTGTCTCCCACAGACCCTTCTCTGCCTCCCTCCCTCCAACACACATACACACAAGCATTTATTTAAACAGAGGCACTGGCAGAGTCCTTCAAAATCCCTTGCAAAGCTGGGATCTGGTTACAAGTAATAATGATAATCATAAAAAGCAGGGAACTCCATGGACTTCCATCCCTCTGCAGGGATGTGCTCTCCTGGCCAGCACAGTCTTGGGTTTGTAAATCAAGTCTCTGGGGCTTCTACTTTGTCTTGGATGCCAGAAATGTCATGTGAGACAATCACTTGACACAAAGCCTTTCATCTGTGGTACAAGATTTTCCTTATCTCATCCTCTCAAGACATGGCCTTGGCCATGGCCCCATGTGCATTGACATTCTGGGAAGCAGAAAATCCCTGGGTTCTTGGAGCATTTTGTGCACATTATCTGGGGAATATCATTGGTCACTTGACTGAAAGATGTATCGCATGCATCCCATTTTCCATGTGTTATAAGTTTCTCACCCCATAGGCCCTTCTCTTACACCAGCTCCATTGAGAACCTCTTAAAACCATTAATGCACACTTGTAAACATTGTTATATTCAAACCGCTATCTTGTGTGCTCCATGGAATCAGAGAGCACCCTGGAAAGGCAATTAGAAAGTGTGAATGTTTTACTCTTGAGCTAACCCAGTGGCCATGTCTCTAAACTCACAAGAGCATCTATAACTTGTTTCAGGAGGTGCAACTCCAACAGTTCCATCATGCCAGGCATGTTCAGTCTGTTTCCCCATTTTTTCCCTCCCCTATATCGTTCTCTGAGTCCCAGGATAGCAGTCCTACAGAGTGCTCCTCAGCTTCTTACTTTGCCACTGAATGGTTGTAATCAATTCAGATACAGAAGGCTTGATACCAGTTGAGCAAGGTCAGATGGACTGCATTTAGAGAGCAAGTCTGCTCATTTGCAAAGATCCAACAGGTAAGAAGTGATTAAAATAATAATAACCATAACATTCAGAACAACACTAGGGATAAAGACATGTTTTAAATAGCACTCCTAGACCTTTTTTTTTTTTTTTTTTTTTTTTTTTTTTTTTTTTTCTGATTTAGACCTGTAGCTGGTTTAGCAAAATGTTAAGCTTTCAAATATGCTGTCACCCCCTTTCTATGGCATCAGACTAAGCTTTACTCTGCAATGGCGCAGCCTCACCTCGAGTACTATGTGTAGTTTTGGGCACCGCAGTATAAAAATGGCATAAAACTATTAGGGAGTGTCCAAAGAGGGTTGCAATGGTGATGAAGGGTCCAGAGGGGAAGATGTATGAGGAGCGGCTGAGGTCCCTTGGTTTGCTCAGCCCCGAGCAGAGCAGGCTGAGGGGAGGCCTCATGGCGGCCTGCAGCTCCCTCACGAGGGGAGCGGAGGGGCAGGCGCTGAGCTCTGCTCTCTGGGGACAGCGACAGGACCCGAGGGAACGGCATGGAGCTGGGACAGGGGAGGGTCAGGCTGGGGGTTAGGGAAAGGGTCTGCACCCAGAGGGTGCTCAGGCACTGGGACAGGCTCCCCAGGGCAGTGGTCACAGCACTGAGCCTGCTGGAGGTCAAAGAATGTTTGGACAGCACTCTCAGACACATGGTTTGGTTTTCGGGTGGTCCTGTGTGGAGTCAGGAGTTGGACTCAATGGTACTCTTAGGTCCATTCCAACTCAGGATATTCTATGATTAAGGTCACTTTTACAGGATAACAACCATTTGTCTAAGTTGCATACTACCGCGACCACAGCTCATATTAGCTGTATCCATGCAAGCTACTTTGGGCACCCAAGCTAACCATCCCCTTTCCCACACAGCTATTTTTCATCTTGTTTTCAGCTCTGCTTCCCCACTTAGTGGCTGGCAACACTCAAACTTCTTCAGTATGTCTAGACAGATATCACTGATGTGGTCCTGTTCTGACCCTGACATTTTCTGGAGCAATAAAATGGATGCTGTGCCCCTGTCAGGCTCCCCCTACTCCTTATAGAAAGGGAGAGAAGTGAGGCTGAACCACTGAGCTTAGCACAGCAGCAATGGTATGTAGAAATCTTTCCCACCTGCCTCATACCTGAACTGGAACAGCTGTAATGTATATAGTTATTAGCTGAAATGGCCTGTCCCTTGGCCATTTGGATTTTAGCTGTACACCCTCTCTCTTTCTTTTGCGTTAGCAGTTTTCCTTGGTGTGCAAAGCTACCATGGAGCTGGAGGACAAAGGGTAAAGCTTGCAGTTCTGGATTCAGAATAATTGAAACTTACTCAGGCTTTAAATTGGAGCTGTAATGAAACCTGTCTCTCTGCAGCCTCTCTAATGAGATTACCCAGTGCACAGGGAGGGCAGGCAATGAAGTGGCATGTTCCAACCAAAAGAAAGTCAATCTGAAATGCTTTCCAGAACCTGAAACGCTTTGCGTAACCTGAAACACAAAAGTGTTCACGCCTTGCAAATCAAACCCTGATGTAGAAGCAAAACGGAAGAGCAAAGTGGGAAAAGTGTGTCGGTGTGTCATTTACCCCAAAATGCTAACAGAGACAGGTAATGAGGCAAAATCCCAGGAAATTTGCCCGATGCTGTGTATAAAACACCTTTAACCATAAGGAATGTTCCCTACCACTGTCTCCCAGATCTAGACCTTGTGCATGAGGTGGAAAGACTGAACCCTCTTAGACAGGAGATGGTCCCCTGGGTCTGCTGGGACAGGAGGAGCAGAGGGAGACACTCATGCAGACAAACACAAGGTCTGTGCCTCTCTTATCTGTCTTGGGAGCAGATAATGGCATGGGAGAGCCTGCCATGCCGGAGCCAGCTTTTAATCAGACTGAATCAAACTGAGGCCTGAACAGAAGTTCTTCTAATTTTGCTGGAAAATGGTGAATTTTGCTTTCAGACATCTGGATACGGATACTGTAAAACTGAGTTCCTTTCGTGGAAGAAAAAAATCAGTAAGAAAAGTTGTATCTATTCAATACCAGCGTGGAAGAAAAGGCACAAGACAAGCAGGATGCAACTGCTATCAGCTGCTGTTGAGAAGAGTTAACAGCCTGGTTTTCTTTTTCCTTCTCTGTAGGTATTTCAATTGCTGCTTACACGCTGGAAATGACTCTAACAGAAAATGGCATTTCCCAGGATTGCAGCCGTGCTGGGTTACACGAGAGAGCAGCTGCCATTGCCTCCCTGCTCCCCGAGCTGGTCGTTTCCCTGCCTCATTACACTGCACAACAGATGAGCAAAACCCATTTCAGGCCAGGCTGGGAAGGTGAGGGAAAGGGAGATGTCACTAATGGACTGATCCTCCTGCACAAAGCCAGCCTGAGCTGCAGCCCAGCCTCTTTGCCTTCCACAGGGTAAGCCCCATGGGAACTGGGGGGCTGATGTCATGTGTACCGGGACCGGCTACTTCTGACATGAGAAATGGGCTCTTCATCCGAAAGTGATAGCAAACCATGCAGGCTGTATTCTTACTTCTGACCCTTAGCCACAGGGTCGCAACAAATCACAGAGCCCTCGCTCAGGCTGTCTCTTCTGATCAGGAGGCACATCCAGAGGGAGCTGGTGCACAGGCTTTCAAACTCTTGCAGATTCAGAGAGTACAGGTTTTAAACTCAGCGTCTGATCGTCTTCCATTCATCCAGGCATTTATGCATCTCCAGACCTTTCTCCACTCACTTCACATGTCATTTGTCTGACAGCAAAGGAACACGTAATTCTGGCATTTAATTTCCATTAGTTTGAGGGGAAACAGAAGGTGTTCAAAACCTCTTTATTCCAGGAGTCTCAGTGCTGCAGCTGAAAAGTACTTATATTTATAATTTATAAAGATGGGCATCTAGAGTATAGAACAATTGCTTGTAGTGTTTTTCTAGCCTTGTTATTTCTAGCAAAATACGTGAGGAAATCTTATTGCATAAAATAACAAGTCCCTCAGTGTTTATATAGCCGTAGACGCACACATTCCTCCCTGGGCTGAGAAGGGAGGAGCACTTTCTTATTTCACTGCGTGCTGGTTTCAGATGAGGTGTGTTACTTTACAGCTGTGTTAGAGGTAAAGGTGGATGGTGTTATCTGAACCTAAATACCTTGCCTGGGTCCAGAAGGGTACAGGTCTCTATAGGCTGTGTTTTACACATGTGGATGTCTGAGATTCCTTGGGGTGTCTCAAACAGCACTGGTCACCCATATGTGACCTCAGCGTCTGACGCCTAAAATGGGCTTTGACACTTAGCTCATATGCAAATGTTTGAAATTAGGTGAATAATTGTGATTAGAGAGACACTCCTGGACATTAACCTGACAGAGATGGATCACTCTCAGTTCTTCTCTCTTCATTAACTTTATGGGGAACCTTGAGGACCAACTTACAGCACACATCCAACTTTGCCCTATCTGAAGTCAGGTGAGATGGATCCTCATACACAAGCTCCATCACTATTATTACTTAAGCAGTGATTTTATCTACCGAACAAAATTTCTTTAAAAATGCACTCTGATTTTTCTGAACAGTGGATTATATCTCATGGTTTCATTGCTTTGTGCACCGGAATCCTGCGATCAGTTTCTGTTGAAGCCATGAGACACTATGTGCTTTCAAGACAAGGCACATTCAGCCCTTAAATAATATTTCTTAATTAGAGCTATTGTCTAAACAACTAAACATTGGACCAACCACCAGTGCCAACCCTGTCTAGTCAAGCCTAATTTTACTGATTCATCCAGACATTTACATCTGTGAATCTTACATGGTGAACATACACATGAGAAATCCGGAATTTCTAACCAACGCCCTTGCTGTTCATCTGGGCTGATTAACTTTAAATGAACGAGAGACTGCTTATCAAAGTGACTGAGACAAGTCAGAACCACAACTTCATTGCAGTGAAAATAACCAATTAAAACTACCCAAAAAAGACCTGAGAACTTTTAAACAAGTATTCTGAAAAATAGAAGAAAAGGTAAAACTATGATACCACAATGCTGCCTCAAACCTCCCCTGGACTGAATCTGTGCAAGGTTTCTGCTTGCCTAAAACATGTACTCCCCCATTCCATGGTACAAAGACAGGCTGAGGGTGTTGGGGTTGTTCAGCCTGGAGAAAAGAAGGCTTTGGGGAGACCTTACAGCAGCCTTCCAGTACCTAAAGGGGGCTGCAAGAAAGCTGGGGAGGGACTCTTCGTCAGGGAGTGGAGTGGTGGGACAAAGAGGAATGGTTTTAAACTAAAAGGGGGTAAGTTTAGGTTAGATATTAGGAGGAAATTCTTTACTCTGAGGCTGGTGAGGCCCTGGCACAGGCTGCCCAGAGAAGCTGTGGCTGCCCCATCCCTGGAGGTGCTCAAGGCCAGGCTAGATGGGCCTTTGGGCAACTTGGTGTGGTGGGAGGTGTCCCTGCCCATGGCAGGGGGTTGGAGCTGGGTGGGCTTTATGGTCCCTTCCAACCCAAACTATCCTCTGATTCTATGAATTCCATGATTCCTTCTATCTGTGCATCTTGTGTCTCAGGGTTGTGCGGAGATGACTACCTCTGATGGCTCACCAGCCATCCCGCTCACCTCTGCTCAACATCTCACTGTCTCCTGGAGTGGTGGTTTGTTCAGGAGGAGGTGGACACAGACGGCTCCTCTCCAGCACACATCCCCACAGGACCAGTGAGGAAGCCCATACATATCTCCACAGCATAAGCTGTGGAGCATCAGAAAAGGGCTGTGCCTCTTCTGTGGTGGCTTGTGATGGGCAAAGCAAAGGCAAAGCATAGCCCTGCCTGCCAGGAAGGATCTACAGCCATGTCCCCCCTGCATGGGGCTGGCCTGAACTGCTCTGTGCTAGTCAAGCCAGACTCCTGCCACACGACACAATCCCTGCTCAGTGCCTGACCCAGCGCCTGGGTCTCACAGGCAAGGAAACCTGAGAGGTCCTGCTCAGAGATCCAGTGGTGGTCGCACCTTGTACTTGAGGTGTCCCCTGCCCTGCCCATCCTCCCTCCAGGTGTCCTGCCTCCTCTCCATTTGCCGTGGGGTAGATGACCCCAACATCTTACCTGTTCTTGGGAGATTTCAGCCAAAAACAACTCATTTTTTTTTTGGCTGAACCCAGCACAATAGCTCACCTCCTCTTCCAAGAGTTGTGATGTCTTTACCCTATCTCTGTCTCTCCTGCCTTGATCAGAAACCAAACAGAAATGTGGCACATGTGGAGACACAGGGAATACACACACTGAATGTGACACATTGCATTTGCTGTCTTTCAACACGCCAGAGGCTTCAGAGATTTTAATACTCAAATTTTGAGCTTGCTGTCCTTTGGTTTGTAACTGGACTACGAAACACATGAACACAAGCGGTGCATCCCCAGTCACAGTGCGCAGCGGTCCCAAGCTCCCCCTTCTCATCACGCTGTGTTTTCTCACTTTTATTGTTACTTATGCTTTTATTGTTACTTGGCTTGTGCTACTTACCAACTTCATCCCTGATCTTTGCAATCTCCACTCCTAAATTGTTTATTTTCACAAGGGCATTTTCTTTCTGTTTAAGGAAGAAAAGAGAGAAAAATATATATAGTCCCCAGGTATACCCCAGGTAAGCACTTTCACATGTTCATTCAGCAAAGCAGATTAGATCGATTCCTCACATTTCTTCTGAGGTGGCGGGGCGGGTAGGGAGGATTATAATGAACTCATCCATTTTTTAAATCAAGCTTAGGAGCCGCCACTCATTAGCCACAAATACCTTTGTTCTGGATGAATACACGAGCCGATGTGCACATGACAGCACAGAATACACTAATTACTGCTACGTGTCTAAAAAGACATTTGCATTCATTCAGTCTGTGAACCATTCATGGTTGGACTGTGTGTACAAGATGGTATTAGTAGCTCTGTTAGATCTTCCATCTACTTGTGACTGTATTTACCATAGCAATACAATAACACAGAAATATGCTCATGCAGTTGAATTTGCAGAGCAGATTACGGTGCTTACACCATTCAAGACATGCTGGGCATGCCCTACACATATGGACACCACTAATGGCCTGATGCTCATGCCTATTTCCACATTTACTTCTGGTATTTTATTGTCTGGAAAGGACGGGAGTTCCTTTCCTTGACCTGTCTCAAAAGAGATCTGAATACTTAACAAATTAAAACATGAGCTGGACAAAAGAAAAATAAAACATAATTACATTAACAATACTAATGTTTTATTACCAACATGCAAGGACTTTGGCAGTAGATATCTCATGAGTTCTGTGCAAACTGACAAAGAAAAGCCTCAGGAAAATCTATAGGAGTTTAGTTTAATGCAGTAAATCCCAGCTTACTGATCCAAGAGTAAAGGCACTTGAAGTCAGAAAGTATCCTGACTCCTGTTAGGAAGAAGACAAAGGAAACCATCCTGCTGGCCATGTCCCTGGCAATTAGGAAAACTAGATCAGGCTGCTATAAACATGTCCCAGGTTAGAAAAGACTGAGAATCTTTAAAGGGCACCACAGAAAAATCACATTCAAGAGACAAGGCAGTGTAGTAGCAAATGGAATTAAATCGACTCCTAGGAAGTAAATCTTTCAGTAATAAGCAAACAAGACCAATAATAATCTAATGAAAGTGAGAAAAAAAGTTTTAAGAGCCTAATGTTTCTCTTTATTTTTCCTGCATTTAACTTTAATGCTGTTAAAAGAAACACAGAACTGCTTTGGTTTTGGTAATACCAGGAAATTGTAATCTGGAATTCAAGGTAATCCCTTACACAGTGTCCTTTTTGGGATGATTTCTGCCAGTTCCAAGGACCTCAACTCTCCAGAAAATTTTGCTGTAAACCAAACAATCAGCAGAGCTGACCAGAGAGTCCTGGGTGCCCGAGGAGCACCTGGCTACGTGGATGTCTTTCTTACTCATAGAATCATAGAATCATAGAATATCCTGAGTTGGAAGGGACCCTTAAGGATCATCAAGTCCAACTCTTGACACCGCACAGGTCTACCCAAAAGTTCAGACCATGTGCCTAAGTTCACAGTCCAATCTCTTCTTAAATTCAGACAGGCTCGGTGCAGTGACCACTTCCCTGGGGAGCCTGTTCCAGTGTGCAACCACCCTCTCTGTGAAGAACCCCCTCCTGACGTCCAGCCTAAATTTCCCCTGCCTCAGCTTAACCCCGTTCCCGCGGGTCCTGTCACTAGTGTTAATGGAGAAAAGGTCTCCTGCCTCTTGACAACCCCTTACGAGGAAGTTGTAGACTGTGATGAGGTCCCCCCTCAGCCTCCTCTTCTCCAGGCTGAACAGGCCCAGTGACCTCAGCCGTTCCTCGTACGTCTTCCCCTCAAGGCCTTTCACCATCTTCGTAGCCCTCCTCTGGACACTTTCCAACAGTTTCATGTCCTTTTTATACTGTGGTGCCCAGAACTGCACACAGTACTCGAGGTGAGGCCGCACCAGCGCAGAGTAGAGCGGGACAATCACCTCCCTTGACCTACTAGCGATGCCGTGCTTGATGCACCCCAGGACACGATTGGCCCTCCTGGCTGCCAGGGCACACTGCTGGCTCATATTCAACTTGCTGTCTACCACGACCCCCAGATCCCTCTCTTCTAGGCTGCTCTCGAGCGTCTCATCGCTCAGTCTGTACATGCAGCCAGGGTTTCCCCGTCCCAGGTGCAGGACCCGGCACTTGCTCTTATTGAACTTCATGCGGTTGGTGATCGCCCAGCTCTCCAAGTAGGTATGAGAAGAAGCCAGACGAGCAGTGCTGGGCTTCTCCAAGCAGCTCCATATACTGCTGACTAATGCACAGGGCATCGTGTGCCAGGACTGCAGATTCTCCAGACTGCATTAGGCTCAGAATAAAATGCAGTGATTTTTATTATTTATTTATTTATTCCTGTAGTAAAAAAAAAAAGCCACAAAGAAATAAAAAGATCCAGCTAAAAATAGCCTGGTATGTTAAAAATCGTAGCCCCTCGCACAGACTCCTAAAACAGCAGTCTTGCAGAGATAATGTTTCCCCTTTTGGAGAATATCACTGCATCTGCCCATGCGGTCTGGTTAGCTCACTGAAGTCATTTTAGGAAGTGTTCTTGACAGACTGCCAGGACGGGTGCCCTTGAAGGCATGTGCACGGGGATGTACTGCATACAGGACTCGCAGATGGGAAGCATCCACTCAGGTTACCAGCTCCCAGAATTTAAAACAGTTTAGGGCAAGGGAGCCCCGAATAAATCATTGCCAGCACCTACAGATGAGCAGAACTCAATGGGATTGCTATTATTGTATTTACATGGAGAAAACAAAAAGTAAGCTCAAAACAAACAAGCAAACAAACAAAAACAAACCAACAACAACAAAAAACACATCCTAGTTAAAAAAGTTGTTAAAATTTTGCTCCCGCATAAGAAATATTACAGAGTCCTTTTTTATATGATCTTAGATAAGGTTTGTCCTACCCTTGAGGATGCTCTCCAGAGAGTGGAGAGTCACCATGGTGCCAGCTTTAAGATGCTGTCCCATAACTCATCCTCAGGCATGGACAGCACCCCACTGGGACAGGTGCTTGGGCTGTCCCTGGTGCTATCTCGAGAGGCAAGGTGTAGTTTTGGCTAATCTTTTTATCAGCCTCGTGGTTTCCTGGATGTACACTTACAAATCCTTGACATTTTCTGGTATTATAACCTGCTTTATCACTGCAAAGTGATCAGTTTGTACCACACGTGTTCCTGGGACCAGTGTCAACGCAATGCTAATAGGAAATGAAAAAGCCTCTCCTTGTTATCATCAGTGGGACTCTGCACAGTGCCCCAGTACAGCCAGGGAACTGGGAATGCCAGTGCTTAGGAAACCAAATGTTACAGTAGAGCAAAATGGGATCTGATGTGAAAAGGAAAAGCTATCAGGTCCAATGCAGAGATTCACAGGGGTCCGCTGTCAAAACATCAAATCAATTAGGAAATTCACGAGCACGCAAGGTAAAGTCTGACAAAACAAATGTGCAAGAAACAAAATTAATGGGCTATCCCATTCAATTAATCAATCTTCACTAATATCTCTCCCAAGAGAGTATTTGAAAGAGAAGGCAGAAAAGGTAGGACCCTTTCTGTCCTCCCATGAGCTTTGTGCCTAACAGGCTCGGCATCTCTACAGAGCTCCAAAGTAGGAGCCGAGCCTCTCAGAGCGACTGAGGGCCAAATCCAACTTAGGTTTAAAAAGTCTCAGCTACCACTCTAATGACACAGCTGTTTCCAATGGCTGAAAAGGCCACAGACACTCTCAGAAGTTTGTGCAAATATTAATTTTTTCACTGCAGCAGTTAAATGGCAGGCAAGAAAATATTGACGTGATCTGACTCAGGATTTTTTTCCCTAAAAATGTGAAAGACTGATTTTTGCACAAAGCAAAATGCTGCTTTTATTTTTGGGGTACTTTTAATGAATGATGGATTTAATTATTGCTTGGAAGACCTATGAGAAAGGTCTTCCATTGGCTGCATCCCAAGAAATGACTCTGACACTGAAATACTTTTCATAAAATAAAATCACGCTCATGATGGAGATGAAGAAAAACTTATTCCTCATATTTCACTCTATAACACAGCGGTTAAGTCTTGTGTCTGGAATATGTCCCAGCTCCTCAGCCAGCAAGAAAAATAGAACAGAACAGGTAGAATGGTGTGTTTGCTCTGTGCTTAAAGTAATGCTTGGTTGAATAAAACCCTCAGTAACAACTCTTTTTTCTATCATAAGCTTTAAAGCATACAGACCTCCCAATATTTCTCCTGTGAAAGACTAAGCAATGGACTGTATTTCAGCAAATAAAACAGGCACTGAAGGTGGTGCTTGTGTGTTCTTGATTCAATTCAAAACTCCCTGGGGACAGACTGAGCTAGGACTTCCATTGGTGAGGCATCCAAGCTGCTCCAGGAAAACTGGCAGGTAGGCAGGGAGGAGGAATTTGTCCAATTAGGTGACAGTGGCCATAATTTAGCAGCATAATTCAGAAGAAAACATGCAGGATTTAGGGATAGTTGAGGGAACTGGGACGATCATTTTGTAAAGGATGCCTGAGGATGTGCAAGGTGCTGGTGCTGTCCCAATCGAGTTAAAAGGAAAGTAGCGAGGAACCCTTTAGTTGCATGGAGCCCCAACAACAGCTAGACAGGAGGACATCAGGAGATATTAAGGAGACATCAGCAAGGTCGAGGTTTTGCTTTGGACCAGGGATAACTGTGGGATAGGAAAGCAGAGCTGAGCTTTGCCTTTGAGTTTCCCCTGAAAACTGCCCGAGAGATACTAATTCATTAGAAATGCTAATTAATTAAACCTCCACATACTTTTTAACAATAGGTAAGCAATAGTAGGTCTATTTCACAAATGGCACAGGTTAGGCTGGGAGGATCAGAGGATCGCCCCAACCCAGGTAGGAAGCTGACCTGCTGCTAGGAAGTTTACACAGTAGCTTGGGATGACATCTCCAAATCAACACACTTCTCCTCCCTGCTAACACACTTGCAGTGTGCTTTATTGTAGGTCCAAATATATGCACAGTATGTCCACAAACATTTCCTACTTCCCTACAGTGCCACCTAGAAAATGAACTGCATGCAGATGCTCTCTGGCACTTGTTATTAAAACTGCTCCTTCAGAATGACTTCTGTGTATCCAGCACTTTCAAAATATTAAAAAAAAAAAAAAAAGACTGACCTGTAGGTGTTGCTTAGTCACTGCTGTGCTTTATTTAGAGTTCCCTGGGGACAGGCTGTCTATTATCAATGGGAAGAAAAGCATATACATTGGGAATTCTCTTGTATCAATAAATATCTCAGATGATACTTGTAGCAGCAATAACTGGCTTACATTGAGGCTGATGTTCACTCTGATCTGCTGCCTTCCTTCCAAAAAAGGTGCTGTTTCAATCATGCAAGGTATCGGGTAATCTTCCCCCATAATTTACTTTCGTTAAACCTTACAGGCAGAGCTGATCACCTCCATATCCCCCAGTGACTGTACTCTAACAAGTTTTATATTAAGCCATACCTTTTCCCTAACCTGGTTAACAGCATATCCCAAGCTAAACACGTTGTTAGGTAAGCAGGAGACAATGTCAGCCTTTAATTAGACTGCGTATGTGAATACTTTCAAAAGCCAAACTCTAAGGAAATATACTGCACCGGGATGTGTTTCTGCCAAAATATTTTCTATTAAGCAAATTAAATGCATATGCTCATTCTCTCCGTCTTCTGTTGGCACTTAAAAGCCAGGCAAATGCCCAGAAAAATTGCCTGAAAGCTGTGTGCTGGTGTTGTGCTCCCGCACAGGCTGCTCTCCTGCTACCTGTAGCTATGCCCTTACCTCCGTGCTGACGTTTGCTACCCGACCCGTTTGATGCCTGGGAATTTGCTTGGTTTAGCCTCATAAATAAGAAATGGCATACGAAAACATGCACTTTTCCCCCCCTTTTCATTTTGGATGGGAATTCCGACACGCCAGAAAGGAGGAGCAGCAGAGAGGTAAACCAGAGGCTTCAAACTCAAACTCGGCAAGTTTCTTTCCTCACTCGTGCTCCACAGGGTTATGAAAACCGGCCGAAAAGCCCCCCAAAACAAAAACCCAACCGGCAGGACCCATCCTCACCCAACCCTCCTCTCTGCGCCATCCCCCTCGAGCCTCCCCTGGGAGCGCGGGGCCAGGCGCTGCCCCCAAACCCCGCAGCCCCCTTTAGGGCGAGCATCGCCCCCTCCCCACCGACCCCTCAAGGGGAAGAAGAGGACACGGTTACCGTCCCGTCCTGGCCCCGGGAGCAGGGAAAGCCGGCGGAGCAGCAGTGGCCCATGGCGACAGGAGCCGTCCCCCGGCTTGGGGGCGATGCTCCGGCTTTGGGGGCGCCCCGGGAGCGCTGCGGGGCCCGCGGGCAGGGCCGGGGGAGGCGATTTGGGGAAGATCGGGCAAGTTGGCAGCGCTGCGGTCCGACGGGGAGCCCGGGCTCCCGGCGAAAGGCGGGTCTTCCTCATGCCGATCTCCCTCCTGCTCCGCACCCCAGCCAGACGCCCCCGGGGCTCGGCGCATCCCGCCCGGCTCTGCCTCCGCCGCCCGCGGCTCGCCGAGCTCCGTGCCCGTCCCCTGCGACCCCATATCCCCACCCCACACCCGCCCCCGAAGCACGGACTCGTCCCTCAGGCGCTGATTTAAATCCCGAGGACGGCCGCTGCCCGCCGGAGCTCTGCGGCGCTGCCGGGGACTGCAAGAGCACGGCACAGCCCTCTGCAATGAGCGCGGCGAGTTTTGTAACGCTCAGGGGCTGGCTTATTTATTTATTTATTTATTTATTTATTTATTTATTTGATTTATTTACTTATCTATCTACTTATTTCCTCCCCCAGGGAAAACGTGGATATTCGCGATCGGTTGCATAAGTGGGACAGAAACACTGAGGCTGGGCAGCGATGGCCTGGAGCGTGTCCAGAGCAGGGCTATGGGGCTGGTGGGGGGCCTGGAGCACAAGTCCTATGAGGAGTGGCTGAGGGAGCTGGGGGTGTTTGGTCTGGGGAAGAGGAGGCTCAGGGGAGACCTCATTGCTCTCTGCAACTGCCTGAAAGGAAGCTGTGGGGAGCTGGGGTCGGCCTCTTCTCACAGATAACCAGTGACAGGACCAGAGGGAATGGCCTCAAGCTGTGCCAGGGGAGGTTCAGGTTGGCAATGAGGAGACATTTCTGCTCAGAAAGAGCAGCCAGGCACTGGGACGGGTTGCCCAGGGAGGTGGTGGAGTCACTGTCCCTGGGGGTGTTCAAGGAGAGGTTGGACGTGGTGCTTGGGGACATGGGTTAGTGGTGACATTGGTGGTAGGGGAATGGTTGGGCAAGATAATCCTGGAGGTCTTGTCCAACCTTAATGATCCTATGATTCAGAGAATGAAGCAGCTCTGTCTTCTTATGTCAAGGCTGCAACGCTACCATGACTCACATCATTGCCTCGCTGGGTGGGCATTTTTTGCTTATTTTTTTTTCTACTGTGACTGGTGATACATGAAGTGATCAGGAAAATAGTAGGAACTAATAGCAAGAATGTCCAGTGAAACCTTGCATTAAATCACATTTAAGTGCTCAGGTAACTTCCCAGTTTGCTTTAGTTTCTCATTTCTGCTTTTCCTTGGCTTAGCCAGGGCTTTAAATGAAGTTTCAGAACATCATGGAAAAGTAAATGTGAAAAATAAATTTTAAAACTCACTCAATGTCCAAGATCTAATTTTTCTTTACAGCACATGGAAATTAATTTGGCTGGCTACTGAACAGCTACAGAGTAGAGGTAAAAAGAGACTTTCCATAGAGTGAAATCATTTCATCCTCACTGTAGGAACTTTTTTTTTTTTTTTTTTTTTCCATGTCTGTGATTTGGATCTTTTTCAGTCTAAATCCCGACTGGAAGCCATTTAACTACCACAGCAAAATAATAGTATGTATCTGTCAAGGGGAGAGTCAAAACACCATGCTTGTCAAGCTGGATGATATTTAGGGTGAGGGTAACGGACACAAGAAGAAAAATAAAACACCATGAAGTCCAAGGTCATAATATTAGGCAAAATTAACAGGAATTTTGAATGGAAGATGGAGACTTATCAGCTGGAAATAACAGCAAAAGGAAAGGACTGTGCTGCTTATTCAGTCATAGGATGACTGCGAACTATGTCTATGATACAGCTCTTAATAAAGAGAATATAAGCATAGGCTGTAGGAAAGAGAGAAGAGGGAAGTTTAAATGCTTTATGGAAAGCCCCAGTGAGAGGTCATCTAGGACTAAACACAGCCTTGATCACACAAGTTTTGGGGCTATCACGTCTGACCTGGGAAACATACAGCTTGTACCACGGTGGGGAGCCAAGTACACTATCTGCTTCTGCCTAAGAAAACAGTGCTAAAGCTTAAATACGATCGTTTTGTACAAACACACCATGGAGGTGAACACGAGGAGATGGAGAAGTACTTTAAGGTCAAAGCACATGTACATAAGAATAAAAGGATGTGAACTTGGAAATACAGGTCTTTGAGCTACAAGAGGTTCTGAAGATGTCTTCCTTCAGGTACAGAGGAAAAGATAACTATTTTTAATCTAAAATTTATCATTTTAGGGAAGAGATTATTGAACTTGTTTGTCCACAATGGGAAGGGGCTGTATTTGATGACCTAGAACAAGTAAGGAGAGGTCTGTGGATAAGACAGAGACAAACAGGGCCCAGGGAAACCTAGGCTGTTAGTTAAAACCCACCTTACATATAAACTATTGCTCTGATTGCTCATTGGAAACAGAAATTGTGGCACTAAGGGACCTGGTTTAGTGACGGGACCTAGTAGGTCAGGCTGATGGTAGGATTTGATGATCTGGAAGGTCTTTTCCAACCTAGATGATTCTATGATTCTATGAAAATTCAGATAAACTCTGCAAAGAGAGGTGTTCCTTGTGATCTATAGAATTAGCAATGGGGATGTTAAAATTACATTTGACAATATCAAAACAGTAGCACTCAACAAGTTACTTAATGGGATATGTTTTACAAGGCAGTGAGTAATCCAACACTTACTGACTTCAGTGGAAACAAAAAATGTAGTTAGCATCTCACAGGGTAAAGCTCCTGGGTAATTAAAGCCCAAGGAGGACATCTACATTTTCTTAAGTGGCCCAGGGGAGCTCCTTGGCTATAAATAACCTATTTTAATTGTAAAAAGGTCCCATGAGTATATATTTTTTTCTACACTAACAGAATCAATGCTTTCCTCTAAAACAGGCATAATACAATTCCTATTTACTGTTCAACCAATTCCAGTATTTTGCAGCTATCCAAATTAAATTGGAAGAGGTAGGGTTTAATTAGCTATTTTTGTATAATTTACTAAGATCCCCAAATGGAGCACATATTCATTTAAATTCCATAATGGTCTTTATATATCAGTCCATAGGCTCTATTAAGTAGACAATAAGCAATAAATCACTTAATCAGAGTTCTAAATGTTTCCAGTCCCCAATGCCTTAAAATATCGTCTCAACAGAGATTTAAATCTGAAGATTAGCTGTTTAGCCCAAGATTAGTTACCAAATGACTACTATAAAAACATCAGTAAAGAGCCTGCTTGTTTTATACCCAACAGAAAATAAACAATGGAAATCCTGTGAGATAATTTATTACTATGAATTTTCTATCCTAGTCAGAAGTAGACCCCAGTTCCTTCCAAGATCAGGTTCAAATCAATTCATTTTCTTCTTCTTCATCCTTTTTATATTTTTTTTCCTTTTCTCCATTCACAAACTAATCTGTAGACTTCTTCTAACAATGAGATACTTAACTATAATCAGAAAATTTGAAAGCTGTTACTGTGAGTTCTGTGGATATGTCTTGTATTTTAAATAACGATAATACATTGAACACATAAATGGTATACATACACACAATATATTTTTTCCTACTCTCTTTCAACATGTTCTATAGTATATATTCTATTTTTTTTAAAGCATATTTATCAAATAAATTGATTTAATTGGCAAAAGGTCAGGTTGAATTTTCCAGTGAGAGCATAGCCAGCTGGATATTACATGTCCCATTCCACCAAGTACTTCAAAGTATACCTTCACCAAGATGAAGGAGGGATGTGAAACTCCCAGGAGGCCAACTGGAGAGTCTGACTTCATGGCCTTGGATCTGGCACTCAGGAGGTGGGTTCAGATGATGGATTGTGACTGAACCTGTCTCTGACATGACACCCTGTTCACTTCTACCACTTCCTTCAAAAGAATAGGCTCCCACTCTACCAGCAGACCTTGTCATCATGTTCTGATGTCCCTTGAGCAGCCATGAACATGGGCAAGGGGCAGTCGAGAATCCTTTTTCCTGTGTTTAAATAACTGATGATTCAGAGGGTTGGCATAATACTGCAATGCACACAGGCACATACCTAACGTAGGATACTTAAAGATATTGTGGAGAATTGACTGTAAACCTACAATACATGTACCCCCTAACTTTGTGTATGTATATGTTCCTGTACATCTGTACTTATATAAATAGCACAGAACTCTACATATAGTTATAAATAAATGTGAATGTATCCTTTTATTTTTTTATTTTTTTGCTATGAAGTCTATACACATAACAATAAGAGAGCCTACAGAACTGTGCATATGAACAAATTTTATACTTGGTTTTGTGTGTACTCTGTATTTATTTTCATGCTGAGAAGCCCAGCACATATGAGTAAATTCATCCTCCCAGTTCCCATATATACAAAGCAAATGGGGCTCTCACAGCATTGCCAGGGAGATTTGCCAGCATCATGGAGGGAACTTCTATCACTGGAAGGATTAAACCCCAGGGCCCCCAGTCCCATCCCAATGCCTGAGCATAGTCGACCGGCCTCCTCCATTGCCAAAGGCATCTCTGCCCTACAGTCAGCTTTCTTCTGGCCAAAAAACACAGCTGAGATTGATGAGGTGTTTGACAGGGACTGGTCTTTGTTACAAGTCTTTACATGTGAGACAGAACATTAAATAAAGTACATAAAAAGTCTGTAGGCAGCCTATAATGATGCGCACCATGGGTGCAAACAGTGACACAGGCAATGAAAATCTTAATTGCAAACATAACTTTCCAAACATGCAGTCACATTAGCACACAGCCTGTGACACTGCCACAACAACAGCTCCAGGCAAGCAGGTACACCTTCTCAGTGTTCCTCTAATTAGCAACATGGTTATCTTTATAATTAACATGCACTGCTCATGTTATGGCAGGGGCCAGAGGCTTTAGCTAGAGGCAGACCCTTGTTCTACTGGGCACTGTAATGTAAAGATTCAAATCACTCCAAATTCAGTGGATAGCAAATGGATATGATTCCAAATTCCCTGGAAACCTTAGGGGACAACACAAACAAGGAGCAGAGTGCTGGGGAAAACAAGCAAGGATCAATGCCTTACCCTTTCCTCACCCTCTTGCCCTCCTTCCCTAGGTTCCAGAAGTGGCACTGCAGGATGCCAACATAATGTAGAGGAGGCACACACGAGGAGAACACAGGAGGTAAAAGCAGTCAGATGTAGCAGCTGTTGGGGAAGCTGAACATTTGGAGCAGAGTAAAGTTATGTAGTGAAGCATGGACCTGCTGTGGGAGGAGAGAAAAATGCAGGGGCTGGAGATGGTCACTTGATGAAGGGATACGACCTCAGCAACAGCATCTGGGTGGTCTGTAGGGCTTGTTTCTACTGCTGGCTGTGCTGATTCACTCACCAGACTGGGTTTGATGTTTGGATAATAACTCTGGTCACCAGGCACTTCAAGTTTCAGTTTTAGGGTAATTTTTACCACTGTTGCTACCTCTGTTATGCTTATGGGAGTTTAAGTAACACAGTGAGGCCAAAATATCAAACCCCAAAAGCCAAATTTTCACACCAGATTGCTACTCTACTGACTCCAGTATCTGCTTTTTATTTGCATGTGGCAAGCAAGACCTTCAGATTACGTAGTGCTGTGTAGAGACAGCATTTCTTTGCTGCTGGTGCTGTGGCAATCATCTTTTTCTAGGATGAGAAACATATATAAGCAGCTTTGGGTTCTAAACTCTTAGGACCTGATGGCTCCCTGCTTCATGGAGGTTGGCTGCCCTTCCTAGGAGATACATAGTGCTTTCCCTGGATTTCCACAGTGAAATTCTTAATTCGTTCACTTGGCAAGCACAGTTTGCTGTGGAGGTAGAGATTCATGGAGTAAGACAAGAGAACGAAAAACAGAGCAAAAGTATTGAGAAAAATTTCTGTTACATTTACTGTATCTGAAGGGAGATAATGGTAGTAACACTACTATGTGTGTCACTGAGCAGGAGAATCCTTAAGTGAACTGTGTATTATCCATCTTTTATGAAGCACTGAAAATGCCTGCTGAGAAGCATACCACGAGAAATATGTCAAGCAAATATTTAACTTAAGCTGAATAGAAAACAGTCTGAGGACAAGACCTGGAAAAGATAGCACAGAGGACCTCAAGAGAAAGGTTTTTGTTGTTGGTGGTGTTTTTTTTTTTTTTTTTTTTTTTTGTTTTTTTTTTTTTTTTTTTTTTTTTTTTTTCAAGAGGACTGTCAGCTCTGGAAATAGGTTGGTAGGACATCATTAGTGGTTATGGCAGTAAACATAGGAAACTAGGAGAAAGCTGAAGAAGACAACATTTAGAAGTGAGAACCAAGAATACTGAAGACAACACCACAGGGATATGGAGAGAGATAATGGGGAGAGAAGGCTGAGGTGGGGAATCACAGAACCACAGGATGGTTTGGGTTGGAAGGGACCTTAAAGCCCACCCAGCTCCAACCCCCTGCCATGGGCAGGGACACCTCCCACCAGACCCAGAGCCCAAAGCCCCATCCAGCCTGGCCTTGAGCACCTCCAGGGATGGGGCAGGCACAGCTTCTCTGGGCAACCTGTGCCAGGGTCTCACTGCCCTCATAGTAAAGAATTTCCTCTGAATATCTCATCTAAATCTTCCCTCTTTTAGTTTAAAGCCATTAACCCTTGTCCTATCACTATACCCCCTGACAAAGAGTCCCTCCCCAGCTATCCTGTAGGCCCCTTTAGGTACTGGAAGTCCACTGTAAGGTCTCCCTGGGGTCTTCTCTTCTGCAGGCCGAACAGCCCCAGCTCCCTCAGCCTGTCTTCACAGGAGAGGTGAAAACCAGAAGCTGAAAAACTGTTTCCCTTGAAAAAGCAAGCAAAGCAGGGATTGAAACAAAAGATGAACAGAGGAAAGAAAAATTATTCTGAAGACTGCACTGCAGAGAAAGGCTGTGCAGCAGGGAAGGGAGACAGGGAACTGGAGACTGCAGGAGTGAGGAGATAAAGAGACAGGTGAAGTTCAGATTCAGATGAACTCATGCATAACTGAGACACCACAACTTCTGTGATGTCTCAGCTGTAGGGGACAAGTCAGGCTATCAGCAACTGCCACCTCCTGGCATTCCCTGCTGTCAGTGCTGAGAGGTGATCATGACACTGACAACGAGCACCTCCAAAGGATGACGTGAGGAGAAGCCTGGCATGGCATTCAGCAGGGGCCAGGGTTTTGTCTAAGGCAGTGCCAGGGACGGGTAGAACTAAGCTATTCCAGTAATGCATTTGAACAGGAGGCTCAGGAGGTTGTCAAGTGGCATGCCATGAATTACCATTCATGACATAGATGAGAGAAAGAAGACCCAGCTCTGCCTATGTGGTTACAGCAGCCTGCTTCTTTTCACATTCTCCTTTCAAACACTGCTAGTTGTATACTGTCTGACAGAACATGCAGGTGGGCTTTCTCACAGTTTTTTTGTATCTACAAGAGAAAAGCGGAGTACACTGTCAGAATTGCAGACAACTGAGGAGACTGAGTTTATTTTTCAAGTGTGGGCCTCAAAGCACTCAATCTAATTGCTAATGGTATTATCACCATTGTTAATTTTTCTAAGTCTGCAAGCAGGATAATTTGGAAACAGTTTCACCTAGTCTTAAATTCTCTTTCAAAGCCCAGAGTGATAGTCTCATTGCACTTCTGTGAGCACTTGAAACCTATTAAAAGGAGTGCTGCTGTCAAATAAGGTGATTCCATCCTCTCCTCCCTTCCCTGCTCACTTTATTTGCTCGTTTCCTCCCCTTCCTTCCTTATGACCACACAGGTGTTTGGTCAGTGAATCAGACTGGGGTTAATACTAACCAACAAGATGGTGGGAACTTGGGGAGAGAGCCTCGCTAGCACGGGACCTGCTTCTCTGGGCCCAAACCAGTTGTGGAACTGGGCTGGCAGCATCCCTGCTTTGCTGACATCTTCCCTCTGGGAGGTGTATTATAAATTTTCCATGGTACAGATCTGTTGTTGGTAATACTGTTCACCATGTTGGTCACGTATATAACACGTTATTATTCCAGGTCGGGTCTGTTATTTCTACTCTTACCTAACTTCAAAAAAACAAAAACGAAAACAAACAAACAACAAACAAACAAACAAAAATGAAAAAACAAAACAAAACAAAATAAAATAGTGATTTGGGGATTTCTGAACATACGAGCAGTCAGTCATGAATTTCAGCTAGACGATTCAGCTAGAGCTGAAGGTCATGCCAGCTGTCTCTGAAATACCAGTTTCACTTGGATTTTCGCTAAGGTTTTACATTTTGTGTGTTACTCAGTGCCATGAGGTTTTAATGATCCTTGGGCAACTTATATGGAAGGAAACATTTTTAATATAGTTTTTCAATTATATGATTACACCAGTGTATATCTGGAAGAACAGAATATTTACTCTAGAATTTAACAAATTAACACAGACTACATGCCCTCTGTTCTCAAGTGAGAGCCCAGCCAGCTGACTCAATTTTTAATTCACTTCTCATATGAAAAGAATGTGAGGATCTATGTAGTATTCTGTCAGAGTTTTGTTATTTCTACCAGTGTAGCCTTATATCTATTTTTATAGCAGTAGCTTGTAAGGCCATGGATTAAAATGTACCAGAGAACAATACTTTATTACTGCATTTTCTAGTTCTTCATGTCTGGAGTGGTACAAAATGAGCATTTGCTACAAGTTCCCAATCAACGAGTCCTTGCTGACAAAGAATTCATTCTCCCTCATATGAAATGTCATTTATCCACCAAGACCACAAGGAACAGAAAAAAAGAAGTCTATTTTCATTAAACTCCTCTCCTGCCCTCTGCCCAGGAATACACACTCCGCAGGCTAAATTCCAAACTTCTGAGTAGCTGGAAGCAGATGGCCACTTTCTTAAATCAACTTTGCAGAGAAATATCCCCTTCTTTTCCCAACAAATCATGAATCTCCTCTTATTTTCTCCACCACTGTGTTATTCTGGCCCAAAGCCAACAACAGCTTCAAGCTGCCCCTTTTTGAAGCTGGGCAAAGCAAGGGACAAGTGATGACATCCTGTGATAGCAATGTCAGTGGCTTCACATGGACCGTGGTTACTCTTACTGGGAAAAAAAGATTCCCCACAGTGTTCTGCTGAGAGGAACACCATGTACTGATAATAATGAGAATACAATATATCAGATGTGAGCTTGGGACTTTTTTATGAGAAGAAAACCTAACTCAGATAATTTTTATAACTCATTTTGAAAATGCATTTTATATGCTAATTTCTCTGTCTCCAGCATCTGTGTACTTATAGCTGTTTTAAAGATGAAATCATAATAAACACTTCTCAAATCACTACTAAAAATCAACCAACCAACCAACCAAGAAACCGTCAACAAACACCATCTTCTGAAATTATTTCTGTTGTGTGTGAAATGTGGTTGTAGGAAGCAGCATTTGAAAAGCTGTTCTGCATGGAAATCTCATCTTAATATCTACCCTAAAAAAGCTTCTGACCTTAAAATCGGTACCTCCCCTCCAGTAAACACATCTGGATATTCCTGTTGCCAATATGCTTTGTAGAATTTAAGGATAAAAAGATGATTTAATCAAATAACATGATCTTTGTATTTCAGGGCACTGTATTTTACACAGTTACCATTCTGCAGCTGTAGTTGGTGAAAGCATCCCTTCTACAAAGGCACCTGGCAGTAAACCACAAACATAAAGATGTGGAGTGGCTTCTAGTTCATGGAGCGGTTAGTTCCAATAACTGATCGCCTCTATGGGCAAAACTGTCTGCCTTCCTTCCTTCACATGTTGGAGGTGTACAGCTTCTGCTTCCAGCCGTGGTTCTGATAAAGAAACCACTTTTTTTCCTCTGCTGGAGGAAAGAGCCCTCTGGTTTGCAGTAGTACCTTTTTATGAAGACACTTCTGCATGGGATTTAAGCCGCTTTGTCCTTTTTCACCCACAAAATCAATTGTGCTCTGCAGTCTCTCACAGCAAAGGATTTTTTCCAGCCCTCTCATCTGCCGATTCGTCTTTTCTGTTTCCTCCTCCCTTTTTCATTGTTTCCTGAAGAAGTGTGGGTATTGATGCTAAATATTATACTATCAATCTCCATAGTGCTGAATGTGCAGGTGATATCACACTCTTACTTCTGTTTGCTAGGTCTCTCCTTATTCACCCAAAGGTCTTGACCACTTTCTTAACACTTTCACAGTAGGAATTCATTTGTTTTCCTCTGACACCAGAAACCCTAACTACTCCTGCAGTTACTGCTTTCCAGTTGACACCCATGCCACAGGTCTGTAGGCATGACCTGTATTTTGTGTTTGCATTTATCCATTAAATTTTGGTTGCATTATGATGCATTTCATTTAAATAGTCCAAATCACTCCATACTACTGCCATGTCCAAATAACCTCTCTGAGCCAGGCTCTCCCTGCAGTTGTCCTGTCTCAGGATGATGTGGATGAAGGGATAAAGTCCTGGGTTTTGTTTTGCACAGAGGTGAGTCAGGATCATACAGAAAGAAAACTCCAGGCAGAGTTGGTTTCAGCCTGGGTTTGCTTTGTCACTCACCAAGAAGGAATTGATGGGAATACAAGTATGCCATTTTAATTAATCAAAAGAGTAGCTAGCTTGCAATCTGTGAGTCAAATACGTGGCTACCTATCTGCTAAAATTTGTAACCACAGTCCATGTGGGATGCAATGGGGATATGAAATTGCACCTGCAAAATTAAAGATCAAATCAGTTTCACTAATAAAGAAAGCGCTCCTTTTCTGACACCATATCTGTACAAAATCTTTTTGAGATGTGGCACATAGTCTTGAAGGGCTTCAAGTTGGGAATTGTACTTATAGTCTGCCCAGATTTTTGAGCCTTAGTTTACATTGAAGCAACCTCACATCTGCCAGGAATTTTCAGCAACAAGGAAAATTCCACTTCGCTGCTGCACAGTCCCTGTAGTGCATCAGCACAAAATATGTCTGCTGATGGATCTACAGAAGAAGACTTATGATATTTACACTCTCAGCTCCTGGGACTGCAGCAGTAATTTTGGAGAGACAGAGAATTAAATCAGCAGAAGTTCCTAACTTAGGAATATGCAGTGGTGAGGGAAGACAGTAAATAATTTCTGAAGTCTTTCTGCAAATGACATTTAAAAATACCTTTGAGGGGAGGTGAGAGAAGACAGAACATTTTTTAATACATAGACCTAGTAACTTCCAATGCTTTGTTTTAACTAAAGACAGGTGAAATTCTGTTTTGCATGCAACAGCAAGTCCATGGGAGAGAACTTCAAACATTATAAACATAATGCGTGGCACCTACACAAATATATGGCATATACTCAACTGTTCCATGTTTATTTTAAAATTAATCACAATCATGTGTTTAGCCACTGCTTTGAGTATGCTATGTTCCTTTACAGGGAATTTACCTGATGCTGTTCAAGAAGCATTTGGACAATGCTTTTAGGTAAATAGTTTAACTCTTAGGTTGATCTCAGCCCTCAGCCTCCTGTCTTATTTTAGCAGTAGTACTCAGTCTATGCAATTACACAACATAGCTCTTGTTTATGCCTCTCCAAACAGAATTCTCTACACTATACATACCTTTATATACCGAGGTCCCTTTTCACAATGTACTAAGCAATCATAAAAAGGCAGAAATGTAGCTTCTTGTTCCCTTGTAGATGAGATCAGAGTTGGATAATAAGAATAGTTGTACAGCCTGCTTGCCCTGGAGGGAGCCATCAGCCCAGGGATGCTGACCAGAACATGTACTGCTGCTCAAACCTGCAGCATGTACTGTTCTGTAGGGTACATCGCCGAGGGCAGGCCCACAGCGTGGTGGGACGTCACTGGTCTGGGGTAAATGAAGACAAGCAGTGGAATATCCCTGTCTGTAGGATGGAAACTGTGCTCCTTGTGCTCTCTTCTAGAGCTCATACTGTCAGGCACCACTGCCCGAAGCCCTATCCCTGCATGCCCACTGAAAACTCATGTCTTCCCAGAAAACATTTGAGGCAGCAGAGCAGACTGTAGGTGTGTGCCTTCTGGTTGTGTATCTGTGCCCAGGTACACAAACACATCTATCTTTCCACACAGATCCCAGAATAAACTGGGCATGTGTTGATCTCTAAGACTTGGTCATCTTGACTGCCCAGTTTTTATTGGGCTATGGCTTATTTAGATGCTAAGCACTTCAGGGCCAGAACATCATCCTTCTACCAGCTTTGTTGCCCTCTTCTGCATGCATTCAGGTAGCTTAACATCCTTTTTACCCAGAACTGCACACAATACTCCAGGTGAGGCCTCACCAACACTACAGTGAGGAATCATCCTTTTGACTGTCTGGCTGTGTTGTGCTCAATGCACTCAAAATGTGGTTTGCCCAGGGCACACTGCTGGCTCACACTGAGCCTGCTGCCACCAGCACCCCCAGGTCCCCTCCTGCCGAGCTGCTCCCCAGCCTCGTCCCCCAGCCTGTGCCTGTGCCTGGCACTGCTCTGTCCCAGGTGCAGCACCCAGCCCACAATTTCCCTTGTTTAACTTCATGCCAGTGATGCTTGTCCGGTGCTCCAAGGTATCCAGATCCCTCTGCGAGGCCCCTCATCCCTCCAGAGAGGGACAGAACCTCCTAGTTTAATATCGCCAATGAACTGGCTAAGGAAGCTTTCTTCTCCTGCATCCTGATCAGTGGTAAAAGATCTGAACAGGACCAGCCCACGAAGAGAGCTTTAGGGAGCACTGCGAGTGACCAGCCAGCCAGGTGTAGTCCACTCACCACATCTCTTTGAGCTCTGCCACCCAGGCAGCTCATCACCCAGCATAGCATGAACCTGTCCATCTCACAGCTGGACAGTTTGTCCAGACAGATGCTGCGATGGATGGCATTGAAGGCCTTGCTAAAACACAGAAATCTTACATTCACTGCCTTCCCTTCATTTCTTGCACATGCAGCATTGCTATAGAAGGAGATCAAATAAATAAGGCAGGACTTTCCCTTCATGAGCCCATGATGAACTGTGATGGCCAAAAACAAATCAAGGCAGATAGCTGGTTTAGCTGATATTTGTTACAGATAATAAATCATTCCTCTTTACAGTAGGCTGTAAAAACAGTAATGTCACATAAACAAACTATGTATTACACTGCCCATTATTGCCATTATTATGATGCCTATATACGTAATCATTAGACATCCGAATAAATGGAGCCATGCCTCATCAACACTGAGATAATATAAAGCCACTGAACAAAACCTTCTCTGCCTCAGGTCTAAAAATACAAGCAGGGAGAAGGTAGAGGAGACAATGCTGCTGTGCAGCACCCAAGGGCTGGTGAACGTGTCCACCCAAAGCAATCCCTGTTGGGAGCAGAGCCAGACAGAAAGAAAAAGCACAAAGATAATACAATCCATATGTGTATGATGGTACATGGCCCTACCCACACCTTCTTTTTTTCAGTGTGTGTAGCTGGTCTCCTATCTGAGGGCAGGAGACTCCCTAGGATGCTACTCAGAACAGCTCCAAGCAAGGTGCAGCACCAGGCTTAACTCTCTGGTGGTGCCAGAGGTTGTCCCCTTGGGTGACAGGACCAGGAAGGTCCCAGAGGGGACCCTGAGAATAAACAGCACATAAATAGGTGTCAGGTAACTTGGTGGTCACTGCTTCTTCTGGGTGAGTAACGTGGTATTTGCTCCCTCTCGAGGCTGACTGTCACCTCCCCTAGGCTTCTGTTCAAAAACTTGGTTTTGAAATTACTTTTGAAAGGTTAATGGGGGCACAGCCTGCCATTTCACAGCAGCTTTACAGGCTGACATTTGTTCCCATCACACACTGAAATCTTCTGAATACGTGCATAAAACAAGAGCTGTGCTAGAATGTTCACCTCTGAAGGGAGGCTCAGCTTTTTTACTCCTGAAGAGAGGATGGGATCCCTCCTACCTAAGCAGTCTCCTCCATAATGCTAATAAGAGTTATGGATTCTTTAGCAGCTGGGCTGCTGCAGGAACTGGGACTGGAGCGGCTGCAGGAACTGGGACTGGAGCGGCTGCAGGAGCTGGAACTGGAGTGGCTGCAGGAGCTGGGATTGGAGCATCTGCAGAAGCTGGGACTGGAGCGGCTGCAGAGTCCACCGTAGGGGTCACAGTGGCCGTTGGATCTGTCACAGGGCTTGGAGTGGCCGCAGGGTCTGTCACTAAGTTGATAGCAGTATCAATGGCAGCTCGATAGGCATGAGCCAGGCCCCAGCATGTTACAATGATTTGTGTTACTTTGGAACTGCCAGAATCATGACACCTTTTTCTCAAGCATTCTGCCAGTTTTTGAGGATTTTGCAGTTGTTCAGGGGTGAATTTCCAAACACTGGGGGTGCCAACTGCTCCAGATGCCTGCCCATATCCTCCCATACTCCCTGCCACCCACAACTATACTGCCTCCGGGCAGATCTCCGGATGAGCTTCCTAAGTAGTTGTTTAACTTTAAGCAGAACCTGAAGCGCATTCAGGAGGCAGAACAACAAGACTATGCTGGTCTGAGTATCCCAAGGATATTCAATATCTTGGAGAGCTATTGTAGCAAGCTCGGAGGGTAAGAGGGTGGTGAAGGAGGAAGGCATAGTGATCCAGGAGGATACAGGGGTGGTGAAGGAGAAAGGGAGAGTAATCAAGTAAGAGAAAATATCTTCCCCTTTCCCCTCCACAGATTGACTCCCTAATGGAAAAAAACAATAGGTATAATTGCTAATAGTTTCCAAGATACAGTTTCCAAAATACAGAGTCGACGATGTTACTGAGTACAAATACCAAGTTAGAGTCATGACCAGATATCTCATCGTCTCATAAGCCATTGCTACAACACTCAGTACCATAATGATCTGAAACCAGGGCCCGGAGAGGATAAACAACATGACAGAGAGCAAATACGGAAAATAATGTACTATAATACTCAATTTGGAAAACAGGCGCAGCAGAGTTGAGATTAAAGCAATCAGCATTATGACAAGTGACTATTAAGCAGGTCTAATACTTACACCAATTTTAGTTTAACACACTGTGGTCAGATCTGCCGTTATCTCAACCTTTCGAGCCCCACGTTGGGCGCCAAAAAGACTGTCGTGGTTTAACCCGGCTGGCAGCTAAACACCACGCAGCCGTTCGCTCACCCTCCCCCCTCCCTCTCTGGGACGGGGGAGAGAAATGGAAAATGAAGCCCGTGAGTTGAGATAAAGACAGTTTAATAAGACAGGACAGGAAAATAATAATAACAAAATAATAATAACAATAATAACAATAATGTTACAATGGTGATAATAGGAAAGTAATAATAATATGTACAAACAAGTGATGCACAATGCAATTGCTCACCACCCGCTGACCGATGCCCAGCTTAACCCCGAGCAGTCCGGCCCCCTCCCCCCGGCTAGCCACCCCTATATATTGTTTAGCATGACGTCAGATGGTATGGAATACCCCTTTGGCTAGTTTGGGTCACCTGTCCTGGGTCTGTCCCCTCCCAGCTCTTACTGCACCCCCAGCCTGCCCGTTGGCAGGACAGAGCAAAAGGCTGAGATGTCCTTGGCTTGGTATAAGCACTGCTGTGCAACAATTAAAACATCGGGGTGTTATCAGCACTCTTCTCATCCTAAGCCAAAACACAGCATTCCACCAGCTACTAGGAAGAAAATTAATTCTGTTCTAACTGAAACCAGGACATCTTCTTTAGTGGAAATTTTGTCCAGCCCCACCAAAATCCCTGAAAAGTATCTACAGACCTTCAGTTGCTAAATGTTTCTGTATATATGCGAATTTTGCACTTATTGATCTATAACCAATTAAAAAGTCTTTGCTCTGCCACATTCTTACTTGAAATCTTGATACGGTGTCTGTGGAGATCAACCAATGAACCAGCCAAAGGAAATGAAAAAAAAGGCAACACCAAAACCAAATCCACAAACAATAATGTTAATACATGAATGCATTAATGTTAATACATTCTGACACAAAGTGCTGATTCAAAGGTGTCAAAGTCTACAGATGCCAGAATCATTGACTATTGTCTTTATTTTTATTTATTTATTTTTATTCTGATGAAACAGGAAAAAATCCTTTGGATGATTTTGGTTTTGACAGCTTGAAGCAACAGCTCCAACAAAGCCTGACCAGCTTCCTACTGGATTGCCTTGGATGGACAACAATGCCTCAGGGCTTTTCTCTGAAACATAAGCCTGATAAGCACAAGCACCCCTGGACTACTGATGGAGCTGAGTGGCTGTGGTGCTAGGACCAAGCAGGAGAGAGATCCTCATATTGTCCTCAGACCCAGAAAAAAACAAACACACACACACACAAAGATAATAAGCTCCCTGTTATGAAACAAAGGCCAAGCCTAAAAAAGAGTTTGGAAAGTGATCAGGTGCTGTGACTCATGGTGTCCGTGTAACCTCAGCTGATGGTACAAGCATCATTTCTTGCAGACAGGATCCTTGACTAAGAATAGACCCTCCAGTGTGAAGTGGAAAAGCAACTACGAATCTCAGAGAATGAAATTTTGACTGGCTGTGAAAGAGGTATTTAAAATGCATAGGGTTTATGACTGAGACACGCTTCCACTGACTTCTTTGCTAAACTTAACAAGGTGAAAACATTGCGATTTGGGTTTAGCTCTGCCTCCTGCGTGAGCAAAGGCTGCATTACCACTGAAGCCTATTATTCACCATTGCTGTTCACATAACTCCTACTGTACTGCTACATCTCTGAAGCCCACCAGAAGCCAACCACCCTACCTGGAGGCTGCTGTGTTCACAAGATCCACTCTTGACCCTCATTCTGTTCTTTTCCTCTGCATGCAATATAAGATCAAGGCTGTCAAAGATGGCTCTTTACATGGAGATCACTAATATAGTCATAATGGAAAATAAGTTCACCTTTATCTGATGCTTGGCACCCAGCTTAAATGCATTTCTCTTTGAGGACAACATGTAGATAGGGAGATCTTTAATTTTTAATAGAGATTTAAATCCTCTTCAATGGGAGCATTAGAATGATTGGGGCTATTTCATCTTTTACTTTGAAATTCAGAATAGCTACCTATCACTAAGAAAATGCTTCTCCAGCCAAGGCATACAAACATGGTCTAATTGTAGGTTATCTCAAAACAAGGCTCACTGTTCAAACGCCAATGACCTGTTGTGTTAGAAGCAAAATTGGTTGTACCACATATAAGCTGCTCAGCAGTTCTTGCCATTGTCTCCAAACCAGTAATTTGGGCTAGCATGTCAAGTATTTATCTCAGGATGATCTGGAAATTGTTTATTTTCACATCTGTCTCTGAGAGAGAGTTCAAGGAAAAAATACTTATATTTTGTGCCTAGTGGTGTCACAGTGGTAAAAACCTAGCCCTTGTCAGAAGCACTGACTTTCTGGCTTTCAGGGGTAACAATTTCCGAACATTTGCAAAATATGTTAGAATTTGACCCAAAACTAATCCTTAGAAAAGTGCCACTCCTCTTCTCCCTCACTACTATTACAGTTTGGATGGATTTCCTCTATTGATCAAGTTCGGTTTTTCCTGGCTTCTGCTGGAGGCAGTCAGAATAACTCAATCTTTTCATTCTGTGTCCCAGAAAAAAAAAAAAAATCCATTTTGGATTCACACAACTCTAACAGCTTAGGGATATAAATCAAAAACATTTTATTGTAAGACAAACAGAATACTTTGTTTACTTGGGAGAAAAAAAAAAATTAGAAAGAAGCTTTGTCTTCATTTAAGGCTTTCTAAACTGATTTTATGTAGAAATGCACAAGATTTGGTATTAAGGGCAGTGGAAAGGTAAGATGCTGCAGGAATAGAAATCTTAAAGAAGATGAATATGCTTCCCCTCCTCATCCCTTGGCTAACTGGATGATGCTCCTGCCCTGACACAGAGTCTGTAGGAAAATCATTCCATTCAGGCTGTCCACCTTTGTGCCAGAGCCTGTCCCTCATTTTCTGCTTGCACAGCACTCGCCCATGCTCAGTGCTCTGCTGCTGGGACTGCAGAGCTGGAGGCTTGCCGCACTGCACCCTCCGGGTCTGCCAGCAAAACCCCAGATCTCCCCTAGCACAGGATCTAAGAGGTGTTTTAATTTCCCTGTGGCCAGCTGCTAAATGGGGACACCAGGGAACTGCCGTCGCATGAGGGCAGTGTGGAGAAAAAAAAATAAATATTTGTGAAGCACTCCAAAAATGGGGTGCAACAACTAAAGGACAGCATATGAGGAAAATCATCACTCCACAGTTGGTACAGAGGGTGGTATGGGTAACAAATGAGTCCTCAGGCTGCATAAGTTGTTGATACCCCATCCCTGGAGGTGCTCAAGGCCAGGCTGGATGGGGCTTTGGGCAACCTGGTGTGGTGGGAGGTGTCCCTGCCCATGGCAGGGGGTTGGAACTGGGTGGGCTTTAAGGCCCCTTCAAACCCAAACCGTTCTATGATTCTATGATAATGAACAAATAGGATAAGCAAAGTCAGAAACAAGTTCTGCTGTACCTATTTGTAAGGCAGAGTGGGAGGGCTGTGCTGCACCCCATGCAACAGACCCACCCCATGGAGGAGCCCTCCACCACCCTGGATACCCAGGGTACCGTGTTTTGGATGCAGGCATGTACCCAGGGAAGGGGTGTGAGCTGGCTGGAGTGGAGAATAGGATGGGGAATATTAGGTACTGTGAGAAAACAGAAAAAAATGTCCTGCTGAGGGCTCCCAGGCTGGCAGTGAGCAAGCCGGGAGTGGGCCTTGGCAGTGTGTTCTCCCTTTTCCTACGTTTTATCTGTGTGCTCCTGGATTGTAAAGAGTCCATGGCAAGACTTCTTCCACAATGTGGACTCACTTGCACAAGCTCTTTCATCATTTAAAATGCAGCAATTGGATAATCTCTGCCTCTGAGGTGTTCCCCCTCCCCCTGGTCTGGCTGGATTTCCCTGCTCCAGGCTTGTTCCTTATAGATAGATGGCTGAGGAATAGAGAACTGGGCAACTGATAAAAGAAGAGGCAGAAACCTGCTGTGCCAACCATGCCTTAATACCATGGTTTTCTAAGATCCAGTCTTGTGGGTCAAGGAGTAGGAGTGAGTAACTCACCCCCAGAGAAGCAGCAGTGGGCTGCAAGAGCAACGGCATTTGGAGGGGCAGGAAGGGAGCGCAGCAAGCTCATCCCCCTGCCTCAACAGAGCAGGTACAAACTCTGCAGATGAGTTTTAAAATGCTAAAAGCTGATCCTCAAGCAAGCCCAGCTGGAAGCTCATACCACCCCACGCACAGGCACCAACCTCCGGCACCACAGTCTCAAAGGGTTCATTTAGATAAGACATGAAATGCTGCTATCCTATCACTGCAAAGAGCTTTTCACTAGTGGACACAGGTGTCTTGGGGCAGGTGGAGCTGGGGACAGACCAGAATTATTGCTTGCCAACTTCCTAGCCAAGCCAGCAGCAAGCCTCAGAGTACTGTGGATATCCTACACTGCTCCAGGACAGCATGGCCTGCTCGGCTTGTCCCCTGCAAAACAGAAGGAAAAAAGTGCAGGGAAGCTCTTGGCTTCTCCCTCTGCCCTCAGTGGCTTTTTCACAGACACTGCTATGACAACTAGTGCATATTTTGGTTTTGGGGTAGCAGAATGTGTTTCCTTGGGAAGTGATGGGGTAGTTACATGACTCTGGTTGGTGTATTGTCTATTCACAGGACAGAAACACCACTCTTAAAAATACACATATTTGAATGGGCAAAAAACTTTTCCTTGTCCTTCCTAGGACTAGGACCAGTGTCCTAGTGTACCAGAGATATGAAATCGTGTTTTTTTTTTTTTTTTTTTTTCCTCACCTGTTTATGTCCAGAAGGATTTAACCTCCAGGATCTGTCACTTTGGGCTACTCTCCTTTAGGTGGCACTGTTACCACTTCCAAGAGGGATAGCTGCTGGGCGTGCTGCTGAACAGGGCTGAAGCTGGGCCAGGACCTTCATTATCACTGGGCTAATAATGAGCCAGAGCAGGTCAGGAGGGACCCAAGACAGCAGGGCTGCTCGTGATACTTGCTCTGAAGAGTCTTCATGGTATCACTTCAGTTCCCACCAGGCAGTTTTCACTTTGGAGTATCTCTCACAGCATAAACTCAGCGTACGCCTCTTCAAATTAAGTTTGAAGTAGTTCTCAAAGTCAACAAGGAGTTATGAGTGCATATCTGAGGACCTGAACTAATTATTCTTCTAATTAAGTAATAGTTAAAAACAGCTGTCCGTAGGCACTGCAATCATTACTTTTCATAGATAGCTGAATGCCTGTGTCAGAACCACTGCTTTCATTTTTTTGTCCACTGCCTGAGTCACCATCTGCTTTGATTGCCCAGGCTTTTCCCCAGAATAGTAAATTGGTCTCGCTGACATTTAATGGATCTGTATGAAGTTCTGCTACACGCTGTGCACTCCTCTATGCCCATTAAATTAATCTTGTCTGTTAAATTTTCAATTGAGAAGGAGAGATGGTTAGAGGATACAATTCAGCGTGGTCTGGAAGAGCCGGAAAACAATCCAACAAAATCGAGGCAAAATGGTCAGGCAACCTTGAGGGTGCTACAGCAAGTGCTGAAAATTGGGAAGTGCTCAAAGAAACTGCCAGTGTGGCCCAACACTCTTTACTACATCTTGACACTCTTTCTCCCATGGCTAAAGATGCTTAGTGGACTTTGCAAACACTCATTTGGGGGAAAACTGTGGTGGCACCAGTAAGAGCAGATCAAATCCTGCATAAAAGTCTGTGTAAGGCTCTTTGTTCGCATCTGGAGGACTGTGCAAGAGCCACCTCTGTGCATGGGCACAGCTCAGTCCCTCTGACTGCACTGGGGAGCTGACATTGAGAAATCTTTTAAAGAACATTGGTGTTTCCCCCAGCTTTGGAGACAGAACAGAAACAGCATAAGCAAGACAAGACTATCACGGGCATGGGGACATCCCTACCTGTGTGCAAAACACCAGTCCTCGGGTGGGCTTTTAAGACTCAGTCCAGTCCTCATGGCCTGGGAGAGGACTTTCCAACAGAAATTAACCTCCAATACAGAGAATAACCTCTGTTTTAGAGATTTTTGTGTGGCGCAAGGAGACAGAGACATACCAAGATCAGGCTATAGGTGACTTTCAGCCCAAGAAGGTTCCCTAGCACTGAAGTAGGATTGGGCCCTCTGTTTACTTAGCAGTACAGAGCTGTCACTTGAACAAACCAACCCCAAACTTCTCTGGAGTAAGGCTCCACCTCATTCCTGAATGCATGTTATCCCCTTGCCAAACTGCAGTCCTACTCAGATCTCAATCATTCTGCCTGTAGGCGTCTCAGAAACAAACACACACAATTTTTATTATTTTCATAATGGAAAAAAAAAAAAAGTTTCTTCTTTTTCCATGCTGCCCTAACTCAAAGCCAGCCAAAGATATTTTGTTCAAGTTTTCAGACAATAATGCCATCTCAGAAGATGTCTACAGATCATATTTTCGAATGCCACTCACAGACTTGGAAGCCTGTGTCTATGTTGCAAGGCAATGGACTGTGCAGTTATGCAATTACTTGAGTAGTCCCAGATCATCCCAACACAAGTACGCTCTCAAGCACTGAAATAAAAACAGAGCAGCCTTTAGGCTTCCCTGGAGCTCTTAACTGAGACAGGCAAGTACCTCAATTATGAATTCAGATCTTTGGTGCTGCAAATAGCCTTCTGGAAGTGCCCACTTGCCTCCTTTCCCTAAAAATGAAGCCTAAGGTACCTGTCCTCCTAATGTGGGTACCAGACCTAAGTGCCTAAAGGATAACAACCATTGGGCTTGTGTGTGCTCATCACCCATGGAAGCTGGAGTGTCTTTGACTGGAAGAGGTCCACGTTACACAGCTCCCAGCAGCCAGGGCGGCTCCTCTGGGGCTGGATCAAGTGCCCTGCATTGCACCGGACAGTGAAGTGCAGATGTATGTATAAACCATATATATACCCCATATATATACTCCAGGATGGCCAGGCAAGCCCAAAAAAGACTGATGTGTGGGCTGAACAAGTAAGCAAGTCCAACAGTAGGTTTGGAAAAAATCTACGTCTCATTCTTCCCAAGCTTGAAGGTGCTTATTTTTCATAGGTATCTCTTTTATTTTGTTTTGTTTTTGTTTTTGTTTTTAAAATAAATTTATTATTACTATTTTTTTAAACCTCCAAGACCCCCAATGTACTGCTCTTCACAGTAATGCTGCACTCAGAGCAGTATTACTGTGAAGCCCCAGCTGGCCTGGTTCTGATAGTGCAGAGGAGCTGGGGAGACGAGGCACAGCTCTGTCTGGCCAGGACTTGGAGAGGACTCTATTAAATAAAGTCCCCGGACACAGTCACTTGAGAAGGCATTCTCAGGACAGATCTAACACACTCCAACAGGATGAGCCTGAAAACTCAGCTGCAGCAGCTGTTCTCATTTAAAACACATCCAGAGGAGACGAAAGAGATATGCCCAAACTTTCAGAATTCCTTCAGCAAAGTGTGAATGATGCATGAGATGAAAAATCTCTCCCCAGTGGACAATGCACAGACAAAGCCATGCAGACACGGCTGTGTCCTTTCATTCATTTATTTATTTATTTTTATTATTTATTATTTTATTTTCCTCTGCTTTAATCAAGGACACTCCACAGTCAGCTGGAAAAAAAAAAAAAAAAAAAAAAAAAAAAAAAAGGCTCTACAAATGCCCATCGGGCCCAGAAATGTCAAGACTAAAGAAAAATAGAGGGGAAAAAAATCCCTTGAGAAGGTATGTAAAATATTTAGAACTTTTTTTAAATCCTGTTTTTTTTTTTCAGTTCAGTCAAGCTCCCCCCAGCAAGGTCAGCTCCTACTTAGGGAAAAGTGTGAACCATGGTATTTGTTCAAAGGTAATATTTCCCACTAATATAATACAATACAAAACAGAAACAAAACTGAATAAAGTGGTTCAGAATTTATGAAGACTGAAGCTCAGTTTTTTTTTTTTTTTTTTCTTCTCTCCTTACATAATATTGTAAGTTTACTTGTTTCTTCCAAAAGTAGGCAAAGAGTCAATCAAGGACATTATCAAAACCTTGGGTCCTACTGCTGGTGGTTATCTGCCAGTTGGGACAACTGCTTAACCTGAGGTGGTACCGAATAGATGGGCATCAGGTGAAGCAGGTCCAGACTAAAATAAATAATACCTGCGATTCCTTCATAGTCACTGTGGCCATCTGTCAAACTTCACTCGTTCTTTCTTGGATTTAGTGAACAAATAAGCTTCTCTAGTTATTGACAACATTTTCTATACGTGCTAAATGTAGTCTCCTAAATACTGAAGTAATGCTACTCCTACTTTGGAAACCTTTGTAACAGTGACCATTCTGCCTGATCTGTGGTGAGCAGGAACAGTAGATAAGTACTTTGAGAAAGCAGATCTTTTCCTTCATCCATCGCTTTTTGTTGACTAAATGCATGGATTATTTTTGCATTTGTTTGCAAGTGTCAATATCTCAGTTACATCCCCTATTCCTGCTATAAATCGGGGACTGGGAATTTTAAGTTGCTATGTCTGCTGCATCCATAAAAACATCCTGAAAGTCCTTCATGCTTGTAACAAAGGCTTCAGTTGCAATTCTTTCTCTTCCAGGTTCCTGAACTTTTATTCTTAAATATATGGTATCAAATGTATTTCCCTCCTCATAGTAAAAATTGCAAAGAAATTACAGGCTTTGCTTCCAAGAACAGGATTTCAATGGCTATGAAATACATTCGGGCAAGTGACTGATGTAAAGCCAAAGTATCTTTACAATGTTAAAAAGTACCCGTTGCACCTACCTGCCTGAAAAAGTGCTGTGTTGTTATCGCGAAGACATCAAACCCACAGCTGGCCCTTTTAAGCTCATCTCGAATATTGCTTAATTGCCGGGACTGCTCATCGCACTTTTCCTTCAGTCTCTGGATGAACTGCTTTTCTGCTTCTCGACTCTCTCCTGGTTTAGGGGAGCATCCGTTCTTTGGGGTGGTTGACCTTTGCTTGGGATGTCCTACAAAAGAGAGAAGGAAGGATGATCAAGGTCAGTTACTTTACGGGTAAGGACATAATCTTTATGTGTATCTAAAGCCTTTGGGAATCAGTCCTGCAAAATAAAAACATCTGTAGCATTCACGCAGATGGGCAATGACTTCCAAAAAAAGAAAAAAAAAAGAAGAAGAAAAAAAAGTAAGAGCACAGCAAAATATGTTTTCCTAGAGGCTAAAGCTCAAAGCTTTTAAAGTCATTTCACCTCAGGATATGAGCCTGAAGGTCTGCTAAGAGTTGAGGAGAGTTCTCCTCATTGTGTCTTACTGAGAACTGAGGTTGTTAGAGTCAGGGTTCAGCTCACCCATGTTAGACATCTGCAGAAACCGAGGCTTGCCTCTTGATGTGTGATGCCAGATTCACCTCAAAGTCAATTCCAGAAAAGTGCACGTGTAGGTTGAGAGATTCACCTCATCCTACTGTGGATGTGGAAAGAACTCATATGACCTTTACACTCTACACTTGTTTTCTTTGGCCACTTGAACTCCAATTGTGGAGCAATCAGCTCTGCACTGACTCACCATCCATGAGGGCCAAACCCACAGATTCTTACCAAAGCCCTTGGTGCTTGAAAGAGGACCATGAAATAACAGTACTTGGGAGGGTCTGTATATGGGAAAGCAAATCTGGTAGCAAGAAAAAAGATAGGTTCTGACCTCACATAGGGATAGGGTGCCCCAGGAAGGTGCTAAAGCGAGCTTTGTCTTTCCTTTCTGTCTCTGGTGTAAGCTAGAGCCATAAAGAGGCCTGTGTGAAATTTTATCAGCATTTGGTAACTCAGTAAGGACACTGGCTATCTTATACCAGATGGCCGTGCTCCTTTTAGCAAAATCAGAGCAGTCAAGGCAGCATGAGCTGAATTTGTACATTTTTGCATATCCATATTTGTCAGCAAATTCTGGGTACAGCCATTGTTTCAGTACCAAGCTACAGGTATGTTAGACTACAGGCAGAGACAATAAAATGTATAACTCAAACTTTACAGTCATGTCCTCTCTTTCTGGACTTGTCTACACTGAGAATGTAGCATTTTCTTTTGCTACCACACCTGGAATTGCTAGGGAAGATGACTAATTGAACAAAACCCCATAAAACCTTCACTTAGTGTAGCTGTCTTCATGGAGACACCAAGTGGTGGTAGGGATCACAGCACTGTGTGTGCTTGCTCTTGATAAACTGCTAGAGTGAAGTGAGATTTTTATCCTAAATTCATATCCTGCTTGAGATAACTATCCATTTCTCTGGAGGTTAATACCTGGTTATGAGGATGAAGCAAGAAAGGGCAGTGCTCTGGTGGCATCAGGTTGCTCAAGCCATTACTTGGCCATTGTATTTTGTCTTTATCTTAGCTTTCTGAGAAGCCTCCCCTGAAAACATTTAGGGTTAGCTGGGCAACACCTTTGCAAAGCTTACTCAGCCTTCTTACTACTCTCAGTTTCACATCAGCTGATGCTTTTTAACTCTTTCCTGAATACTGTTCAGGAATCTATGGTTCTCTTCCTTGGTTTCTCCCACTAGTCTCAAGCTTTTAACCCAGGAGCTAGAATCAGTAAGAAAAAGTGAGAAAATAGAGTCAGACACCTTGTTTTCAGGTGTTACTAGAGGTGCTTCATCACAGTAATGCCCCAAGAGTGTACTCCTACCATTTCTGATCTGTGCCCAGTTTACATGGAGCCACTGGGAGCATATCCTCCAACCTGCTCAACTATGTTCTTGCTCCAGTCTAAACTTACAGGGAGCCAGCCCCAGCAGAGATGCTCCCTCATGTCTTCAAGTATCTCATGCTGCTGCTGCTGCAAAGAGACACAGCTACAAAACAGACTTTAAAACTCGCTGTGCCCATGACCCATATTTGCAAAGAGGAATACCACGTTTTGCAACATGTCAAGATTCACTTCATGATGTTGCAAGACCCAAATAACACAATAGAGGATGTCAAAGAGGACTTCCTGGCATTAAGAACCAGCAAAGTCATTGATCTCTATTTTCATGTCAATTTAAGCCTGTTCACTCTTTCTCCCTCCCTTCCTCCCTTCCTCCCTTCCTCTCTCTTTCTCTCTCTTTTTCTCTCTTTCTCTCTTTCAATCTCTGTTTCTCTTTTTCTCTCTTTCTCTGTTTTTTCTCTCCCTCTCTCTTTCTCTTTTTCCAAGAATGATATTTTCTTACAGATTCTTTCATTTTGGGCTTTCATTAGGGGCTGTCTATTTCATAAAGGGGCTCTTAACTTGACCATAGGTATTAGCGCAAAATAAGCCATTTGTAAAAACAACAGCCATAAATATCTGTCTTTTTAGTATAAAAATCTCTGTTTGTTTAGGCAGCATTGTGATGTTACAAGAGAAGCCACAGATAGGAGTGTAGGAGGAAGCCCTTGAAATCAGTCCAATTTTAATTAAAACAGGAACACAACAATGGGATAAAACCCATTGTTTTATTTTATATCTTTCTAGCTTTCCTGTTCAGTGGAAGATTTCAAGTGCATATCTCCATGTTGTCCTTGTCAGTATTATAAGCTGTCCTTTTAAATTAAACTGTGATATTCTCCTCAGGGATAAATCTGAATTTCTCAGTTCATTTGGGCCTGAAAAGCAGCTTACTAAGCTTATTCTACCACTGATGTTTCTCTTCTGTTGCTCTGCACAAAACAGGGTGTATGTTAATGATGCTGGCCCTGATCCTGAATGTCCTTTGTGCTGGTGGTGGGACCAGGGGAACAGATCCACTGTTCATTAAAATAACTGAATGCCTTTGATCTGCTTCAAAACTCCCAGGTCTTTTTTATTTACCTGAGCATTTGAATTAAGGTGTCATAACAGGTAGACAGTCATAATTAACTCAGTCCATGAGGACTTATGTGGGGCATGCAATTTATTTGCCTCTCCGTTGTCCAACTTGCAAAATTTTGGTAAGGAAAGAATATTACTTTGAGAGTATTGGTGAGTTTTGATGTCACTGCAGCATGACAGATATCAGACTAGATGTTACGTTCCTGCAACGGAGAGGAGGGAGACCATCTGCATCTGTGTACACCTGTGTCCATACACAGATATCAGGAATAGTATTGTATCAATAGATAAACTTAAGATCCTTACAAGACTGCATTTCAAAACTCCTTTGCTAGTCTAGGAGGACTGAACCAAATTAGATCCGAGGCTAAAAAAAAAAATAATCATATTCAATCCTTCTGTAACAGGGCTAGTAAGTCAGCCAAAAATAGTGCTGATGATCAGGAATTGCATATGAGCAGGCCAATATCAGGGTCAACAGTCTAGAAATGGCACTCAGAAATATTAGAACCTATTTCATGGCCACCTATAGCTGTGCTGGAGATGCCTGTGGAAGCCATTCCTGTCACAATGTATAAATGCTGCATGGATTAGTGACCCTGGTGGGGGAAGACTGCACTGCCCCTTAGCTTTTCCTACACTTGCTCTTTGTCCTGTTTAATGGTTTCTTTGATTATTTTGTGAAACTGTTGAATAGGTGAAAAGATTCTCTTTATTGCTTTGTTATTGCTGTTATCCAAAGAATGCTCAAGGCAGCTGTAAAGAAAATAAATGAACATGAGGTTTATTTTCTTATTTGATCCTTACAGTGCTAGAGAATTTTAGGCCAGAATTTCAGACAATCAAACTTACAAAATCCTAAATGAATCTGATGGAGAGAGGGCAGGTACTCAACCTCCCAGGTACCCAACTCCCATAAAAGTTTAATTTGAAGGTTTGATGCAAAAACATCATGAATAGGAAATGCCAAATCCTAAGCCTTAAAAATCAGTCAACCAATGGAAATTTCAGCTTCTTTAAAACCCAGCAAGTCCACCATACAAATATGCTTGTGTTTCATTTTGCTTTCTAATTCTAGTGGAAGCAAACCAGCTTTGCTGTAGCATGCTTCTACAGCCACAGTCAGTGCTGGTTCTTAAACTGGATTCCCACTGTTATAAACATTGGTGAGCTGCTAGTCTGGCACTCTCTGCAGTAATTTTTTTCTTTGAGTCTCTCTTAATGACCTCACCAGATCCAAAATAGCCTGAAAATTATACAGTTCAGAGGACAGCATCAAGTTCACCTTTCTCCCTAGCTCCCGAGTAAGGAAAATTTTGAGTCTTGTTGGTGTCTAGGAAGGTTAAATTTAAGTTTCCTTTTTTATTTTGTTGGTTGGGAAGTAGAATAGCCATTGAGTTCAGTAAAAATGAGGAGACTCTTGATGCAAGTTATAGGAGCTGAAGAGCTGCTTTACATGTTTTACTCTTTACTGTCAAATGAAGAAACATGGAGTTCTACTCCCCATATTTATTATTCAAGTATCACACTGATACATATATGATATTTAAATTATTTAAGTACAGTTGGAAAAATGATTTAATGGATTAGAAGAGAGCAAGCACAACAAAATAGTTGGTACTATTCACACTCATTTCAGAAACATTTAAAATCAGTCAAAAGGCCAGCCTTACAAAAGTCTTCAGGTCCCTTATATATTTCTTAATGTGCATAAGTAGACATAAATAGAAATAAGTTCTCTTCATTTTAGTACCTAAACAACAGCATTTTTTAGAAATACTATAGCCATGTGTTTGCATCTAATATTAAGGGGTAAATTGACAATGCCCCAATAGCAGTCTGGAGCTCATTTCTATAGATGATCTCTTTCCTAATTATGCATGGAAATAATGCATGAAATACATTGTTTCTGCACAACAGTGACAGTAGATTCAAAGAAAAACACTATCACTTCAAGTAATCGTTTGAGGTGTCTTTTGTTTCACTATGTCTGTTCTCTTTTTAAATAAGAAAATTATAGTGATACAAGAAATGTCCCTATGCCCTTAAACATGTAATAGCAGCAACTCTTTGTTTTGAAAGAGAGATGATTGCAAGGTGGCAACAAAGAAAACATAAAGCTATTCAGCTCATGCATTGCTATGAAAAAGCCTGCTGTACTCACAGCCAGCTCAATGAACCTTGGACATAATCAATCTTCACTCAACAATAGTAGGTCCCAGATTTCAGTGTATTAACTAGAGATGCAGAGTTGGCAACTTTAAATCTTCCCTGAAAGAGTGCTTTTGGGTTCATAAATACCTGGTGAATGGAGCTTGGTGGCTGTTACTGCTGATCGCTTAGGGGATGAGACAGCTGGTCTGCTAGCATCCTGATCTTTTTGTACTTCTTTCTTCACGCCTGTTTCAGAAAAAAAAAAAAGGTAGAAAGAAACCCATTTTTATAATTCAGTTTGTAATTGCAGAGAACTATTTCACTAAGATACATATCAGGATGGCAAAATACAAATATTTCACCAAAATACATACTGGCATTTGCACGGAGAAAATGATGCTACACGGTACTTCTGTGTTGGATGCCAACTTGTCACTTTTGCAAGCATGACTGTGTGCATGTGGCTGAGCTGACATGCACAGCAATGGAGAAAGGCAGAAGAAGGCCTTACAAACTACCTTGGTTCTTTGGCCATCTGCACAGTGATCCATTAAGGCACAAACAGCTACACAGATAGCCCATCCTAGCTGTTCTGGGCTCTGTGTCCCATCTCTAACCTTCTGTGCATCCTCAGCTGTTCTGGGCAGGAAGAGAAGTTGAGGTGAGACTGTGCAGAGCTGACTTCAGTCACCTGCCTCTTCTGCAGGGCACTGCTCTATCCACTTTTTCCCTAGAGGTCACCCTTCCCAGTTAGAAAGTGCCTTTCATAGAGATTAGCTTTGCCAAGAAGATCTCCTACAGGCAAGAGAAGAGCTCCTGCAGAGCCAGAAGCAGGCAGGAGGTGTCAGGGCTCTGCTGGATGCGGTGCCCCAGGCAGGAGGGTCAATGTCTGCAAAAGAACAGAGAGGTGCAACACACCCAGTGCACAAACCTAAAGCATGCTGTGCCAATGCAGGACACAACAGGACCACACGGTTGCCTTGCTGTCCACAAGGCTGAACCGGCACCTGGTCTGTGTTCACCTGTGACCCAAGCACGTGCCAGGCTGCCTGCCCTCCTTCTTCTCCTCTCTGTGACTCTCCAGATTACTCCTGACCTCTGCCTTTCTCCTTTCTCCTGCAGCCACTCGTCCTTCCCACTGACAACATGATGCCCCAGGGCTGTCTTGGGTTACGATCTCCAGAAACTTTGTGCGAGCTTTTTCCTTTGCTTTTGCAGTGGGAGATTCCTTGGTTACAGGCTCAGGATGGTCTGTTGGTTGTTCAAGCTCTGCAGTCAGATCAGCCACACAAGCTCAGCTTGCCCTTTCTGCCCACACAACTGCCACAAAAGTAGCCGTGGGGACTATGCTGAGTGTGTGAATGCAAAAACCCTGCCCTGCTGTTTTACCCATGGTGTGACTGTCACAGCCACAGGATTTCAAGCAGAAAACACTCCCAAGGAATTAAGAATGAACAACAAGAAGAAGTTAATCCCTCAGACATTAATGTATTTTCCTGTTTGCTTTCCTTTTTAACAGTTAGTGCTTGTTGGGGGTTGCACAGTTTGCAGGACTGTGTGGCAGCCCCTGGATTCAGAGGAAAAGCAGAGTGTTTTTTGTTTGTTTGTTTTGGTTTGTTTTTGTTTTTGTTTTGTTTTGTTTTGTTTTGTTTTTTCAAGAAGGAAAAACGTTTGCCTTATTAGCTTTCACATCTCTCATGAGTACCTTCACAGAAGTCTTGTAGGAAAATGACCCACTGAAGCTGAAGTATCTGAAGCAGGAAAAGAAAAACATATTTTCTTTGTGCTGTCTAAAGAAAACACCAGTCCAAAAACTAACAGTGTCTTGCATTTTGCTCAATACAAATGTGCGCTGGCTATTTCAATAGTGGAGAAAAGTGGTAATTTTATATGGGGATCATAACTTTCAGGGACACTTGCTGGATGACTAGCTTTCTCCCATCTGTAAAGCCACAGTTGGTCACAACTGCAGTATCAGGCTTATCTTTGATGCCTTGATCACCCTTCCACATCTGCCTGGGTCAGGACTTGCAAGCAGCGAGCTGCAGATGCAGCATTCGCCACGCACCACAAGCTGTGTGGTTCATGTTTTCTAGCACTGTCTCAGCATTTCCTTGTGGAGCATGCCTGGGAAGAGCACAGGTACAGAGACAAGCCCTGAGTCCAACTGTATTTACGAGAAGATGGCACAGGAGGAGGTCTAACACCCTCTCTGACTTCATCCCACCAAATCGCCCCATCAGTCATCACTAGCTGGTAAAGACTGAACTCTTCATACTTTGGTCCATCTCCTTTTTCTCTGCTGTTTCTAAATTGGAGATGTTGAGGCTGCAATTCTTGTTTGTGATGAATACTTTCTGCAGCAAAGTGACTGAGGACATAAATTTCCCACATCTGCCACCTGCTACACTGCACTTTACTACAGAGCAGGACATAAAACAAGCTTCTGGTGCCATGTCATTACTAAGGACTGAGTGAAAGCAACATGAGATGGAAGTTGTGAGACAAAAACAGAGCTTGCTTTATAAGACATAGTTTATAAGGTTTTAGATTTGAGCATTACTTTTTCCAAGGCAGTAAGGTCTTGGTTTTATTGTGGTTTTCAGAATAAGAATATGGTGTGTAAATGGGCCATGCACCAAGATCCTCTGTAAATTTTCCTACAGCAAATGTCAAGCACATGCAGTGGTAGAATCATAGCAGAAATATGTTTTCCTCATGTTTTCAGTGGTAACAAGGGGCATATAAATGCTTAACTACTTCTGGTTTTGAGAAGTTTTGAATGAGGAACACCTGGGGAATTAGTTCAGGCTCTTAACCTTAATCACAAAGCAAAGAAGAACAATTCCCCAATTAGAGCTCAGATAAAAACAAAACAAAACAAAACAAAACAAACAAACAAACAACAACAACAACAACAACAACACAGAGAAAAGCAGTAAAAAAGCCCTGAGAGCTCAATCACTCTGCAGAGTGCAATGTGAGGTGTGTGCATGGCCAGAGCCATGCATGGATGGTGGTGCCCGTCAGGGCCTGCTGCACAGGACAGATCAGCAGAGTGAGCCTCAAGCAGGTTGTGACAAAGAGGCAAGTAAATATCTTGGCAAGGATGGGAGAGAAGGATTAATAACAAAGGGGGTAAATGGAGATAACTGCCCTCTATCAGTTTGTAAGCTTATTTGGGTTTTCTTTCCCAAGCTGAAGCATCCTGCCTGTTGCTCTGTGACCCTCCTTAGCAGGGAGGGTTTTAGGAAGTGTGCAGAAGGCAAAAGACAGGACAGTCCCCAGGAGCAAAATGCTATTGCTCTGCTAAACTCACCACCCATGAGGAAATCTTAAGAAAAGAGATGTCCCTGGCATCAGACTTCAATTAAAACTTCAGCTGAAAGTTTTCCTAAAAACTGGGTTTGTTCTTTTCCTTTCTAACAACAGCTGTTAGCTTGTTAAAAGAAACATTCATAAACCACGTTGATTTCAAGACAAGTTCCTGCAGGAAAAATTAATTTCTAAATGATGAGAGTTTGGGTTCAGAATTTTTCATTTCCCAGAAATCTGGAATTTCAAGTTTAAAATAGTCTGCCCAAAGGCTTAAAAAAGGAGAGCGTTGGTGTGATGATCGACATGGTACTGTATTGCAGGGCATGGCACAGTGCGAGGTTGTGCAGTTTGAGCTTTTTACCTACAAGCGTCCAAGAAGTAACTCAAAAGTACATGTAAAAAGTTTGATATTCCCCTGTCACTTAGGAAACAAGACAAACCTTTTGGTCATTACAATGGGCTTGAAAGCATGGAAAGCCTTAAATAACGCTCTGATCATCATATTGCGTATGAAAAGTCAAAAGGTATAGTGCATACAATCAACATAATAGAAAATGCACAAAATACCAATTTGCACTGTTGCATTTTATGTTTACATAAAATACAATTAGTACACTGTGCACTGTTTGATTTAGATTTTATTTTTTAAAGTGTATTAATTCTGACCTAGAACACACTTTACTTCAAACTCTAACTATTGTTGCCTGCAGGCTGGAAATGTGGAACTCCAGTTAACTCTGTACTAAATGATAGTATAAATCTCTCAAAGTTTCCTCTCTTTTAAAAGCTATTCTTGCATGCAGAAATAGAAATTTCAGGCCATAAGGTAACTGTCAACATAAATACTTGCTGGTGTTTTCTATGGCTGTGATTACAAATGCATCCCAATGCACAGTTCTGTAAAGGTATTTGCATTTCCTAATTAACACACAGTCTGCTTCAAACCGAACAGAAGGCGCTAAGACAAAATCATTAGAAATAAATGTAAAAAACACTTCAGACATGTTAAATCATTCAGCAATCACCTGGAAGATAGCAGACGAAGAAAGCTGCTTGTCCACTCTCCCATCAGTGCTGAACGCTAGTCCAGGAACCAGAGCTAAACAAGCATTATCCGAGACATCTCCAGGGCTAAATACATGTGCAGAATCAGCACGTGTATTTACCTGTACCTTTCTAAGTCTTTAAAAGCCAGTACGATGGGATAGGCTTCAATCTGCTTACACACTTCAGATTGAAAGCTTTCTATTAAATTACACACTGAGTATTTATTCCAAAGCAGAACCTAACACGCTGCAGACACCGTTAACAATTCAATGGGACAGGCTTGGTCAGACTCCAGGTGTTCTCAGGTGTGTTTTATAAGTTAACTAACACATGTTGTGAGTTTGAAAACCCCAAAGAAGTGTTTTCACTCACTCACAGACACAGATAGCCACTTGGAGCTTGCTTCTGCCTTTCCCCCTGACACCCATGGCTGGTCATGTCCTTGGTGAGTAATGACACTTCCACGCACGCACTGCTTGAGACAAAATGAGCAAAGCTGGAAATATGATGGATTCTGTGGAATAAGAGCAGTCTAATTCTCTCTAGAGACTCTAAGTCCTGTGATCTATGAGACACTGAAAGGCTTTGAATAAATAAGTAGATGTAGAAGAAAGACTACATATTTGTTGAACTAGAAACTGCTAACGCTTGTACTTTTCCCTTTGTTTTTGTTTCAAATGTAAAGTCAATCTGATGAGGAAAAAAAAGATAAGGACAAGGGCTATTTCATCAACTTGTCTCAAAGTGATTGCTTTCTTTATTTATTAAAAAAAGAAGTCTCTGTCTGGCATTCAAAAAATAAAGGAAAAAAATGAAGAAACGGACTGTTCTTTGGACTAAATAGAAAAACTCAGAGTAACTTAGAACACCTGAAGTTAGCTGCAGAGGTAAGACAGCTACTCTTCCTCTTACTGTCATTTTACATGGATCCCATGGCATTTTACTGTTACTTCCTTAGTGAGTTGTGCTATGGAGAGTTTCAGAGTGAATTTCCTGGGAAAGAGGTTGAAAAAATTGCAGTTGAATGTCCCACTTTCACATGCAGCATAGTGCTCTGTATCCCTATACCCAGTACAGGAATGAATGCAAACCACCATGTATTTTAAAGGAAAGTGTTTGCTTTTAATGGAAAGTGTTTGCAAAGGAGAACACAGCAGCATCCGACTCATCCCCCTCCATATCTGCAAGCCCACTGGTGCTCATTTTTCCCCAACTCATGCTGACCTTAGCTCATCCCTCTCCCTCCTGTTGAGGTTGTCTTGTCTGGATTTTGCAGCTGATTAAAAGAAGCAGATTTTACACTGCGAGCTTGCCGGTGAGGGCTGGGATAACACTGGCCTCCTATTTTTCATCTTGACTGATTGTATTTAGCAGTCTGCCCCGTTACGTATGATTTACTGGTACTTGTAAAAGCTCAGGAATTGACTGGGTTAGTTTCTGAACGATACTTTTGATCGTCTTTAATTTAATGGGCCAAGTAGAAACCAGCTGCTCAAGTGAATTCTTTATTGCTACTGCCATTGCACATGAATTATGATGTTTCTTATGGGGAATAACAGTCACTTGTCTGTGAGATAAACATTACATAATAGCCAAGCTGAAATAGGTATTCTGTAACATGCACACCCCAAAACCCCACAACAAGACATAGAGAATATAAAACCCTTCAGCTCTCTAATTTCATAGACTGGTGTCTGACAAGTCCAGCCTGCTGGATAGAGCTGAGAGAGGTCTGGAACAGGAGGCAACCTGATGGTTGGGAGTTTGGATCAGGAGTGCGGGCACACACAGGGGAGCCCAGAGCTGTATCAGTATCTGACAGCAAGCCAAATTTTCAAAGTACAGCACAGTTCTGTGGGGTTCTGTATTCTGAGAGAAGGATGTGGCTGAACGAGACTAGACAGGGTTGAGGAAGCTGTATTACATGAAGAGAATAAAAACTGCAGAGTGGTCAGTGTCCTCTTTGAGATGTAAACCTCAAATCCTTATACACAATGATTGAGATAAACTTTTTTTTTTTTTTTTTTCCCCTGAATTTTATACAAGTCCTACTGTTTTCGTGAGAGCCAGGTACTTGGTTCCCCAGAGCAGACCTACCATTCAGCTCTCTTCCAAGTTACTCCTCCAGAGTGTGTAGGAGAGCACCACACTACAAAATAACACATCAGTGGCACAACATTCGTACATATGTGGGCCAAAGATGTTCTTGGCACACAGAATTTTACACACCTCCTGTGCTGGAGGGACCAATCCTCTGGTCCAGCCTGCTCTTGACCTTCTTACCATCTTGATGGCCCTCCACTGGGCTCACTTCAGTATGTCACATCGTATGTTACATTGTTCTTGTCCAGGGATTCCCCAGACTGGACACAGTTGTGAGTGGCCTCAGGTGCTGAATGAGGGGAAGTGACTTGATCCATGTTCTTGGTAATACAGCCCAGTATACAGCTGGCCTTTCTTCCTGCAAGAACACATTGCAGAGCAGCTTTCCAACCAGCTGGCCCCAGCCATGGGCCCTATTGCATGACATTATTCTCCACCATCCGCCTTTGCTGAACATCATGAAGTTCCTGCTGACACGTTTCTCCAGCCTGCTGAAGTCCCTCTGAACTGCCGCCCTCCCCTCCAGCATACTGACTAGTTCCCTCTGATTTGCTATCTTCTGTCAACTTGCTGAGGGAGTGCTCTATCCCATTCAGGTTTTCAATGAAGATGGTAAGCAGTATTTGCTGAGTATCAACCCCTAATGGATGCCAAAATAACTGTCTGCCAGCTGGGCTTTATACCTCTGATTTCAACACCCCGATGCTGATGCTCTAGCCACTTTTCCACCCACCTTAATTGATCATCTGAGGCCTGCAGAAAGTTGAGATACTCTAGGACCTTCCCAGACAGTCAAAGAAGAACCTGAGCATGAAAAGGGAACTGCAGAAAGAAGGTTCAGGCCATATGCATGCTTTTATTTTTCTTCTTTTTTTTTCTTTCTTTTTTGGGGGTCCAAATTATGACAGAATTAGGTCCTGGTTTGATTTAGAATCTGAATTGTCCCATGGTGAGCATTAACCTATGGGGTTTGTAAAACAGATCCCCCAAAGGGTGAGAAATTGTTCATCTGCTTTCTCCGAACATTTCTTTCTGCAGATATTTCCACATTTTCAGATAAATTTAAAACAGAAAATGCAGTATGTGTGTGCATCAAAGATCACATATTTTTATCAATGTGTGGAAGGAGGAAGACTGTATGTTTTCTAAGGTGGAACTTGGTGTAAAGTTCCAGATGGAGAGCTACTTCCACCTAAGTCTTTAAACAGAATATGAAGCAGTAACAGAAATATGAAGCACTAGTTGGGTTATCACTGCATTTCTCAAAACAGCTAAGAAGTTTAAATGAAATTAAAGATCTATCTCAGTTTTTCCTCTCAAGTATAATGTGTTTTTTTTTGTTTTTGTTTTTGTTTTCCCATCTTCTATATGTTGACAAGTATGCAAATTGAAAAGGGGTCTGATAACACACAAAAAAATGGCTGTGCAAGACACTGAATGCTAATTAACTGCAATTCTTCCATAGACCAGTCAAAAACCATTTAGTTCATGTTTTCAAAACAATTTTCATGACAATGAATTACCACTGCTATTGTCTCTTGCCAGAGTTTTTTTTGATCATCTGAATCACTGCAAAGCAGCAACTATAAGAATCCATTTTAATTAATTAAAGGTGATCTATGCTCTAGTCCAATTTCTTTGTCAAGCAAACTGAGTGCTATATCAGGAGTATAATCTCTCTTGAGAAGTTTTTTTTGTGTGTTTTTTTTGTTTGTTTTTGTTTTTTTGTTTTTTTGTTTTTTTTTTTTTTTAAATGAGAATTTGCAGCATAGGTGCTCTTCTCAGGCAATATCTAATACATTAAAGCTTCAATGTGATCTTTGTTATTTTCTACTCATCAGTACAGGTAGATATGCTCTTTTTTGAATTCATTTCTTACTCATACATAATTAAAATCATGTACCTCTCTGAAATACAAATGCATTTCTTACATCACCTGACACTCCACTCTTTCGGAAACTTTCTTTGTATTTAAAAGACCGCAATCCTTTTTATGAAATACTTTCCCTCCTCTTTACTTTCATAAAAGATGCTGAATACAACACATATATAATGTCTGTGCACTTTAGCTGTAGCAGTGGATCACTCTAAAAACCCTAGTTTAGTAACCACGATGTCTTGCACAGGAGGTTGGAAGTATGTGTTTATAAAATGCTTATGCATCATCAAGCTCTACTGCAATTATTACTAGGTGATTGTTAAGAGTATTATACCTAGGATATCTATTGCACCATTCTCCACATACACAGAGCAGAAAGAAGATATTGTGTTTTCTCTGCTTTTCAAAAGTTTTACTATATGGATGAGTTGGGTAGCACTGCTCATGGGACAACTTAGCCTTCCAATGTTGACTGAATGGAGCTGGTGACTTCTTATTTAATGCAAGATTCACCCATATGGTCATGCTATTTATTCACTTTCTCTTATGGGAATGTATGCCTTATTTTCACAATGGTGTTGGCTTGTGTCAGAAGTCCTTTCTGCTGGAGGCAGGGACTTCAGATGAACCACCTACACTTTTATCCTCTAAGGCTACTCTGGCATCATAGTGCTGGATATCTTATACATAATGTTGATGTATGCTAACCATGGACATGATAAAACATAAGACTAAACCCATGTCCAGCTAAGACTTTTTTGAGATGTATTGCTGATATTGAATCTTCCCTTAGATGCTCCTGGATCCAGCATTTAAATGAAAGTACCAGGAAAGTCACACTCTACACCTAGCCTCAAAACTCAAATCCGGATCTCTTGTACTTGCATTCCCTTTGTGAACAAAGACTACTTTCAGTACAGGGGCATCCAACATGGGGCATCACTGGAACAAGGTAATCTGTAGTTCCATTAATTTGAGAACATCTTGAGTATTTTCTCTTATATTATTCCATGTTCCTACACCATAGTTGCTCTCCTATTCTCTGGATTCTCTGTGCAAGCAACTGCCATTATGTGATAGCTTGGTAGAATATTATAAATTTATTATTTCTGCTGTTTTCAAGACATTTCATCCCTGCTCTGCTTAGAGTTGCCTGCTACATGCTGCCCTTACTTTCCTTTCAGCTTGGAGCGCTGGTGAAAGTTTCTTCTTTGCTGCTGACTGCCTTCCTGAGCATGGCATTCATTTCACAGAAAACATGCAGGTGTCAGAGACATGTGGTGGTGTCGTGGTTCTGCTCAAGTGGGCAGCCGAGCTCCACCACAGCCGCTCTCTCACTCCCCCTCCTCAAAGAGGAATGGGGAGAAAATATGTGAAAAGGGCTCAAGGATTGAGATAAGGACGAGAAAATCACGCAATAATTATTGTAACGGGCAAAACAGACTCGGCATAAGGAGATAGTAAGATTTATTGCCTACAACTAACAAGCGAGAGAAGTGAGAAAACAAAGGGAAAAAAAAACAAAAGCACCTTCCCCCCCCATCCACCCTTTTCCACCTCCTCCCCCCGAGCGGCGCAGGGGAACGGGGAATGGGGGTTATGGTCAGTCTACAGCACTTCTTCTCTGCCGCTCCTTCTCGGTCACTCTCGTCCCCTGTGCTGTGGGGTCCCACCCACGGGATGCAGTCCTTGATGAACTGATCCGGCGTGGGCTTCCCACAGGCAGCAGCTCTTCCAGAACTGCTCCAGATATGGGTCCGTACCACGGGGTCCATCCCTCAGGAGAAAACTGCTCCAACCTGGCTCCCCTACGGGCAGCAGCTCCTGCCAGGTCACCTGCTCCTGCATGGGCTCCTCTCCACGGGCTACAGGTCCGGCCTGGAATCTGCTCCGGCAGGGGTCTTCCACAGGCGGCAGCCTCCGTCGGTGCAGGGCCACCTGCTCCACCGTGGTCTCCTCCACGGGCTGCAGTGTGGAACCCTGCTCCACCGTGGTACTCCATGGGCTGCAGGGGGACATCCTGCTTCACCATGGTCCTCACCACAGGCCGCAGGGGACTTCTGCTCCGGCGCCTGGAGCACCTCTCCCCCTCCTTCTACACTGACCTTGGTGCTGTTCCTCACTCCCTTGACTCTCCCGGCTGCTGTGTGGCGCAGCGTTTTTTCCCTGTCTTAAATATGCTCTTACAGAGGCGCAAAACAACATCGCTTATTGGCTCGGATCTGGAAAACAATGGGGCCCTTCCCAAACATGGGGCAGCTTCTAGATCTTTCTCACAGAAACCACCCCTATGGCTCCCTGCTACCAAAACCTTGCCACGTAAACCCACTACAGGTGGGTGGGGGATGGATTAATTTTAGTACCTTTTCAAGCTTTTTTGAAACACTGATTTTACCTCTCTGATCCCCCCCCTTTTCTTTTTTTTTTTTTTTTTTTTTTTTTTTTTTTTTTTTTTATCAGTCCTCTGCTCTGTGATGTCCAGCTCTAATGCCAGACTTGCTCAGCAGACTGGTAGCCTGTGCCAGCTGTTCTTTCCACTTCACAAAGGCAGTACAAGCAGACCTTTTACAGTATCTGTACAAACAGTCTTTCAACCTTTAGACCCTATCTGTTCCAGGACATCCTTTTGGAGACTGGCCTTTTCAGCACACCCATGCACTCTCTCTGACATATTTAAAATACGGTGTCTACACGGTTGTAAAGGGCTTTTGTTAGATTCCTTTGTTTGCCTGGGATCATAAAGCCCAAAGCAATATGAACACTTCACTGCCCTTTATCCACTTGCTTCATTTGATCTGTAGCATCTTCCTTCCAATTTAATGAAGAGTTCAATTTTAAGGAGATGGTTTTGTGCTTCATCATTTAAAAGCTGTGCAAAATTGTCCAAACGATATTTAAAGAGAAGACTGTACATTCTATAGGGCTCCCTATTACAGTGGGATCTGCAGACAGCATTCATACATTATTGCAAGAGAAGCAGGATTAGACTTTGCTGGCACAAAGTGCCTTGCTGGAAGGAAGCTGGGTGTGCCACTGGAGCCCCTGCCCACCAGAGCAGCAAAGAGTACACAGGGCACATCTGTATGGACCCATGCACCCACAGACACGAGGACTCATCACACTTGGCAGGCTGGAGGGAAGTAAATCCAGTTCAGAAGCTATACTGCCTTGTCTCCACAGGGCCTATTAACTCAGGCAGAGTATGGCAGTAAGAGCTCTTTACATGGGCTGAGGCTCACAAGTTCATGCACGGCCAGCTTGAAGTTTTCGTTTGTGTGCCACCACGGAAACAAACATACCCGTGGTTAATGGAGGGTGTCCTGGTTTCAGTTAGCACAGAATTAATTTTCCGGGTTAAACCACGACAGTCTTTTTGGCGCCCAACGTGGATTGGCAGAAGACTCTCTGCGTTCTAAACGACTTGAATTTCTATACCATATTTTCACCTTCTCTACAGGGGCAGCTTGCACTGCTACTGCTCGTTTCTCTGACTTTGTTACAGAGGCTGCCCCAGGGGTGGAAACACAGCCCTACCATTTGCCATGGGCTGATCCAGTCTGCACTAGAGCAGGGGGAAGCTCCTGAACACCTGCAGTACATCGATGACATTATTGTGTGGGGTGACACAGCAGAGGAAGTTTTCGAGAAAGGGAAGAAAATAGTCCAAATCCTTCTGAAAGCCGGTTTTGCCATAAAACAAAATAAAGTCAAAGGACCTGCACGGGAGATCCAGTTTTTAGGAATAAAATGGCAAGATGGACGTCGTCAAATCCCAATGGATGTGATCAACAAAATAACAGCTATGTCTCCACCAACTAACAAAAAAGAAACACAGACTTTCCTAGGTGTTGTGGGGTTTTGGAGAATGCACATCCCAAATTACAGTCTGATTGTAAACCCACTCTACCAAGTAACTCGTAAGAAGAATGAGTTTGAATGGGGCCCTGAACAACGACAAGCCTTTGAACAAATCAAGCAGGAAATAGTCCATGCAGTAGCCCTTGGGCCAGTTCGAACAGGACCAGATGTAAAGAATGTGCTCTACACTGCAGCCGGGGAGAACGGCCCCACCTGGAGCCTCTGGCAGAAAGAACCTGGGGAAACTCGAGGTCGGCCTCTGGGGTTTTGGAGTCGGGGATACAGAGGATCTGAGGCCCGCTATACTCCAACTGAAAAGGAGATATTGGCAGCATATGAAGGAGTTCGATCTGCTTCGGAGGTGGTCGGTACTGAAGCGCAGCTCCTCCTAGCACCCCGATTACCGGTACTAGGCTGGATGTTCAAGGGAAGGGTCCCCTCTACGCATCATGCAACTGATGCTACATGGAGCAAGTGGGTTGCACTGATTACTCAGCGGGCTCGAATAGGAAACCCCAGTCGCCCAGGAATATTGGAAGTGATCATGGACTGGCCAGAAGGCAAATACTTTGGGATATCATCAGAGGAGGAGGTGGGTCGTGCTGAAGAAGCCCCACTGTACAACCAGTTGCCAGAGAATGAAAAGAAATATGCCCTGTTCACTGATGGGTCCTGTCGTATTGTGGGGAAGCATCGGAGATGGAAGGCTGCTGTATGGAGTCCTACGCGACGAGTTGCAGAAGCTGCTGAGGGAGAAGGTGAATCGAGTCAGTTTGCAGAAGTGAAAGCCATTCAGCTGGCTTTAGACATTGCTGAACGAGAAAAATGGCCAGTTCTCTATCTCTACACCGATTCATGGATGGTAGCAAATGCCCTGTGGGGATGGTTACAGCAATGGAAGCAAAACAACTGGCAGCGTAGGGGCAAACCTATCTGGGCTGCTGCATTGTGGCAAGATATTGCTGCTCGGGTAGAGAACCTGGCTGTGAAAGTACGCCACGTAGATGCTCATGTGCCCAAGAATCGGGCTACTGAAGAACATCAAAACAACCAGCAGGTGGATCAGGCTGCTAAGATTGAAGTAGCTCAGGTGGACCTGGATTGGCAGCATAAAGGTGAATTATTTATAGCCCGATGGGCCCATGACACCTCAGGCCATCAAGGTAGAGATGCAACATACAGATGGGCTCGTGATCGAGGGGTGGACTTGACCATGGACGCTATAGCACAGGTTATTCATGACTGTGAAACATGTGCTGCAATCAAGCAAGCCAAACGGTCAAAGCCTCTTTGGTATGGAGGACGATGGCTGAAATATAAATATGGAGAGGCCTGGCAGATTGATTACATCACACTCCCTCAAACTCGCAATGGCAAGCGCCACGTACTTACAATGGTGGAAGCAACCACCGGATGGCTGGAAACATATCCTGTGCCTCATGCTACCGCCCGGAACACCATCCTGGGCCTTGAAAAGCAAGTCCTATGGCGACATGGCACCCCAGAAAGAATAGAATCAGACAATGGGACTCACTTCCGAAACAACCTTATAGACACTTGGGCCAAAGAACATGGTATTGAATGGGTGTATCACATCCCCTATCATGCACCAGCCTCCGGGAAAGTTGAACGATACAATGGCCTGTTAAAGACTACCTTGAAAGCAATGGGCGCTGGGACGTTCAAAAACTGGGATACGCATTTGGCAAAGGCCACCTGGTTAGTCAATACTAGGGGATCTACCAACCGAGCTGGACCTGCCCAATCAAACCTGTTACGTACTGTAGATGGGGATAAAGTTCCTGTAGTGCATGTAAAAAATATGCTGGGTAAAACAGTCTGGGCTACTCCTGCCTCAGGAAAAGGCAAACCTATTCGTGGAATTGTTTTCGCTCAGGGACCTGGATATACTTGGTGGGTAATGCAAAAGAACGGAGAGGTCCGGTGTGTACCTCAAGGAGATTTAATACTGGGTGAGAATAGCCCATGAACTGAATTGCACCATGTTAAATAGTATATTATACTGTATATTATCACTACCATGATTACTATAGGTGACTAATTAGAATGTATGGAAAAGAGTGTAACCTGAGCATGACATAAATGGTATGGAATAAGGGGTGGATAGATGTCCTGGTTTCAGTTAGCACAGAATTAATTTTCTTCCTAGTAGCTGGTGGAATGCTGTGTTTTGGCTTAGAATGAGAAGAGTGCTGATAACACCCCGATGCTTTAATTGTTGCAGAGCAGTGCTTATACTAAGCCAAGGACATCTCAGCCTTTGCTCTGTCCTGCCAACGGGCAGGCTGGGGGGTGCAGTAAGAGCTGGGAGGGGACAGACCCAGGACAGGTGACCCAAACTAGCCAAAGGGGTATTCCATACCATCTGACGTCATGCTAAACAATATATAGGGGTGGCTAGCCGGGGGGAGGGGGCCGGACTGCTCGGGGTTAGGCTGGGCATCGGTCAGCGGGTGGTGAGCAATTGCATTGTGCATCACTTGTTTGTACATACTATTATTACTTTCGTATTATCACCATTGTATCATCATCATTATTATTATTATTATTATTTTCCTGTCTTATTAAACTGTCTTTATCTCAACTCACGGGCTTCACTTTCCATTTCTCTCCCCCGTCCCAGAGAGGGAGGGGGGAGGGTGAGCGAACGGCTGCGTGGTGTTTAGCTGCCAGCCGGGTTAAACCACGACAGAGGGTCATGCAGAGAGAATAACAAATGGTCTGAAGGAAAGTACACTGAGACTGAGTGATGATATAGAAAATAAAAGTTCTTTGGATAGCAGAGAATGGGAGAATTTTTATAATATTCTAAATTCTGTATTGCCTTTTATTTTTTAGCTTTGTCTCTAGAGGAATTAAAATCTAGAATGATTAGATTGGTCATTTGTTTCATAAATTAAACAATTTCATAGATTAAAAACTGAAATTAAAAGTAAAATGTAGCTTTCAGCCACCCTCAGTAATTCTTTTCCCCAATGTGATGGCAAACCATCTATTTTTCTGGAAACCTCCCTCTTGATCAATATTGGTTTGCATTATTTTGCAATTTCTGCTCTTCTGTGTGGTTCTGAGACTTGGAAGCTGTGCAAACTCAGAGATGACAGCCTGAGCCATTTAGCTAGTCCTGCCTAGACTAGATTTTGCATGTCCACACATGATTGCATACCAAATGCTCTGGTTCCAACTCATGGCAGTGCCCCAACAATGAAACCTCCCTGGCAATGACTCACTTGTGAGGCTACACAAGTAGTAAAAGGCACAGGATTTCTAGCAGTCTTCTTGCTTGTAGCAAAAACAGAAAAAAAAAAAAAAAAAAAAGGAGGCCAGAAAAGTTCCTCTACAGAAACCTCGAAATGGCCCTTTAAAGCTTATCATGTCATTATCACTAGCTGGAAAAGAAAGGCTTTTGCTGGAGATATGTAGGTGCAAATCTGATACTATTCAACTACTGCTGTAGCCTGAAATGACACAACTTAGCTGGGGACCATCAGAGAGGAAAGAAAAATCACAGGAAAAGAAAAAAAAAAAAAGAAATAAAAGAAAGAAACTCAAAAAAGAAAAAAAAAGTAATCAGAAATCCATATATTGTGTTTGACAGATTGGTCTGTTTCCCAGTTAGTGAGTATAGATGATGGAGTTAAACAGTTTTCCGACAGTAAGAGACAGTCACTCCTGACTGTGATGGACAAAATATTACATCCCACTCCCTCGACTTTTGCTTAGCTGGACTACCGAAGACAAAGGGTTTCAGCTTCATCTTCCCTGCCAGATCCTCCAAGCTACTGATTACAGCAATAAGTTATTTTCTGCATGTGTTTCAACCAAGTTAATCTTTCTGGAAACCGGGTGATCAAAACTCGTAGTGCAAAAGGTCTTTGTCTTATATTTTGTACTGATTTTTCCTTCCCAGCTTCAGTTGTGTGATAACACACTGATGTTTTAGCTGTTGCAGAGCAGTGCTTGCGCTGAGTCAAAGACTTTCAGCTTCTTGTGCTGTCCTGCTAGCAAGAATGGCAACTACAGCAAATTGGGCACTTAGACAATGTGCCCAATAATGGCATGAAAATTAAGTGAGTAAGCAGTAAAATAGTATCATGAAAAGGTTTCTGTATTTCTTGGGCTAATGCAGATGGTATTTCAGGTACACAAGTTTGGAACACTTACCAGCAGGTGCAGTGGCAGTTTTTGGTGCTGGAAGTAAGCTCCTGCGTGGAGTCGCTGTGCTGCTCGATACCTGTGTTGTGCTCTTGCTGCTACCCTTGGGTACATCTTTAGAAGGTGCAGATGCCTTAGGAGTGGTTTGCTCTTCATTTGCAAAGCTGGAACCTGCAGGAGACCAAAATTGCTCAAATTATAAGTTCATTAAAAATGTATGTGAACTGTGGCATGCAGACCAAGCTTGTATTAGCAATTATAATCTACAAAAACATATTCACGTTGCAACTTGGACTAAGTTACATGGATTTTCTCCAGTACAAATGGTTATACAGGAATAAAGAGTACTGGTACTTTACAGAGTACTTTACTCTGGTTCTCAGAGTAAAGAGCAATAGCAGGCTTCAGTGGTGCATTGCACCAAATTCTCCCACCCAAGAAAGATTTCCCACAAGCATTTCCTCAGATTACACTCCAACATTTGAATAGTAAACTGAAAAAAATAATTCTGCCTTAACTCTTACATCCACTTCAATCATATTCTCATACTGAATTTTTGGTTGCCAAGGTTTCCAGTTTATATTGACCTCTATCAACACCTTTTTTTCTACCAGTTCGGTTTCCTCCTGCATTTGCCATTTAGGGAATAATCACATCCTAGACTCCTTGTAGATATAAGGAAATCAATCTTTTCTTAACATTTGAAAAAGGCAAAGTTGGAGTGTCGTCTTTATCTATTGAGTGGGAACTTAAGAAGAGCAAAAGATTACAGTATGTCTGGACTTGAACATTTGCAGAAGGATGAAGATTTTACTTGAGAAAATGAGTAAAGATAGTAGCAAGAAATACACAGGATTTCAGAAAAGGGCTATAATTTTTATTTCTGTTATTTTAAAAAGATACAATACAACACAATACTGTTTAGGTGCTGCCTGCAGGGAAATGATAACATTATTAAAATAATTGGCATGTCCATGTTTCCAGTATTTTTAAGACGTAGGCTTCTTAAATGTGTGCAAGAAAGGAAAGGTTTTTTTTTTTTTTTTTTTTTTTTTTTGCTATTCTTACTGAAAATCCACTAGGAGAAAAGTGCAGGTTGGAAAAGGAAATCCTCTTTTCTGACAAAGGAAGAATATACCTTTTGGCTCTAAGAAAACAATGTTAAATTTTGCTCTGTCTTTAGGACTACTTGCATATAGGTCATAATTTAAAGTATTATACCTGCAGTATACATGGATTTCTAGAAAAAAACATTTGACCTTTGCTTAAATAATAAGCCACATTAAAAATTCAACAAAAGACTGCTGTACTCTGTGCAGGAACAGGAAAACCTGAAACATTTGTCATCTTTACACTGCTGTACACATAACAACCCCTCAGCAGAGCAGACAGTTGTTTTATACCCAAATTACAAAGACTTTTGACCTGTGAAACAGCCATGAGTTGTCTGCTGCTGAAACACTGCTGACTTGAGCAGTCATGTCAGCAGAAAGGCTGGTCCAACCTGGCCAAGGCTGCTCCGCAGCTGTGCACAAAGGCAAAGTATCTTAAAGCAAATGTGTCTCCTTCAGTCTGTTTGCATCCTCCTCCAGAGTTACTCCATGTTCTTGGATATGCAGTCACCCCCGTGGCTTGGGTAGCACCATGTGTAGAAATTCTTTTATTTCCTTGGCTCTTTGTTCTAAAGTTTAAATTGTAGAAATGCTAACCTTGAGGAGGAAATTATTCCTATTGTTTGCAGAGAAATGCAGTTCAAATGCTCTTTAATTGAAACCTCATATGCCTATCTTTTATTCTCTACTGTAAAATTTATTATACAGAAAATGTTTCAGTTCACAACTCTGAAGTTGTCTTACTGAAGGATGAGGTTCCAAGGGGAGTTACATGAACTCCTACAAAGAAAAAAATAAAAATTAAAAAGCTTTTCTAGGTCTTGAAGATGAAATGTAGCTAGCTACAAACACCTCTGCTGTCCAAAACACAGTGTGCAAAGTCTGCTGATTAAAGAAATGAGTGGATGGGAAGGCTGATAAACAGGACTTGGTCAGGTCCCCTGAGTCAGAAATCCCCCAGACCTGGAGAGCCCTCTGTGCACCTCCTGCTGTGAGCTGCCAGGAGGAAAAAGTAAGGAAAAAACTATTTAGCTTTTGATCATTTGATAAAAAAGTGCTCAGTAAGACAAGCTGCATGGCTGTACTGGGTGTCTGTGGCCAGGTGCTGGGGGCTGCAGCCCATGGGTCCCACATGGAGCAGTTCTCCAGGCTGCAGCCCATGGAGGAGCCCCCGCAGGAGCAGGTTTATCCTGAAGGACTGCAGCCCGTGGAGAGAAACCCATGCTGGAGCAGGGGAAAAGCATGAAAAGGAAGAAGTGGTTCAATTGGTTTGAGTTTCAACAAGACTAAGTGCAGGTCCTGCAACTGGCACAACAACCCCATGCAACACTACAGGCTAGGGGAAGAGTGGCTGGAAAGCTGCCTGGTGGGAAGGGACCTGGAGGTATTGGACAATAGCTGGCTGAATATGAGCCAGCAGCGTGCTCAGGTGGCCAAGAAAACAACAGCATCCTGGCTTGTATTAGAAATAGTGTGGCCAGCAGGACCAGGGAGGTGATTGTGCCCCTGTATTCAGCTCTGGTGAGGCCGCACCTTGAGTACTGTGTTCAGTTTTGGGCCCCTCAATACAAGGACATTGAGGTCCTGGAGCTTGTCCAAACAAGGACAAGAAAACTGGGGAAGGGTCTGGAGGTCAAGTATTCTGAGGAGCGGCTGAGGGAGCTGGGGTTGTTTAACGTGGAGAAAAAGAGGCTCAGGGGAGGCCTTATCACTCTCTACAACATCAAAGGTGGAGGTAGCAGAGTGGAGGGCAGGCTTTTCCCCCAAACAGCTAGTGATAGGACAGGAAGAAGTGGCCTCAAATTGCACCAGGGGAGGTTTAGGTTGGGTATTAGGAAAAATTTCTTTACTGAATGTGTTGTGAGGCACTGGAACAGGATGCCCAGGGAAGTGGTTGAGTCACCATCCCTGGATGGATTCAAAAGACATGTAGATGTGGTGCTTAGGGATATGGTTTGGTGGTAGACTTTGCAGTGCTAGGTTGCAGCACATCCCTCTGGTTTATCAGCCACTCCCCCCAATTTTGTGTCATCCACAAACTTGCTGAGGGTGCCCTCTATTCCATCAATCATTGTTGGTGATTAAGTTGAAGAAGACTGGACCCAGTACTTACCCCTGAGGGACACCGCTAGATACAGGCTTCAAACTAGACTCAGCCACAACCCCCTGAGCTCTGCTATCCAGCCAGTTCTCAATCCCTCAGTCCACCTCACTGTCCCACTCATTTATCCCACATCTCCTGAGCTTGCCTATGAGGAGGTTATGGGCAACAATGTTGAAAGCCTTGCTGAAGTCAAGGTGGACAACATCCACAAAAAATAAAAATAAAAATAAAAAAAAGAGAAATATTATTCATTAAATGGTACTTATCAATACATCATGAGATGTTTTCCACTATTATTTGTAGCAAGTGAATCAGTAGCATCAGTCCTTCCAGAATCTTTATAGATGTTATTTTTTAAGTAAGAGCCTGAAGAGAAACACCAGATGTGCTGTGCATAACAGATTCCAGGTGATCACATCTCCCCCATATCTTACCTCTTCCTTTATACTCCCCTACTTTAGCATTTTACCTGAACCAGGGGAGACTCCTTGCTTGCCTTTGAAACACCTGGCAAGTCATTTGGGTTCTCCTACATAAATTGCCCTGTATTTTTGCAGACTCTGTTCTATGCAGAGCTGCACTGCTGACTTTGTAGGAAAGTATTTAACAGAGCATTAGCAATCTGTTGGAGCCAAAGGCATTCAGTCTCACTTTTAACACCTCTTAACTACGAGCATCAATGAATCCTACTCTTCATCTTGTGGAAAACAAACAAAACCAACCAAACAAACAAACAAAAAACACAAGGAAGAATAAAATATTTTTGAAAACTCACTCACTGCACTCACTCATCCCCTATGCTGTTATACCAGTGAAGACATGCAGAAGTCAGGGCCAGCAACATGTTGTAGGCTATGTTTTCAGAGAAAACCATGACCAAAATCCCAGGGGTTCACAGATGGCTTGAGCCACCCTCTGTCCATATGCACTGCTGTCCCCTTTACCATCTGACCCTGAAGCAGCTTGCTTCAGGGGCTACTCACTCCTGGAATTTTATCATAGAATTTTATCATAGAATATCAGAGAATCATAGAATCCTTCAGGTTGGAAAAGATCTCTAAAATCATCTAGTCTAATCTTTAAGCTTGTAAATCGAACCTTTAAGCTAGCTAGTCCACCACTAAACTATGCTACCAAGTTCTAAATCCACATGTTTCTTGAAGATCTCCAGAGGCGGTGACTCAACCACTTCCCTGAAAGAAGAGGAAGGCTCTTTTGTATGCGTCACTAGGAGGAACCATTCCTCTTCTGGAATTACTTACAAAATTGGCAAAAAAATCATTGAATATGGTATGATAATAGATACGACTGCAAAACAGTGGGAGCATGGTTTGGGGGAAGTCTGTATTTGATGAGATGTGAATTAAACCATGTGGCTTGGGCAGGTCTTGCTCTGAGAGGAGAGAAATATGAAGGGCTGTGGTCTGGAGCTGCACAGCCACCACAGCTGTCCTGCTTGCACTTGATGGCAATAAAGTCTCCTTCTGTTGGAGGGCTTAGGTCCTTTCTAGAAAAAATAGCTTGTCTGACAATGCCTATGGGTCTCTGTTTTGCTGAGAAACAGACCCCAAAGAGTATTAAAGCGCAAGCACAGCTGCTTCTGCAACCCCCTATCTCATGGGCTGCTATGTGCAGCCTTTTGAAACACAGCAAGTTTCCAGCTTTTCATAGCAGGTCAAATGTGGCTTGGAGCTGCTAGATCTCCACTGCAGCTGTAATCACATCCGAGACACTGGGAACGTGCTTGCATCATGAATGTTCACCGAAGCACAAACATTTACCCAGAGTAATAGCAAGCCCTTTCCATCTTAGAGACCCTTGGACAATACTTGACGCCAAGTTTAATAACAGCAAAGGTATGTCTAGTTGTTTCAGCAGTGACCCCACTTAACATTTCTAAACCACTTTCCAATCACAGGACTCAATGAGCTTTACAAACAACAAAAGGATGAAGGAGTTGAGCTGCTCTCCAAGTTCACACAGCAAGGGAACAGAAGACACAGACAGAAAGCAAGCAGGAAAACCTGATGATGAATGAGGCTAAAATTATATATATATATATATATAGTCTTCAAAATGTTGGGATATATTGTTCCTTTGTTTTGTTATTGTTGCTGTTTCTTCCTAGGCTGCACTTCTGTGCCCCAGTTTTCAAACACAAATACAAGCTCAAAATGAATTTTTAAATCACTGCCATGGGTAACACTATGATAAAGAAAACGTCTAAACTACTGTGAATAATCATGTGATGTTTAAAACTAAAATGCAAGACACTTTTCACTAAACTGTAACATATGCCCATCCTTTAATCAAGGACCGCTACTTATTTCCAATTTTTAGCTGTAAAATGGTAATTTTTATAGATTGCTTAACAAGGTTTGCAGCTTGCCAGTTGAGCTTTTTATTTCTCTGATTTGAGGGTTACTGTTTTAAAGCTCAACGCTGTAAATTTCAATATAATGCTTTGCGGTGTAATCATCAACAGACACAAGTGAATGCACAGCTCTGAAACAATGCTATTGACCAAGTGGTTCAGTGTGATCATTAGTCCTTAGGGCTTACTGTGCTGTTATGAAGTTATGATAGTAGATGAGATTACTGACCAGTTAATTTGTCATTTTGTCTTTGCTGCGAGCCAGTGCCTGGTATTTCCCAAAACACTAGGCCAAATGGGCAATAGATCAGGAACAAGCTGGTGACAGGTTTCTGTTCTATCCAGAAAAAGGAGCTGTATGAGGTCTGATGTTCACATAATCCTTAAACGTAGCTTACTTACCTCAAATTATTTTTTTTCGCATTGCATATTTTTAGCTCAGACAAAGGTGTCTTAACAATAACCTTCCTTATCATATTTACTTTAGAGAAGGCTTGTTCAAGCCCACGTGCCTTTATAAAAGATTATTTTTTTTCAGAAGTCTTAGTATTCAACCAAAACTTGCATTGTGAATTTTGAGCTTGATAACTGCCACTGAAATAAGGAGCCAGATCTGCAGTGCCTGTCAGGATGGGAACCATCTCCCTGAGCTTCAGATGGCTTTGAGTCTCTGTAGTGCAGGAGGGTACCTCTGAGACAGCCCCTATATCATAAGGGGAAGGAGCATGGTGCCTCCCCATATCTCATGATCCCTTGGGCTGTTCAGATGATCCCACTGGCTCTGATGATTAGTGACACCCTTTGGGCTGTGCCTTCCCAACTCAACTGGAATATGCACTGGTCTGCAACAATGTGGTAGGAACAATCAAGCTTTGTGGTGCTTCTGTAATTGATTCAGTAGAAATAAACAAAATGGATAATCTGATTCTCTATATTGACATGGAATTGAAATTCCCTCCTTTACAAGTTTTACTGTTTTTGATGACTCTGAGTTTTTAAAATCTAGATTATTTTTTGAGGCACAGACCTATCTTCAGTGTCCTTCATGCATAATAGATAGTAAAAATAAAACCTTCTGCTGATGCACTTCCTTGTATCAATACTAACTTATTCATCTCATCTCACCAATTAAAATACATATTTTAGGAGCCAGTTAAGTGGATTTCTTACTTGAGTGGAGTTACATGCCGCTCCCTGCTGAAGTGCTATAGGCTTCATTGGGTAAGGTGAAAATTTCACCACAAAATAAAATTTCTTTATCTATTAGTGGGAACCGCAGACAATTTGCTGACTGTGCCGCACTTTGGATTACTCAGCACGTCTTATTGGGGCTCTTGGGAAATGTTACAACTCTACCAGGCAAGATGAGTATTCTATTATGGAGTAAAATTTCACCATATGTTGTTGGTAGCTCTGCCTAGCACTGGCTGATTGCACAGCTGCTTGGCTAGCTGCGCTCATTTGTGTAGCTGGTTAATCAAAACCCCACAGAGTATAAAGTGAAGGCAGCAAAATGTTTTACTGGTCAATCACAATATTTGTCAGAAATGGTAACATAAGGTTATTGGAATGCTTCCAAGGTTACCTGCAGTATGCAGACATTTTAAAATGGGCCTGAAAAATCACCTTCTGAAAGGGCCATCTCTCGGAACACCTTGGAGCTGAATTGTCACAGGTGAAAAGTCCAGAATAAGAAGGTCGTTCATAACCAGATAATTCCTGAAAACTTTCCTTTTTCAGTGTACAGCTCTGATCAGAGTGACAAGAAACATCCCATGTCATGAATACCCTGGTGAATTATCTTGTGTGGTACCCTGAGAAGCTGAGGCAGGATTGCATATGGGGAAAATGTTTCCTTATCTAATTGAGAAGAGAGAAACATCTGCTGTAAGCTTCTAGACATATGGATGAAGACTTCAATCATATCAGATAAGAGTCACCTGATTTATTATTTAGCCACTGAAGCCTGACAATTAATTATAGAAGGGGCTGGTTCTTAATGCCTGAGGTACATTTCAAGGCAAGAAAGTACTCATCATGCTTTTGGAAGTTCAACTTGAAGATACAAGTTAAGAAGAACATATTACATATCAATTTAACATTTAAATTCAGCAGGTTCATTTTGGGAGAGAAAATAAGTATCTATATCTAAACAACATTTTCAATATCACGTTTATTAACTTTACTGAAACGAGCTTTTTCATGAAGGCTGAACTTCTAAGAAATACTGCATTTTGTCCCAGTGAGAGCAACTGGAGCGTTGACTTCAAAGCAAGAGAAAAAGCACATGCTTTTCAGGACAGAAGCACAGTTTTGCTTCAGATATTTGGGTGGTAGAGAGTCATACACTGCCTTAAAGAGGGGATGGGTTAATGCAGGTCCAGAGCCACTTCTCCTCCTCATTGCCCAGCAGAGCAGTCTTCCACACTGCAACAGTTCCCAAGCACTGCAGAGCTGTTGGAGTAACACCAAGCACAGACAGCATTTCTCCCAAGGACACATCTATGCTCCAATGTCCTCAGCTGCCAAAATGGCTACTGGTATCACCAATGGTTGCCCAAAAGCTTGAAAAGCCGTAAAGGCGGTACTGACAACATCCATTTCTACCAATACTAAAGCATTAATTAGCATGTATCAACCTACTTAGACGGAATTTTTCCTGGGTAGGAACATTTTGATGTTCCTGGGTAGGACTTTGGCCCCAGCATTCACATTTCTGCAAACACCAGTTCTATAACACGACTTGTGCTCATAGCCATCTGCTCCAGTGGCACCATGCCTACTTCTAAATTGGTATGCCATTTTTAACAGGGCACAGCCCCCCCTGAAAGATAGGATTGGAAGTGACATCTGCTCTGCAAGAAGTTCCTCCTGATAGCAAGAAGTGCCAAATTAGAGCCACATTCCTTTTTATAAGGAATAACATCTGCTGACACTTGTGGGCATTATATCATCAATAAATGCCTCTTTCCAGGAATTGCTGCTTCTATTTTTTTTTTTTTTTGAGCACTGGTGTGGAGTACCATATTTGGAAAGTTAAAAGGGGTATAATCCTTGGTAAAAATGTTAATGGCATTCCAAAAATGTTAATGAATGTCCATCAGCTTTAGCGATCCATGCTGGATGCCACAGTTCACCAGACTAGGAGAGGTTAAACTATGCCCTAACCATTGTCAGTGTGCAAGGTCTGGTTGCACCCAGTTTTGATACTCTCTGCCAGGCCACAATAATGTGTGTGCTACAGTTTACATGCAATTGTGATAGATTAAAGAGTTAGTAAATGTGTCTGCCTCCTTCCTTTGGCATAACAATGCCTTCAGAGCATGCAGTATGGGCCCAGGAGGGGAGATGCTATACTGAAACCTCAAAGATAGAAGAGCCCTAGAGGGTCTCCAGTTAGTCATTAATTAATTGAATTTTATGAGCCCAGGCACAGATCCTCAAAGCTGCTTAGGAACTTAACTCCTATTTCAATTCACATTCAAATTCAGCACACATTATGTAAACTTAATCACCCTCTCAGCCCTGAAGGAGATTCAAATCAACAGATGTCTCCATTTCAGAGTATGAAGGCCCGCAAGCAGCTGAACAGAACCTCCCGTGAATGCTGAGCAGTGCTTTGGTTGGAGGAGAAAAGTGGGGCCAGGCACCAAAGCTGCACCGTGCTTTGGAGACAAGCAGGGAGGAACCTAAGCTTCTCAGAGCAGCCATTCAGTGTTCTCAGACCATACGCATCCTCATGAACAACATGCTGCTCAAGAAAAATCTTTGCCCACATTTTGTAGAATAGCTTGAGTTATCCTGGCTGACCTGCACCCTTTGAGCCCCCTTCTCCCACATCCTTAGTGGGTGCAATAATCCATCCTGCTGGAGATGAGCCCCCCCTGCTCTAGTGGGCAAGGAAAAGGGCAGAGAAACCCTCATCACTCATGTTCAAGAAGGTGCCTAATTCTCCATGGAAATGCAAGGGGCAGGACTGAGTGCTTGTGTGTCAGGAGAAGCCTACGAAACCCCAGCAGCAGCACAGCAAGATGGGAGACTTATGAGCTGTTCCTCTGTGTTTCCTTTGGGGACAAAGAGATGAGATGGGTCCCAATAGCAGCCAAGACTGAGGGAGGATTCAGGCCTCACATCTCTGCTCTGTTCTTGAAGACCACAGATTGCAGCAGCACGTGGAGCGGAGGTGCACAGAGCCACTCTCAAGTCTTTTAAAAATGAGAATCAGGGCCTGATTTCTAAAACAAAATGTCTGCCACAGCTCAGGCCAAGAACAGCAAAAGCTGGCACAGTGAGCACATTCTCCTGCCCCTTCACCCTGGTATATCCTCTACAGGGAGGATAAGTACAAATGAGAGGTGTTGGACCATTAGATGTTTTCAACATTTTTCGTCTGTTTGAAATTTCCTACTGGAAATTTTCCTTCTAGCAGAATGAACTTGTCAAGAAATGTCACTTCACAGAATCACAGAATGGTTAAGGTTGACTTCTGGAGGTCAACTGGTGACAGGACTGGACCCAGTATTGACCCAGGTGGCACTCTGCTTGTCACTGGCCTCCAAGTACACTTTGCACCACTGACCATTACCCCCAGGACCAGGTGGTTCAGCCATTGTTTGACCCACCTCACTGTCTGCTCATCCAGCCCATACATCAACAACATCTCTATCAGGATCTTACTGGGGTCAGTGTCGAAGGCCTTACTGAAGCTCAGGTAGGCAATATCCACTGCAAGCACTTGTTTACTTCTGGATAGCATATGAGAATCTGCTTTTCTCAGTTAACTTTTGTGAGCTTCTTTGGAAGTAATGTGCAACACGCACTGTGCTGCTCTGTGCTGGCTCATGTATTCAGATGTATTTTTGTTTATTTTAGATGTCATATAGGAAAAAATATTGTAAAAATAAGCTTCTGAGAAAAATCATTATGTATTCCAGAGTTTCAGCAGTCAGGAAGCAAGTTTCAGTGGACAGCTTTATTTTTCCACAGGCACTGACTATATTGACTTTTAAGTCTCCAAAAATAAGCTTGACTTGTGGAGCTCTGCTGATTAAGCATTGTTTTCCTTACAAAACATCTTAACTGATTTCATCAAACTAATTTTTTATTTTTTATTTTTAAATAAATATTGTCAATTATGAGGAGCCTGGAAGTAAAACTGCCATTCAAAAACACCTGGAGAGAAAAAGCCACATGCAAAACAGGTGTCTTTTACAAATGGCATTATCCATGAAGACTGTGTTCATTTTTCAGTGTGACCTATTACAATTTTTCCTCATCTTTGCAAAAATAATGCCTTGAATAGATGCTTTTGAACAAAATTCAGTTATTCTACAAGTCAGCAGCACTAAATACTATGACCCAGTTACCCAGTTAAATAAGTTTTGCAAAGAGTTTTAGCTATATTTCTGTGCACTGGAATCATCTAAGCCAGTTGGTCCATAGTATTTTGCAGAGAACAGATGTTAAATTGCATTTCTTTTATAAAATGAAAGCTCTTAAGAGTATATAAAATCAAAATTGTGTTGAAACCTACAGAGGGTACATAGAAGATGTAGTTCTTAAAAGCTGTGAGTATTTTTATAGAATAAAAACATTTATTTATTTATTACTTTTAAGGTATCAAACATTTTGTTCATTTGATCCTTCTACAGTTCCTTTTTCCCTTCCTATTGAAATTTTACTGACTGGCAGGAGCAATCTTCAAGTTAGTAGCCTCTCTTTATTTAATAAATGCTACTAATAAGTAATAACATGTAAACCCATTTAACTGAAGCATGTAGAAGTAATTTCCACAGAGTTATAAGGGTAGAGCCAAGAGTAGAACAGTGAAAGGGGAATAATGAACAAAGAACCCTGATTTCCAATGCCAGGCTTTCAATAATGACTATACACCACTATTTGCTCAGACAACTGTAATATAAATGATGGCATTATATTACCATTTATGCTCTAGACATACTTTCTTTACTGGGTTTGTAAAAATGGAAAACACCAATCTGATTACTCGGGAGAAGGAAATCTATAGCTCAGAGAAGAAACTCAGCCTGGACAGCCAGACATGAAATTCCTCCTCTGACTGGGGCACCTTCAGGCTCCCACCATGCACCTTGGATTTGGGGAGTCTTCTCCAAACAAGTGGCTTCTGTCAGGAGGAACCATGTTAACCCATGTCATTGGTGTACATCATTATATCTGCTACTTTTATACTAAAACTATAGTTACTCTTAAGTCAAAGGATGCTGAATTGAAGATACTTTAGGGGGCCAGAGGGGATTTGTGGATATAACTCTTACTTCAAGAGGCTAATGATTACCTCTAGGAGCACTGGCAAAAACATCACAGTTTCTTGGACTAGTACTAGCTGCTGGTATTGAAATTACACAAGTTACAAAAAGGTCATTAAACCTTTCCTGGTCTTCTGCATCAGTAGGCAAGTTGCTGCCGGGCTGGACACATAGCTGCATCTTCCGTTTTAATGTGATATAATACCAAGCCATGCAGATAAAAACTTCTTTAGGGTTGGACACTGATACTGTTACTAAAATGACTGGTAAACTTGATAAAGGATTTGATGTTCCAAAACAACACAGTTGTATGTAAAAGACCTTCTTGGTCTATTACAAGCATTCAGTCCCAGCAATTTCCAGAAATTTTACAATTCTTCATTTTTAAGACAGCAAAGCCACTCCCCTTTAACATGCCTAAGTGGAGCATCCTAATTCTTTTGTGTCAGAACAATACTTTCAGGCCTCTCTGAAAATAACTTGGATGGTGCTTCAGTCAGGACAGTGTGTTAACTTTTTAGGACATGGTCAGGCGCGGACAATCAAGCATTATTCACACAAACCATTGATCTTGAGAGAAACGTTCCCTTTCTCAAAACTTTGAATTCAGTAAGAGAGGAGGCTAATGGTTTATAGCTGATGGTCTGTATTGAAATTAGGATGTATATCATCATCCTTTTCCTGTGTACCCAGTCAGGAGGAGAGGAGAAGGGTGAGTACATGACACCTGGGCTCCTCGTGGGTCTGTCACTGAACCAAGGGCAGATCAACCTTCTACAGCCCTTTCAACAGCCTCTGCTTGCATTACCTGGTAACAGCCACATCAGCAGGAGATAGCACAGCATCCTCTCTGAAGGGACACATTTTATGAGTGGAGAGCATGGCTGTGTAGATTGGGCTGTCCAATGCCTGGCCTGGCCAAGACATCTGACATTGGCTTGGTTGGACTGGCCTCAAGTTCTTGCAGGATCATTCCAGCTCTGTCAAAAGGAGACACAATTCCCTTTGGAGCTGGCTGTTTAAAACTAACTACCAGGCTTTGCCCAAATCTGAATACCAAAAGTGTTCAAGATTTGTCATGAATAATATTTAGTTAGTCATAAAGCACCCAGTGAATGCTATTTAAAAACAAGTGGGAAGGCCTCGTTTGATTCTGCTTGCTTTCAGCAACCCGCAGCAGAGTTGAAAACCCTGAGGCTCCCTGCCTACAAAATGCATGGCCAGGATGTGAGGGATTCAGGTTGTTTCAAATTAGGCAATGATTAGTAGGCAGTAACTTGAACTCGAAATCATAGTTGGTAAATTAGGACTCTGTGTTCTGTCATATTCACATCCATGAGGGCCCCCTGGGATCATTCAGTGCTTCCGGGCCATGGTCTTTTAAGTGTTTGGGCACTTGGTTGGATTTAGGGCTCTGACTAGGGAGGAAAGAGGTAACTAAATTTTGCAAGAAGTCTCTATTTGTAAGGTCATGTTTCTAAATCCATCATTTTTAAGAAACAAGGTTTTGATGTTCCAAAGAGACATAATTACATGCACCCTTGCTGATGTTTTTCCCCTAATTAGGACCTTTGAAGATAAATTCACTTGTCCACCTCTGACATGTGAAAACTGAACTGCAGGATTAACAAGGAATATCCTATTAATTTCACCTCTGTATGAATTCTCCTGTAGTTAAGACCTTGAAGGGACTACTTAAATGAAAGCTTTTTAATCATATACTTAGTACATGGCTTATTGAAGTAGGAGAGCTTCTCATTTTGTACAATTTTAAATCCCAGTGAATTTTTTGAAGATACCTGGACTTATTAACAGGATTAAGAAAGTGTATATATATTCGAGTGTGGGCGGGTGAGTCGGAATTAAGTTAAGGAGTCATAAAGTACAGTCAGAAGTATGGTCTGTAATGTTTTATACTAACACGTATAATGCCTTTTGTACTGCAGGTGCATCTAATTAACAGTGTCTGTACTGGACGAGTGTAGAAATATTAAACCGGAGCAGTGCCCACTGGAAAATTGTAATTCAAGTGATTTCCATAGTACTTTAGTTGCAGGAAAAAGTCTTCAAAGCCCTGTGCTTTTGACGATAAGTTTGATAGCTCTTAGCACTGCTAATGAGCAGCAGAGGCCTCAGGAGAGCACAAGTGGCAGATCTGCCTGGCAGACTCCTACGTATCTTTGCTGGCTATGCAGAGTTTCCTTCCCGTCTGTGGTGGCACAATCTGACAGGCCCACCACATGCCCTTGGTGTTTTCCTGGGCCCTGAAGGCAGGTGAGTATGTGAAAATCACAACTGCTTTTACTGCAAAAGAAATTCTACTTTTTTTTTTTTTCTTTCTTTTTTTTTCTTTTTTTTTTTTTTTCTCTTCCTTTTCCTCTTATTTTGCAGGGAAGTGTAGCCTAAGAGCATCTCCAAGACTTTTTATTTATTTATTTATTTTAAAGAAATATATTGGTTATTTTGAAAGGGCATATACTCTGCTATGGCATCACACTACTGTGATAGCACAAAGTTAAAGTTAAAGTTGTATTTGTTCTGAGAAGTGCTTTAAAAGCTCTTCCTTCTCTCCATTAAGTGTAGACAATGATCTCAAGCCATTTGGGTTCTAGTGCCTGATATTTAAACGTATGGGTAATGGCACAGCTTTGGAGCAATGTTACTGAGGACAGCCCTCATGTCAAAGGAGACTCTTGGAGACAGAGCAGGTTTCCTATGGCAGAAATGCCAGTACTCAGCATTTGACTTTTTTGTGTCCTAAGTGGCAGTAGGTAATGAATTTAACATAAATGAATATGGTGCTGGGTTGACCAGTGCCCTCTATTTGTTTTCTTTCCCTAGAAAGGGAGAAGAGAGCCTGCGGTACCACTGCCACAGTCAGTGTCTTGTGGTCACTGTTACAAGGTTTCTTCAACAGGGATTCTGAATATCAGGTATTTGCAACCAAAATTTGTCTTCACACTGAAAAACTGAATGAAATTTGTGATGATTAGTAAGAGAGCACTTTGTCTGCATTAGAGGCGAATCCTGGGCAATCAGCCTAGCTTCTCCAGCATCATTTTCTCAGTGCTCTTATTTTAGCAAGAGAGCTATGAAGATTAATTAATTGCAAATTGCTTTGGATGAAAGGCATTAGGTAAATATCAGTTATTGCTGTTAAGAGCATTTCAGAAAAAAAAAAAAAAAGTTTATCTGCACATGAGGTGAGTTTTTTCTGCTTTCATTCGCACCCATGTGATTCTGGTAAATGTGAAAAATATTTGGTAAAAGCCACCTCCAACCATGCTGCTAGTGCCTGTGGTGTAATATTCTAGTGGTAATTCATTAATGAAACCCACCTTTATCTTGACAGCTTTCATTCTAAAACAGTGTGGCAACTACTGCTGTTTGCCTACAGGAGGAAGGATGTGCTAAGTAATGAGTAATTCATGGGCTTAAATACAAAGGGAATAAATTGCACTTTAAAATATTTATAAAATGTTACTGGGGTTTATTGTGAATTTTCAGAGCAAAACACCTATCTAATTTTACTCATTGTAAAAGTGGATAAAAATAAATTATTTTACATATATACATATATATAAACCATAAACAGAATACTTCCTTAAGATCATGGAAAATTTTGAAAATTAAAATTATCTGCCCAAGGGATTTAAGAAGAAATATATGACAAAGTACAAGAGTGCTTGGTTCCATATACTTATTCCTCTAATTTCCAATCCTGAGCTTATTGTCGTGTTATTTTAGCAGAAAGATATGAAGAGAGGTAATGTGGAAACTCCCTGAGCAGGTTTTCAGGTGGAATTTGAGACCTGAGACAGCTGGCAGAGCTGCAGTGAAAGCTGCCTTTCTTTTGAGTAATCCATCCAGAATCCAAGGTACAAACTCCCTGTTTCCTGACCTGTATTTCCCAAACCACATGCCATTTCACTACAAGTGAAGCTGCTAATAGATTCCCAGTAGGTGGAGGGCATTTACACTACACATGGGATGTTATTCACATTACAAAACGCAGATGCTTGACATACGAATGACCTCTGATATGGTAAGTACAGACTTTCATATGTTACCGCAGCATAGTAATCCCTTGCAAAAGCTTTGGGTATGAATTACCAAGAATGATCCTCCTCTAGCAGGGCTGAGGTGAATCTGGGTTAACAGACCTGCTGGTATTGCTAAGTGAAGAGTTTGCTCTGCTCTCTCTTCTTTAAAAAATAAATTGGACTGTTTCAGACTCCATCAAACAACCAGTCTAAGGGACTGCCTGGTATCCTTCCCTACACACAGCCTCACAGCTTTTTAGAGCTCATGAACAACAAGACACTGAGAGACTCCGGATGACCAACGTGGAGCAACATTGCCAAGCCTCAGAGATGATAATATCCCCATGGCACCAGGGGCTAGCAGAGCTCAGAAAGTCACCAAAAATGGCCAAACTGAGCAAGATTGTAGGTATGGACCCATGTGCAAGGAAAAAGGGGATGTACCTATTCAGGTCCTATTCTTTAAAACTTTCCCAGGTGGCATTGTTTGTGTTGAACATCATTTGGTGATGATGAACATCATTTGAACATCAAACATGAACATGAACATCATTTCGTGATGCAACACCCTTTGAATAGCTCATTTTAACAAAAGTTATGGAAAGCACACTCTTAAACCCCAGTGATAACACTGAGGTAGAATGCTGTATTTTAGACCATGTGTCTCCTAATGCGAGTATGGCCATTGTTAGAAATGAAGATCCATTCCACCAGAATCCCATGCTCAAAAATAGCCAATGGCTTGTCAGTAGCTGTGAAAAAGAAAACAGCTTCAGTTTTTGTAAATGGAAACAATTTTTTTTCCCGGTATTTACATGGCATAGTTTCATGAACTTCCTCTGGGTTTGGTTTTGGGTTTGCGTCTTGTTTTCTTGTTTATACAATGAAAAAACAATGAAAATTTGAAAAATATTCTGGCTTTTTCAGATGAGTCAACACACCAAATTTTCCCTGTAAGATTTGTGATTTGATTAAAATTGATAATGAAATTGTAACTGTTACACCTCAGACAAGGCTTTTTATCATCTGAATTCTCTGGAACTGAGAAAAAGAACAATGTTTTAGCAAACGGTTCCTGTGAATTTAGAAATGTAACAGATTCTGGTGAAAAGCCTCTGAATTAGATTATTTTTTGGGGGGAGGAATCTTCATGAGTATTTCACCTGGTTCTTGTTAGCAGAATGCAGGGAATTGCAACAAATCAAAGACATTTTTGCTCATTGGGTGATCTGGAAGATTTAACAATGTCAGTATCATCGCCAACTTCTAGTCATCTATTTTTTTTTTTCAGCAAGCTGTTTCGTGAATAGAAAAACTGATGAAATCTGGTCTCCTCTGAACTGGTGCTGTGTGATTTATAAGTCTCCACTACAGTGATGGTGACAGCACACCCAAGTCCCAGTTACTCCCACAACAGTGCTCCCAGTGCCCCATCAGGTACAGCATGAATACCCTTAGATCCTCCTCAGCCCTTCCCCATGGAAAGGCTACATAAATAACACACGGGACCTGTGCTGCTTTTCCAGAGCCTCTAACCAGTGTGCAGGCTCTGGTGTTGTGGCAGGTGTTGTGCCAGCAGGCAAAACAAGACCAAAAACACTGAGCTCACAAGGAAGACTTTTTCTTAGAGAAAACACTAATTTAGCCATCAGTGAATTCTAAAGAAACCTGTAGGACATGGAGAAGCTTCTGCCCTCAGAGAAATTCAAGTAACAGTTACAGTAGAGATGGACAAAGTGGAGCTTATTAATACAGGACTTATCCCACTGAATTACCCACGTTCTGTTTCTATAAGAAACCATACACACCAAAAAAAATCAGAGAGACAACCCAAACACTTAATGCATTAGGACGTCAATTAAAAATAAAACACCACCTGGAATGACAGGGATGGTCTTGGGAACCCAAAGGAAGAGGGAAAAGCCCTTTGCTGCCTCTCTCAAAATAACTGCAGTGATACCAGATGGGAAGCCTGGGGCTGGACTTTCCAACTGGTGAGCAGTGGGAAGCCTTTCTAATGCTGCATGGACACTTCAGTTTAAGCAGGAGAACAGTCCTAAATTAGGAGAGTTGACAATAAATGCAGCTGTCATACATCTGCTACTAAAAGAAAAACTATTGTTAAGAAATATATTATTAACTTAAACACCACATGAATCCTTCAGAAGCTAAGACTGAGTGGGTTACCGAAGGGCAAGTGCTTTCAGCCTATGTTTAATACATGTCTTATTAATTTAAAGCCTCATGATTGCCTTCAATATGATTATGACCCCAAATCAACCTCCATTGTATTTGCCAAAGTTGTTGTTAAACTCTTTATGTGGTGGAACAATTACTTCTGAAAGCCTGACTGTTTTTCAGAAGGTAAATACATGAGTCTCTGACTCAGATTACTTGAGCCTTGAGGCTCGGTCTCCCCAGGGTCTCATTCCACAAAACCAGGACCACCCAGCATCCTCCATTAGACATAAACAAACACACACTTGCATACAAGGAGCTGATAGAGTCACATTTTCCATTTGCTCCCTAGAAGCAGAAAAATGAAACTGGCCATTAAGAGTCGTGGAAGATCTGCTGCCAGGTTTTCCCTCCTGGTGCCTTTCCAAAGTGAAAAGGGAATGGAGTGTTTGCATCCCCTGGTGTTACAGAAATCACCACTGGATTTTTGAGTCAGCATAGCAAACCAATATCCCACTTGACCACAGCCTGAAGCTGGGGATGTAGAATGGGGATGCATGAAGTGTTAGGGGGCTGCCCCAGGTGGCAGACAACCCCAGCAGGACCCTTGCCAAATGGCAAGGCTTAGAGCTACAAGCAGGTTGCTGTGGCATGGCCACATAACCATGGCCATGGCTTAGCCAAGCAGTCACGAACGCAGAGACTTGCTGGTTCAAGGGTATAATCCTTCCCCTGGTCCAGATCAGATAAGACAGTATGACAGCTATTAATTTTACGAACAAGTACTATCAAACCATATTTAACACAAACACAGCATCTGACAACTTCTACCAGCCTACAAGATGAAAGTTCCTTTTATTTATGACTTTCCTTTCTGTGAACATTTAATTGCTTGCACAACAAGCCATTTTGAAAATACATAAGTCTGTGTAAGGTTCTTTAAGTATTTATAAAATGTCTTTTCTAGGCTAATAGGATGCCTTGAAAGAGCTCAGAGTCACAATTTGAAACAGATACAGAAGCAGTCACAATTACAAAGATATTTGATATCTAGCAACAACCATGGCAATGGCAATTCTTTGCAAAAACTCTGTGTAGATGTATCTATACCACAGTTTTAAACAGGAGCAGTCAAAGGTAACAAAGTCCTCAGTGAGAAACAAAGCAGAAGTGTGAGTTCCTGAGAAGTGTCCCTCTTCAGTGCTTTGCACAACCCTTAGCACAAAAAAGGCTGGACCTGGCTGTGCTCCTGCTTCACCACTGCAATATGGGTGCAGGGTGATAAGATGCCATTGAATCTTTTTAGAACACCAAGCCCTGGGCTTGGGAAGGTCACTGCAGAAGAAAACATCAGCCCTATGGTCAGGCAACACATCCAACTAATTCAGTTTTCTGCTCTCAGTGGTGATATCCTCTCGCCCCGAGACTCCTCCAGCCTCAAAAGCATGGCACTTCGAGGACTTCTGAGCTCAGGATGCTTTCCGTGTGCAAAGGAGCTCTCAGTGGCTTTCTTTTCTGTGGACCTCTCCAGTCTATGCTTAAGTCCATGTAGCCTTCCCTGGCCCTGCTGCCTCCCCATCTCTGTGCTTCCCACCTTTCAGCAGTGGGTGTGTTTTTCTTAAATTGAAGACTTGGCCCAGATGCCCCAGTTTGGAGCGTGTGATGAGGTTGGTTCCTCACACAGTGCGATGCCACCATTTGGAAAACAAATCCTTGAGCAGTATCCCAGATGAGTAGTTGAACTGCATCCAGGCATTTCCAAAGACCTCTGCCAAAGTGTACAGTCAGTGCATGCATGATGCACAAGTATTTGATTTATACAGTCAGTTCCAACTTATATTTTGATCCCCATATGCCGTTTCTTTTCTTCTCCTAGAAAAGATGCTTGGCTGCTCATCAGCTGGAGCGAGTCCAATAACAAAGACCAAGCCCTAATGACCAGGAAACATTTCTGATGGAGAAAAGGTGGGCGGTCTCCTCTGACTTTATTTTTTCCTTTCCCTTCTTCAGCTCTCTTGTTGTGAAGGCATATGTGTGTCATGGAGGGGTGCTGAGTGTAAAGGATGAGTCATTCGCTTTCCTCGCTGTGCCCTGTTTTGTGCAGATTTTCAGGCACAGAGAAGAAAAGCAGATCTCTGCATTGGGAATGGGATAGGAACCAACCCACCTCAGCAGAGCCACACAGATCACCTGGCTACACAGAGTTCGTTGCTGAGAAATTAATTTCTTGCAGGTCCTGAGCTCCCTACCGGCTTGTTACAACCATCAGCAATCAAGTCTGAAAGTTTTGTTGTAAACCTCTGCCTCCAGGAAACATTATTTGTAAATGCAAATTAATTCAGGTTTGGCCACATAGTCCATTTTAATATATTTTCCATTGCATTCATTGATTTTCATTTTCCAAAAGCACACCCTATATATACAATCACCTAAAGGTTTTCAGACCCCTTGGTTCCCAGCTGAACCCAATGGGAACCGTGAGCAATTCACTTCTACTGCCACTGGAGGTCAGGCACTATCCTGACAACCTACAGTAAACAGGGACTAAAATCCATGGTGATTACATGGATCCGAGATCACATCTGCTGATAAAGCAAGTCAACCCTAAGAGAAGACTTGAGACCTTACTTTAGCTTGGCCTAGGAACGAGCACAGGATTATTTGTTTTCCTGCTGAATCCTGATTCATTTCTGTTCTTCTGTCTATTTGCAATTCTATCAAATTGGTTATTGACAACATTGGGAAAATATTTAGGTGAAGACTCAGATTAAGCTGCTTGCCTAGATAATGGCATAAGAGAACAATTCACATGGCAAAAATGCTAAAGGGTATACTATTTTCAGTGAAGTTGAATTCAGCATTTGACCAAGTAGGAGAGTCCTGTAAGTGCTGAAAATGGTTCTTTAGTTACAAGTTACACCGTAAATTCAGATTTCTGTGAAGAAAATAAGAGCAATTTAACGATCTAGTATCATTTGCCTCGCACAAACAATTCATCTGTTCAGTCTCTTTGATCCACTGATCCACAAAATGGTCAGCCCGACCCATCTTTGCTCCTTGCAGGGCTCCTTTTTTGTGCTCCGACACCAAACATGCCTGTGAGAACTGAGATCTCAGCCCAACGTGGCACATTTCAGGGAAGCAAAAAGTATATTGCCATGGGTCAGTGACTGGCTTTTTCGGAAATCAGTGCTGTCAAGGAGCTACGTGTTTTATTTTCCGCTGCACAATCATCAAAGCCTTGGAACAGAACAGCAGCATGTGTAGTGACACCACAAAATACAAAATGCCCTATAATATACTTGGTGGGCAGTGCAGCAGTGCCTGCAGTGAGGCCGTGATGGGGACACCAGACCTTTCCTTGCCCTGTGACTCTGTAATGGCTTCATTACTGCCCTTGTCCCTGTGTGGGTCAGTGCCCAGCCAACATTTCCCTCCACTTGTTTCATGGCTCAGGATGATCTAAGCAAAAGGCAGAGACCTTCTTCACTCCCAGCATCATGTTACATCTAAAAGGAGCACTTGCTTAAGATACAGGAATAAGGAAAGAAAGAAGAAAAAACGAAGAGAAAAAAAGGTGATATCCATTGATTTCCCTCTCTTCAGCTCCTACCAGAGCATGAAAAAAGTGATGGTAGGAAGAACCTGCCCTGACAGGAGCCAGATTCAGAGCGGTGATGTTGCCTCTATAGGTAATGGCATGACCAGACTCCATATTCAGGCAGTGACCAGCCCTAAACCTGATGCCAACTACTAGGATCAACTTTTTGAAACACTCTGCAAATCCATGTCATGATGTAAAGGGGCTTTTGAGGACAATAAATATCTCATGGTCCAAAAAGAGAAATCCGTAACTCTGAACTCAGCTTGCTCACCAGTATCTTGCAGGGCAGGAAAACCCCTTTTCACAGCTCCACTAAACAAATCAACGTCTCCTTCAGTGGGGGTGAGGGAGGTACTGAAGGTTGCTTTCTGGTTCTACACATCAGAAAAATGAAGTTTAGCAAATGATCAAACACAAACAAGGGCAAAACAAACAGAACAGCCAACCTCTTCTCAGAAAAATAGTCTCCAAAATAATGTTTTTAGTAGTGATTACAGAGTCACAGACATTTGGTATTGATATATCCAGCTGTTATAATCCAGGGTGTATGTACAAGATTCTCCCATAGTATTTATCTTCAATGGTTGACAAGTATCTCTATGCTTGGCTACATTTAAAGGACCGGTCTCTGAAACCTCATTACAGGTACATGATATCGTTCGTGGTCTTTTGATGTAGTATTATATCGTTTGTGGCCTTTTATGGTATAATTAGCACATTAATGTTCAATTTGAATTAGCAAAACAAGACCGAGTCAGGGTCCCAAAATGAATTACCTTGACACCCTGTGACCAGTGGGGGACCAAAGCCCAGATGTGAAAGATGGAAAGTATTGTAGTCCAAACAAGTATTAATTATATAAAAATATTAAAGTTTTCATGTTTGCCACTGACACTTTTGTGACCATTATTAACTCAGCAAATATGTGACTAATTCACCCTAAAAAAATTGGCTATTGGAATTAGAAATATTCACTCTACAGTCACTTTACAATAAATCCATAAGAAGAGATAGCTGCAGAGCCTCTCTTCTAGGAAGACTTGAACCACTTTCAAGAGGGACCTACTTGTGTCTGCTGATTAGAAAAGGAGCCTATGGTGAATACTTCAGATGGAGAAATTCTAACTTTAAGATATCTAATTAGGGCAGAAGAATCCCAAACCTAATTTGCTTGTGCCTTTAATTTCTCAAAGAAATACAATGGACCATAATATTAAAAGCAATGACAATGATGCTTTTAATGCAGCACCGACAAAACTTATTTCTCTATTCAACTGTAAAATACCATAATTTCCAGAAAACTATGAAGTATTATAGTATTTGATTTCATTGTTTTGGTTAAGTAACAAAGAAACTAAAAAGCTGTGAAGTGCCAGTAAAAGAGGACAAATATATGCTGCTGAAATGGCTATTTGAAGCTGATTTGACTTAACTAAGTACCATTTACCATCAGGGGACAGTACTTCAACAGGGATCAAGCTTTGCTTCTAAGCACATGCTTATATATGAATGCCCAAATAAGCAATTTATTTAACTGGGACTTCTCAGGTGTTTACAGTTAAGTGTTGTCCTCAGTGCTCTGCTGGATTATAACCTCAACATGGGAATTCAAGTTACTGCAGTTCCATGAGAATACAGGATCTGTGACAGTGGGTCAGATTGATGCTCCAGATGGATTTGTGTGCAATAATGCACAATTTGAGGATAAGAAGACTTAGAACTGTGCTGTGACATAAAGAGTCCATTTATTCTGGGAGCCTTTTGGCAATTTTGGCACTGTAGAGGTATTAACTTTTATTCATGCACGTGTGCAATAGATTCAGAGAAAATGTCCACATCATGAGAGGTTATTGGCATAAAGCAAAGAAATTTACAGGAATTTATTACCTATAAAAATAAAAATCTTTCATCTGTTATTCTCTCTCACCAAATAAAGTATGCTTTTCAAGTGTAAGAAAGCTTCTGCAGCCGCAGATTTAGCAAGCCTTCTAAGTCCCCTGCATTATCAAAGGCAATTTGAAGGAGCTGAGCTTTACCCTAATGAGACAATCTTCCTGTAAATGTAAGATATTTCATGGATTAATCCTTTTAAAGCGTGAAGCCGTTCGGTGAAATCACCACACACAGTTTCATTCAACAAGTCCATTTTCTTAGCTAAGCAGCATTAAATAACCAAACTGAAGCTATGAGTCTCATAATTACAGACTATGAAAGCAGGCATAACACAAGCTACTTGTGACTGACCTGCATCTTAACTTGGAGGTACATAGTTGTTGATGAAAAATACCAATTTTTTTTTTTTTTTTTTTTTTTTTAGGAAAAAAGGGTAGAATAAAATGACCAGTCACTTATTTCCAAAGTTTGGTTAAGCACGATTTACTTTCCACCCACAAGGAAGACATATTGCATGATTAGATGTAAGAGATTAAACTCAATTAATTGCATGTTCTGGGATTAAAAAATAACAAAAACATGTGTTTGCAATAATCTGATTAAGGGGATATTTGAAAGAGGAAACGAGCAATTTCCCTTCTTATAAGAGTCTCACAGACATTGATACATAGTTTCTGCTCCCAAACTGAGAAACATGTAAGTAGATAGCAATAAAAAGCAAAGCTCCTGGCTTATCAGAAGAAGGATTCTGTAAGTAAAATGAAAATACAGCTATCACCACTGGAAAAAAAAATGTCACTTTTGCAAAACATGCTAAGATAAGCAAAGGAGGGGATGATTTTTCCTTTGGATCTCTACTCTAAAAAACTGTTGCCTAAAGCTGAAAGATTTCTTACAGTTGGGGTATTTATAAAGAGCATATCCCGTGGAGAGCCTCTGGTGGCTAACTGTGTGTGAGCACGTACTTCTGCCTTTTCTCTGTCCAAACACTTACAGGGTAGCTCTTCCTCTACACAGATATTTACTTGCAGGAAACTTGTAGGGATTTCATAGTTCTTAACCCAAATTCAAGGTTCAGAGAACTAGGAGAATTGCAGACACACACCACCGCCTGCACTTCACTTCCATAGACAGCCAGGCCAGCAGGGAATGCATGTGGCCCCAGGTATTCCTTCTGCCCTCAGCATCTCCACCAGCTCTGGTGCATTTTTTCTTTTTGTCTTCAGAAACAGTATCTGTCTTTACCTTCTAGCTGCAGGTAGAACTCATGTAAATTAGAAAAAAGTCATTAAATATACAAGAGGAAGAGCAAAATGAACTATGTACAAGGTGCCGTTAGCCACATACAAAAAATCGGAGTCAACTATTAAGTATTTTGCTTTACACTTCATTGAGGTTGATGTACTCTAATAAAATACTGTTTCTTTTTTTTTTTTTTTTTTTTTTTTTATGGAAATAATTTGTGGTGATCATTTCTAAGTTACATGTGTTTGTCATTAAGCACCAATTAAAAAGATGATATTAAAAATCCAAATTACCAAAAGGTCCAGGAGATCTGGTATGATGCTTTGGGTGCATGGTATGCTTGTATGATGCTTTTGTATAAGTGCACAGACTTACATTTACATTGTACCAAGTGCTGAATAAGTAGCTAATGCTGCAGTATGGATAGGGCATAGGAAAGAAAATTTCAGGTCACCAAAAGGAAGGAAGGAAGGAAGGAAGGAAGGAAGGAAGAAAACAAAAAGGTTCATTTAATAAAATAGGTTCTTTTTTAATAAATAAATAAATGCCTCCAAAAAGGGAGCACTTTTTGCAAAATGGTAATATGAATGATGGTATTCTCACTGGCATGAAAATCATGGGATATGTATTCAGATTAACCAAAAAAATAGCAACTTTTCTGTTTTCTGGGAAAAAAAAAAAAAGGCTTTGGCTTTAGAAAGCTACAACTGAAATGAGTGAATGAGTATGTTAAAATAAGCAACATTCAAGGAAAACTGCTTAAGGTATACAACATGTAAGACATGAAACCACTTCATTAGGAAACCCAAGATGATTTAAATCATTAGCTGGGGCAAGTGGTTGACTTTTTCTGCAATGAGAAGTACATCATTCTGAAAAAATTGCCATCAACTGGAATTGCAGAAAGTAAAGAAGAGACTGTTCCAAACTTGCTGTTTAATATTAGACCTGAAAATGTCTCTGATGAAGCCTGAGTCAGACACCTTGATTCAAAAGTCAGGAAGTCCAGCAAGGAAAGCAATGAAAGTCCACATCCCATCCAGCTTCAAAACCAGGGTATAACAGAACAACCCACAGAACAAAAATGAACAGGAGACACTTTTTGCAGTTCAGTTCCTTCTGCACGTTGTTTAACATGACATTTTTCATGACTCCAACCGCTGAGCAAATCTTAGAGCTTTACTTTTTCAGGTTGGAAGGGGCCACCCAAATCGACCCCAAGCACATTAGAGATCCCATATACAAAACTCAGAGGCCTCAGTGCCAAACCCCAGGACTCACAGCAGTCATACAGTACATTTCTTTGTTCAGCTCATTGACACTTTGCTATAAATGGAGAGCTGGCAACACCATGGTGCCACCAAACCCCTGAAGTGATGGGAAGGAGCTGCCACTTGGCCCTAACTCCCAAGGTCTCTGTCAATGGGATCTGGGGAAAGTCCTCACACCTAATGATCACTTGGATCCTGGGGACTGAACAGCCACCTAAGGCAGAACAGTTGATGAAATCCTACACTGGCAAATTCAACAAAAGATGCTATGCCAGCTTCTGTAGGAATTCACTCTGTCTTAGCTTTTGTGTCCTTACTGACTTAATTCCACATGTGTTTTACTTGTATATACCAGCTTAATTTGTTAACTCTGAAATCAGGTCAACTCTCTGCCCATCTTTAAAAAAGAAAACAAATAAACACAAAAACAACTAAGCAAATATAATTCTCCATTCAAAAGAACTACATTTGCCAAGGAGTTTACAGGTGACATCTCAGCATCTTCTTTAACACTGAAAGATGGCCTCCACAAATCTAACAGCAATGCAACCTTACATTTCAAAGCCACTCTTATCTTTGCTGTATATGTATATCTTTGTTTTCCTCCATTGCCCAAAACAAATCTCTCAGCTAAGACTTTTGTTGTTACCTGTTTCCCATTTCTGGCATGTACAGTCTATAGTTTGTTGGTTTGAATAATTTACACTTCTGCACAGTCAGGATCTGAGAGTGAGGTGTTTATGTAAGGTCGCAGGCAGGAAAGAAGATGAGACAGCCTCTTTGATCCAGCCACCTTTGTGTCTAGTGACTCATTACTATGACTCTTTTGCTCTTGTTTGATTTCTTAAATTGTGTGCAAGGTTCAAAGCAGTGACAATCTTTCCAGAGTAGGGAGTCAGGAGCTCAGAGGCATCGAAACTGTGTAAATATCTGTGTAGACATCATCAATATTTAGTGACCAAAAAGTCAGAACAAACAGTTTTTAAAAAATAAAAAAAAATAAAAAGCGAATGTTGCTACAACAGAGCAACAAAGGAAGCAAATCTTCTCTGTCGTTACTATTTGCACTCCTGAACACAGCACCTGCTCCCTGCCAGAGCACTGCAGCATGGCAGACAGGCACATAAAACTAACATGCACTTATTTTTCAAGGAGGTTGGAAAGTTAAGGGCAAAAACAAGGCAAGAGCAAGGCACCCCAGCAATCGGAGTCACTACCCAACAGTGTGACCTTGTGCTGATTTGGCCCTGCTGTCCCCTGTGTGTAGGCAGTAGGGCTGTACCTGTGTGAATACACCACATTGCTGAAAGAAAAAAGGTGCAACAGCCGCTTAGACGTCCCAAGATGTGAAAACCTCCCTTCCCTGATCCCTGGGGCTGTTGTGCAAGGTTGCAGGCTTAAATGCACCCACCTTTCCCCATCACCTGGTCTGTGTGGCTGCAGTGGCAGGTGCTGGGCTGGGAGGAGGGTGGCTGGGGTGAGTGATGTGATGCCTGGTGGCACAGTGCCTGGCAGTGCCACCATCGGCTGCCCTGTGGCTGCAAGCTTGCAGCTCAATGGTGACAAGCATATGCTTCCTGCAGGGCTGGTCTGTGCTCGCCAGCTGCTCACAGGGAATGAGGAGGGAGGATATGGCAGATCTATGCCTCCTCGTCAGGCAGTGTGCTGCTGGCTGCTTGAGATGGACTTTTAGCTTTTCCCTGCCTGTGTTTTCCTTCCTGTCCTTCTGGGCATGCCCCAGGTGGCCAATTCTGTGAGCATGCGGACCGTCCCACTGCTGCTGCACATGATAACAGTGGTGCACATCCCTTGGCCTTGGTAAATACAACCACATTTTCCCCTTGGCCCAACCAAAGGACTCATCTGTGACCCTTTACTCACAGTGAACACTGTCAATGAGGCGAAAAATGTATGCGGAGTGATATAGGGAAGGCATCATAAATAAATTAATAATTTTCTTGGACCTCTGTCGAAGTAAGATCACTACATTGCATGTATCAATGCACTATCAGGTCAGTTTGATCTTCACAGTGGAATAATATTTCACCAGAAAGTGGTAAAACTTTCAGATATGGCATTTGATTCATACCAGCATTGTGCTCCTCGGTGTCTGTGATACATATTTGGAATTAAAGTATGGGTGGTATTATGAAGGCGCGTTCGTCTATAAAAAAGCATTTAGAAAAGAGACAATAAAGAATATGCAGCCAAATAACTATGTTTATCTCTGAGCAAAGTCTTTGATCTAAAATGATACTCAAGTCATGGTCCTTCATCATACAGGCACCCATCCAACACACAGGAGGAAGGCATGTGGATCCCCAGGTGAGGTGTAGTCCTCTTGAGGATATCCCATCAAATGTTTGACTCTGATCCTAACAGTGCAAGGCAATGCTAAATTTTCTACTTGGGCATTAGTTTTCTGCACAGTGTGGGTTTTGTTTTGTTAGTCAGGTCCAAAAGTCATTGCTCTGATGAGATTGAACCAGGGCTGAGCAGCTGGCTCTGGGCCTTCAGATACCTCCACCTCAAAGACAAAACTGCACATCTCAGGAGGCTTGTTTCACACAGCATTTAGCATCAAGGCCCACGTAAAGCAAAACCTGTCTGTGGAAGAAGCGTGCTGGGGGCAGTACATTGCCAGTAGGCCTGCGATAAAGTTGGGGAGAGGCCTGGGCTGGCCAAGGCGATGCTGAGGGTCATATCTAAGGATAAACTGAGGATAAACTAAGGATAAAATGGGGCTTTTTGTCCCCCTTAGTGCCTGGCTGAGTGGGCTCAGCCTCCTCCTCAGCATTCTGCCTCCCTAGGCCCACTTCCATCACCTGTTGCTGGTCCAGGCCCCTGGGACAGTGCAACTGTCCCAAGATGCTGCTTCAACACCTTGGAGCATCTCTGTCCCCAGAGCTTTCCTTCCTTAGACAAGAGAAACTGAACCCTGCCCAAACTGTGCGGCCTGACGGCACTACATGATGCTCCTGGCCACCAGGTTAAATGCTCAACCCCTCACGTCCTCCCAGGGCTTTCCTCCAAGGCTGCCCGGGGATGCTGCCCCTCAGGGATGCTGCCAGAGCATTCAATCCTGCTATCAGCTTGTAATGAAATCTGGGAGCAGCAACCCTGGGCTCAGCCCTTGTTTTCCTCAGGAAACCCTCATGGCCACAGGTATAACATGATCTACAATCACATTAAAATAAAAAAATCTAAATGGCCCAAAATTACAGAGGGTGTTATTTCTCCTTGCAGCACAGCTTTTATCTGCAGTTCCTCCTCCTTCTGGGCTACTGAGCACAGTTGTTAATATGGAAATCCTTGAGGGCTCTCATGTCGCTTGCTACAGCACTTCTTTAGGCTCTGTATGACTGGTCAGGTACTCGGGCATGAAGGAAGCCTGTACTCACTTTTTTTTTTTTTTTCTGTCTTAGATTATACAGAGAATAAAAGCCTCTTCCACTGACCGTAGTACAACACTTGTTTAGCCAACCCTTTAATTTGCCCCTGCAAAGTAAGTACTGTTAAGTAGTTTTCAATCTTGGACATCATGAACACATAACCATATCATCACCTCCCCTTCAGTCACTTTCCTAGGAGAACTACATTTTAATGAGTGGGTTTTAACTCATTTGGACAACTGCAAAATACACCAGAAATTTAATTTAAATTCACACAATTAAAAAAAGAAAAAATCCTTCCTGAGGTAGAAAGCAAAATTAGAAGTTTGTAATATATTCACTGGACCTATATGAACCACATAGGTCTTATGCACCTTTAAACATATTTGTTAAAATGATAGATTGAATGCTACATCTACAGACAGAAGATCATGGATATGATAAGGTAAAATGTGTATGTCAGGCAGCAGGGAGCATTGTAAAGAGTAAAATAAATGATCTGGTGATTTTTATTTTTTATCTTTAGAAATTAAGAATTTTTGGCAATCACACTGTTGTTGGATGCTTCAATGTACACATACATCCAGTCTGTGACCTGTGACACAGCTTTAGCCAGCACCACTTGTCACAGCCAACTGTTTGAATGCCTTCTAGATTTTTAGTAGTCTTGTCATAATCTAAAATAAATTGGTTGGACTGAGTAAAGTGAATTCAGCAGGGGTGAGAATACAGCATATTACCAAGGTGGAACACTAACACGATTTAAATTGCGTCCAAAACGTCTCATCAAGTAATAGGCAATTCATCATATCAAAATTCCCTCAGTTGAAAATATTAGTAATTAGACAAAGACTGTTAGTATACCACAGCAGAAAGGATATTGGTTTTATAAACACCAGCTCCGCTTATGCTAACAATATTGCCAGGAGCTATATTTAGTATGCTTCTGACATGTATGTAAATTTCAGGTCATGCTACACGGGGAAAAGCTGGCTCATTTCCATGAGTTATCCTCACTAGTAAATCTTTCCCAACTAATGTATGTTCAAGCTGTCCACAAATGGTGTACCTCCAGCCCACTGAGAGTTCATGAACTGATATTTGAAGTAGAAATACAAAATGGTTTAGGTTGGAAGGCACCTTAATGATAATCTAGTAATATAATGTTTCAGTTATTACCTTTATAAAGTTGAATGAAGAAATTTTGGTCAGGACACTGGCTTTGGGTGACCCTATCAAGAAGCGGGGCCTAGAGGGTTATCAAAGGTTCATCCAGGAGACAGAGAGTTGGAGAAAGCAAAAAGTGAATATATTCCAAAAAATTACATTGGGAATGGTTCTTCCTCAGACTGCAGAGGCTACGGTGCAAGTACAGGGGTACCGGTTGGGACTGCACCAGTGGAAGGTCTGTCCCCATATCACTGCAATGAGACATTGCTGAAAGACAGGACACGCACTTCTTCCAGTGTTTATCCTTAGATATGACCCAGTTAAAGTAAGTCCCTCAATTCCATCTTCAAACTTTTTAACTTTCATTTTGTACTTCTTCATGCAACTTTACTGGCTGACCTGAAAGCCGTAATCTGAAGTGACATCTGCACTGTTCAGAATTTTATCCACTTCACTTCTGGTTTTCACTTCATGAAGAAACCCCCAAATAAAGCAGCTCTCATGAAGAATAAAGTTTTCACCAAGACAGAAAATAAAGTGTCTGAACAGTAAGGACAGGTTAAAACCAATCATAACTTGTTATAAAGGAGGCAAAGAGATATATGATAAGAAAATTCTCAAGTGGGATTTGACCAATATCACACGTTTTTTTTTTTTCTTTTCCAGATGATTCTCAGGCTTTCTCATGTTGTCATTTACAAGTATGGTAGGTAAGGCAGCTGTTCCTAAATTATTTTCTGCTGTTTTCTAATCCAGCTGGGATATACTTTTGCATCTATGTCAATTTTACCACTGTGTCAATGTTTAAACATTTTAGCCCCCACAGAGCAGCAATGCAACATCCAAATATCCAATAGGCATTGCGAATATACAAAAAGTGTTATGATATATCACCCTTGATGTGCCCGGAGGACACTGGTAACATCCACCTCATTGATCTACATTTTCTAAAGAAAGCTCCCCCTACCCTGAACAAGGACTTGTATTTAGGGGCACCAACTGTATATACACTTAACAGCACAAAATGAAAACCCATCATACTTTACTTTTGTTCATCATAAAACATACTTTTGTTCATCACAAAACACCCTATATATATATATATATAGAAAGAGTAAATCACATTAACAATTTGACCTGTAACAGGTTATGATAGTTTAAAGTGGTTTTCCTACTATTATCTCTCTTGGCTATCAACATGTCCGTCTTAACATCAAAAGCGCAATTTTTGCAGAACAGAATACGGGACCATGTTAGAGACCCCTACACGCAAAATTTGCCAACATGCCTTCAGCATGCTGCAGCCCCTTCCAGTAACTGCATCCCACACCAGAAACATCTGTCCCGACATCCTATGGCCAATGTACCTCCACTGAATGCCTTGGATACATTCCCAAATATGAGTTATTCTGCACCAGGACAAAGACACTTCACATAATCAACAGAGGACAGAGATATGCAGTTGTCAGTGGGAAATTTGTTTTCACAGAATAGCCACTCCATCTCTGACTTCTAAGCCTTTGTCCCCACGAAAGTCTTAAAAATACATTCAAAAGCCAAGTTTGGGAACTGAAATTCATAACTCAGATGGACAGCTGAAATTGTGGACTCAGTGGGGAAGGTGGCTTTATGGCATATGACAATTTTTCTCACTCTTGTCTAAACCCTTGCTATTTCCCAGATGGTTATTACTTTTCTTTCTTTTTGTCCTAGAAGAATAAATGCCTTTTTCACCTTTCCCTTTTCTAATATCCATCTCCAGTCTTCAAGTGACAAGAACTTTTTTTTCTTCTTTTAAATCATCTGTTAACTTAATCAACTTATGCTGATTAATGTAGTTTATATACAGTTTAATGTTTATGACATACACTGAGGACATCCACTTGAGGAAGACCTTAAGTGTCTTTAGGTAGTTTAATAACTAACATTACCTCTTCCTGTAAATATTTTGCTTTTTTATATCCTCATACCACTCTAATAATACAGCTATGCAAATACTTCATTTTAAAAAACAACCAATTCACAGGTTTGCAAAATTATATTCACTTGGGTTTTAAGACACTCCAATGCTTTTTAGTATTTGTATTTCCAAAACATAGAATCACACAGACAAGAATGATTTCAGATGTGTTACATCTGGTAAAGCACAGGCAATACAAGCAAAGACAATTTAAGGCTGAGCACCTATAAAACCTCTGTGCAGGCAGAGCTAACTCTGCAAAGCCAGATTTGTTTTACAGTAGTCTATTTATCTGAAGCAAAACATGCAAGTCCTGGGTGAAGTTAAAGACAACAGAACTTTGTTTTCATGCCAGCACTAGGAAAGTCTTATAGGTGACAAGACTATAAGGTCTGAGGCTGTGCAAGTCTGGCATTGCCTTCCCAATCTGGTCTATGCCAGGGGCTCAGCACATTCTGCATAGGCACAGCTGGCAGGAGCAGGTACCAACCAAGTCTGTGCTCTTCTGTGATATAAATGGGATGACGAGACTACAGGATGTTTCTAGGATTTGCCTTTTTTTTTTTTTTGCCTTTAAAATGCTTTTCTTGCCAGGCCTCTGACTTAATAGCATTTGATGGCTTTCAGGAATCAATAGGAGAACTTGTCATTTCCTCAAGTTTTGAGAGCAGAGGTGGGGAGGGAGGGAAAGCTGCCCACAGAGGCCAGAGGAGCGTTGAGGACACAGGCAACCTCTGGCAGCTTTGACACCAGGGAATAACATTGGTTTAAAAGTGAGTCATGTAGCTGGGGCACTAGATAAATAAAGAGCATAATTTTTCTTTCAGGGTTGAATCATAGAGACATTCAAGATCGAAAGATAGGTTCTTACTCCATCGTTTTTCATGCTACATCCGTATCATCTTTCACACCGTGTGAAAACAGATAAAGGAGAATGAAAATTGTTTCGGAAAATGATGTTGGCAGAGGCCTGTCAGCCTGTGAGCCCAGTAATTAACTGCTGCCCATTTTGTCAAAGATAGTGTTATTTTCTTTCTTAGCTTTGACAATTATTTTTCCTCACTGTAACACAATTCTGTTTACTGTCTTTGCAACACTTTGTGAGAACACTCCATTTACATTTGCTTTCCTGTACATCTAAAAATATGCTAGTCATTTTCTGAAACGTTATTAAACCTTCCTTAACAAACTAGAGTGATGCACTACACTTGTGTGCTTTCCTATGCCACTGTGCATACTGGGAATCTTCAGTGCAGGTCCCAGCTGGTGGCTGCCTCCAGGGATTCTTGCAAGAATATATATTTTTAATTAAAAATCTGTCTCATATAGGCAATGTAATTAGAAAAATACACAATGAATTCTGATATTAGTACAGTGCTGAGAAAGGCACATTCACTTTTACGAATTTAATATAATTCAAGAGAATATCACAATTTAACCACAGCAAGTCTCTATTTCTGCCCCTTCAATATTTAAAGAGCAAATTCAGTGTCAGTCTCTGTCAGGCTCTGAAAACCTCTTGCAAACTCACCATTCAGGCTGAGCTGTGCTATGTGAGCATAGCACTGGTGTGTTACAATATTATTCAGGAATCTTTCCGCCTTATGTAGCCTCTCTCACACATTTTATATGTAGGACTTCAAAGGACTGTTTGCTGTAATACCCCTGTTCTTCCAGTTACCCTTTCAATTTTTGGCTTTTTTGGCTAAAAGAACTGCAGCAATCTGCAGATTGTACTAGGGTCACTTAACGCTCACCTACAGCAGCCATGAAGACCAAATTTTGAAACCTTGGAAGCTCAAGACCGATTAAAGATGCAGATATTGGCAACACTTCCAGACACTGAATACCAGTTGTCAGAGCAGTGCAGAGCCCGTCCCACCAGACAAATCTGCTTTAAGATTTTAAAGCATTTACTTAGTTATCAATTCTAAGTGAATCACTTCTTGCAATTGAGCATACACAGACTAATGAATCCAAAGCCATGAACAAGAGATGTAGTAATCGCCTACCTCCTCAGATTACCATTGAGTCAACAATTCACTTATTTTCAATCAAATGAAATATTTATGAAGTGCAGGAAAAGCATGTACACTAGGTGGAATAAAATTATCTGAAATGTAAACATATTTCAATGCATACTGAAAATAGCATTTCATTTTTTCTGTCTTTCAAACACTTCCAGTGAAATGCAATGCAGGGCCTCATACCATTATGCTTTTAAAAAATATTACCTGCTTAATTAAGCCAAAACAGCACAGTCATTTTGACTCTATTTTACTAAGGCTACCAGAAAATAAAGACCAATTATTTTCAATACAAATAAATCCTATCAGCAATGTCCATGTCGTTCAGCTCAGATAAACTATTCAAGATCCTTCTGTCCTAATCATCTTTCCTGAAATAATCTTTCAGCTGGTGGCTCACGATATGATTCACTGGAAGAATGTCAGTGACAATTTTGTCAACACGTGATGGCAGAACAGAAGGTAAGGCTGGAGGATTACACTGCTGCAGAGCACTGTTCTTATGCAGAAGTTAATAAAGCGTGGTTGTCACTTCACGTAGTATCAATAACAGTCTGAGGATATTACTAGAGATTTTGAGCCATTTACTGTTCAATAAACTTCGTGTAACTACCCTGATTTTCACAGCACAATCTTTAGTCCAGAACAGGATTTGGAGATGATATGCTGTCCTTTCAGCTTTTTGAAAAATTAGTCACCAATTTGGTGTTGACATGCAGTATTTGCTTTAAAATCAGTTAGCCAGAGAAGCAGTCAGGGAGCATTGGAAATACAGCAAGCACAGAGCATGCACTCACACATTCCCTGAGGATCCACACAGCCAGGTTGCAAGCCAGGAGAATGCAAGCGAAGCAGGCGAGGGGACACAAGCCAGACACCATGCCAGCTATGCAGATGGATCACAGGAATATCTAGTGCTGCAGGATATGCCCAACCAGAAGAAAGTGGCAAGTGGCAGCAATGAGCATCTATATTCCTCAGCTCTGAATATAATCGTTGCTGCTGGGATGAAATGGAGATGTCAGAGGTCACCATGAAATTTCTGAATAATTTGGAATTCTGTGAATTTCTGTCAAACCAGAGAGATGGAGATTATCCTTTCAGGTGCTTATGTCTCCAGGCACTCAGCAGCTCTTCCCAAAGTTATGTGATACAGGGAGAGAAGGAAGATAACACCAGGGTGTGCAAACCCATTATACATGCGTGTAGGTACCCTTATTCTCACAGTACAACCCACAGCCCACAGTCAGCTACAAAAAGCCTGCCTTGGGGAAGAGATAGGGTTGGCGTCCCCTTCCTCATGGGGCCACATTTCTCATCGTGGCGTGCAACACCAGCTTTTGCAGGCTGGGGGTCTCTTTCAGAGGGCTGCGGTGTCAGGGATGGGAGATAAGAGGTCATCATGGCTCATCTGCCGTGGCTCTGTGCACCTGAGAGACCATACCCATGAGCTGCAAGTCACAGCTGGAAAATAATCTCATGCTTTGTTTTCTCTCCCACCTCAGCCTCTTGGGGAGAGTGCAGGAGGGTGTGCTAGCGAGGCCTCTGTGATTTTTTTCTGATCCCTATTTTTTTTTTTCTGTTTGTAAGGAAGGTGGGTATTGCTACTCTCTTTCCTAGATGGGTGATGTGGGAGATATGCATGAAACTCATTATAAATTGCAAAGTGCTGTTATTTTAGGAGTCGGTCTTATTTTTGGCGGATGTGGAGTTTTTGTTTCCTTCCTCTCTCAACATGAAGAGGTGAAACTCAGTTTTCATAAAGAGCCACGAGATGTAAAATATCTACAATTATTTAGTACTTCTACTTGGAATTGAAACCAGAACTGTGTGTCTCTTCAGGTCCAATCCTTGCATTTCCAAAATGCCACAGTCATTCTTTTACAGTAACTGCCAGTGACTTGAAGATGGGTCATGCTGCTAACATGCAAAGTATTACATTGAGAAATTACCAAAAGTCACATTTCTGCATCTCCTGAGACTGTGAAAAGTGTTCCATTTGGGGCATGTGGTTGAGAAACCATAAACCTGCTAGATTTTACTAACAGTTGCTGAAAACCATAACGAATATAAAATAGATCTCAGGCTAAATTCTCTCGACTTTTATTGTTTGCTGCCCAACAGGCTGCGAGTCAGAATTTCCAAAGACAATATGCACATCCCGAAGGGATGACATCAATTGTTCTGCAGGAAAATATAAGAATGTTCACAGAGTTACAAAAATATATCGAGCAACCAAGATATAGCCCTTTCAGTATCAAGGGTAAATAGGTGTAGAGGTCACTTCTGTAGCTTCTCTTTAATCATCACTGCCAGCCACATGAAACCCCTACTCTAAATTAGATTCCCACAACGTCAGCTGTGAACCTTTCTAAACACCGTGCAAGAAATGTGTTTATATAAACATTACACTTTGAAAAATTAATGCAGTTTTAAAGATTGAAATCTTAACCTGCAAACAGGCCACCAAAGTCAGAATTAAGGTTCCCATGGTAACCCGAACTACCTTTTAATTCCAAAACACTGAGCAGGGGGAGCTGGTCTGGAGGATGGGTGCAACAACACAGAGCTTGAAAGCCCAGACATTGGACATCAGTCAACGAGAAATTAAAAACCATCTCCTTCTGCCTGCCATGGGGAAAGACATGAGATCAGTGCCCCGTGCTCAATCCCGTCATAGATTACCAGCTCTGTGACATACAGACTTGTAAAAATCAGAAGCTTCACAAACATATTATGGCATAATAAATAATTAAGGATGAGAGATTTAATTTATCATGGTTTTCACCTGTTCTCTTCCATTCTTTCACTTCAGAACACTAATTTTTCTGGTTAAAAGATTAACTGCGTTAGTAGTTTAATTAAAGTAAAGACAGGTTTATAGCTTTAATATTACGTGAGTTCTCCCAGTGAACATCTCCACGTATTACACCACTGGGTCCACTTTGCTTTCAGTTTAAAACAATAAAAATATTTGTACTTTAAAAAATGATAAATTAAAAAAAAAAAAAAAAAGGAAAACAACAACAAAAAGAGACTTTTTCTTCTTTCTCCTCATAGCTTCTTCAAAAGAGTATCATCAGTAACCTCTCATTCCCTCTGCTCCTACCAGTACAGGATCTGTGGAGTGTTCCCAGCCAAATACTAGCAAGTCTCATATACAGCAACAGCAAAACCCAAATCAGTTCCTTCTAGGGCATGTACAAGCCCTAACGAGCAGAAGAGTCACATAAAAAGCCTGTGGGCTTCCCTAGTCTTTGTAAAGAAATGTTGGATTATGTTTCCTTTCAGGTTTTTATCAGTGCCTTTGTACAGAACCTGTGATTACAGGAATGTAACACTGTGTTGCTGTGAAAATAAAGTTCATAAAAAATGAGAGATGTATTCTAGCTTTCAGCAGTAGGTTATAAGTATTGCTGCTTTTTTGATGTGTTTTTATTTTTCTATTTAATCCTTTTTTTTTTTTTTTTTTTTTTTTTCTGCATGCTCCAAAAGACAGAAGAAAAATATGGTGAGAGGGACAAATCAATTATTTACTATATAATCTTGAACAAATCTCCAAACAATTTTTTTGAGCACGGAAATAACTCTTGCGTGACATAATCAAACAGGGGTTTCTAAAATGTACAGATATGGAACGTCTGACAAGGAAAAATGACATTTCCCAAGTATGGGTTTCAAACGCTGCAGTTTTTACAGTATTCACAGCCCAGGGACTACTATGCAAAGGTGTTCTTTTAACAGCTGTGTTTTTTCAGCTCTCAAGTGGTCCATTATGTTCTGAAATCCCTTGTCAATACTCTACTAGGAGAAAAACATCCCAGTTCAACGAAGGGGGTGCTTGGCAGCGTATTCACTGTGTTGTGCTTTCTCTGCAACACACACATTCTGAGAGTGCACTTGTCCCACGTGCCACATGCAAAGCATGCCCAGAAAATGAACAGGGTCCCCTGTGGGCTGCTTTTTTGAGCTGAAAACACAGGAGAGAAGCAGAGAAAAGCAATCGGCACTGAACCAGAGCAAGGCCGGTGCACCATGTGTGACAAGGTCTGTACTTCATGGATGCTGAGGGATCCCTGCAATGAGACAGAATTTGTCCTGCTCATTTTCTAGACAGTTATTTTTTTATTTTTTTTTAAATCATTGTAGCCTATTGAAGCTCCCCAGAGGATATGATGCTGATGTACTGGCACACGTTGGATTAATGGGCAGGAGGTTACGTGACACCTCCACAGCCTAATGGTGTGTCCAGGCATGTTCATATCCATACCGGGGGCACTCTGTCAGAGAGGCATCTCTTCCCCCAGCTGCCCACCGACTAAAATATTTATATATAGGCCAAGATGGCCATGCTGCTGAGGATGAGCTGACACCTCCAGAAAATCTATATTTTCAAAAATCTAGCACTTAATAAGCTTTAATATCTTGGAGTATTTTATTTCCCCCATAACCAGTTTATTAGACTTCATTTAATTTAAGCTAAAAGAGTTCAGTTTTTGTTGTTGTTTTGTTTTTTAATCTCAGCAGTGCTGGTCTCCCAGCCCACGGGATGGATTATTCTCAGGAAATAAATCCAGGCTGGGCAGACAGAAAGAGCTCTGTGCAGCACGTTATTCTTCACAGCCCCCCAGTGTGAAGTTTCTGCTGCAGATGCTGGAAAACACATTTCTCCTGGCACTCAGCAGGATGGGGAGGGCTGACCAACACTAATGCAAGGCTGGCAGTCAACACGGCAGGGGATTAAAGGATGAGAAAAGGACAAGAGTTTTGCAGTTAAGACAACTTGCTGCTGATCTGCAGAGCTATGCTCTAACCTTGCCTCCAAGCCCCAATCCCCACAGGAGGGTGATGTGCTACCCAAACCATGTGTTTACAGGCACTTGCTATTTGCACATTCCTTTTCTGAGCATCTGACCTGAGACCTTCTCATGTGGTCTCTGGAAGGGTTGCCCAGTCTCTGCAAAGGGGTCAGTGAGAAATGACCTTCCAGCAAATAACAAGAGGGTCGTAAAAAGAAGTTCTCCTGAATCTATGTTTGGAACTGACAGCATGTAGTATCTGCATCTGTATCTGGAAGAGGGTTGGAGAGCATACAGTAAATAAGTTCGGAGGTCAGACTTTACATAAAGGAACTGCCATGAAATGGTGAAGAACTCTTCTGAGTTTTAAGATTTAAATTGCATTTACTGAAAAGTAGATTTTTTTTTTTTTTTGCACAAATCTTGGTATTTTCATACCTATAGTTTGTGTACTGATATACAGACACGCATTTGAACAAACAGGCATGAAGTCTGCTTAAAAACTAAAGAAAGATACGCATCTGTTAAAAACCGCCTCTACTCCAAACTGTTTTCATCTCTTGAAATGAAATTTTCATTAATGGATTGTGACTGGATTAAACGCTGCGCTCTTAGCTTTTCTTCTCGAGTACTAAATGTGAAGCATATTTAATGTGACAAAAAATTCACATCTTTATCAATATTTTATCATTAGTGGTATGTGCCTTCCTCAATGCCTCTTGGCAATATTAATTTACTGTACCATTCATAGTTAAAGGAAATCACCTGCTGTTTCATATCAATGCAAAGAGGGAAACAGAAGTCTTCAAATATTCATTATCAACTCCTCTTTATAAAGGACATCTTGTTTGCTTGATTCTCTTTGTTAGATTGCTCTTTTCTTTGTTATGCTGAAAAAAAGCTCCCAACAACAACAATAAATCTAGCTAATTGTGTGAAAGGCTTTCATGTACTTTTTGTGTGCACAGGAACAGTCAGATCTTGCATCTCAGTGTTTTCCTCTTTTAAGTACATTAATATTTTCAAAGTGGATAAATAAAATCTTGATTTGAAAACATTATAGCTAAAACACTAGCCTAATTTGGGAGATTGTGAGCAAACTGCAGAGCTGAAGAAGCAAGCTACAAAAGGAGCCTGATGTTTGAGCTCCTTTTAGTGTGGCAGGCAGCAGGAACAACATATATTTTCTGACCTTGCTTTGCGACTAGTTCATGCAATTTGGTAGAGGATATCATTTTAGTAATTACATATGGGTTCCCCGCTGCCATAGTTATCTGTGGTCTTGTGGCGCTCAGAGGAGCAGTGATTTGGTGTGATAGATTACTGTGGAAAATTGCCCATGCTAGAAAGCAAGCTGCCTGATAAAAAGAGGCAATCATACAATTGCTTCCTTGGTCACAACTTCAGAGATGGGGTTTTCAAATACAAGATGTGTTTAAGTGACTGGAAAATGATGAAAGGCTTCCCACAATGTTGTTTCACTCTGATTCTCCTCTGTCACTTTGTCTTATTTGAATGATAAATCCACCCCCCCCCCCCTCCCCCAAACAGATGGAGGAAGATATCAATAAATAATACTGTTTTACATGGCCAATGTATCTCTCTTCCATCTTCAGAACATCAAATGTGACCCCAGAGGACAGCTCATCTCTGGTGTCTGTAGCAGAGCAGGGTAGTAAGCATGGCCTGCCCTTTGCAGTCACCCCAGAACTGACTGCTCCCAGGTACAGAAAGAAAGGCTTCCTAACAATGAAAAGGCAGACACTTCCCTTCTATCTTCAGCTTATTCCAAGGTGATTTGCAGCTAAACTACTCTATTAAGTGTATTTTAATTTTCTAACACCACTTTCCTTAGAAATACCATCGCAATCCTTTCACTGCAACAGACTGCCTGTAGCGAGCAATATTTTTTTCTGATTACTCAGTTTTTATCTGTGAGCTCAGCTTATTTCTACCTTACAAAGTCACAGCCCATTTACAGCCAAGTTTACAGAGTCTCAACATGAACCTCCCCTGAATACTTTCTGAAAAAAAACAAAAAAATATTTTGTGTGTTTTTCACCAGAAATATTTGTTGAAGTCAAACATTTCTTTGCTTTCATATTCCAATTGCATGAAAATGGCATGAAAGTATTGTGGCCTAGTTCAAAAGACATACGAAGAAAAACCTTTCTAAATTAAAATGCTTATGTATTTAAGTACAAAAATGAGACTTTAGAAGAAGAAATGTATTTCCAGAAAGCAATAGCAGCGGCAAAGTTAACAAATTGTTTAGGTTGCAAAATGGAGAACACTTTTGGAGACAAAAAAGGTTGCCAATAAAATATTAACTCTGGCCTCCTGTGCAAAGGGATTATGGTGCAATCTCTAATTACATAGCCAAATCCTGTTTTTCCACTGCTCCTTTCATATCCCAGTTTCAGTGGTGTGCCAGAACCCATCCTGGGGGAGGAGAGTGCTCACTGCAGGGCAGTCGTAACACAGGCAGCCCACCACATAATAACAAACATTACAGAGATACCCTTTCATATGCTGCCCATCTGAAGATACTGTGCCTTGTTACATCTGGGTTCTCCCAGTTCCTAGGACCACCTGTAGGCCATCATGATGAGGAAAGCCTTTAATGCTTTCTGGAGCAGCCTGTCTATTAGATCATCCCGACAGACGCTGATTCTGGGGAGTGCATGGCTTCATGTTTCAGCCCTTGAAGCCGAGCCTGAAGGAGAAATCAGAGCTCATGGAAAAAAGCTCAGAAATTTGCCTTATAGTCATTCCCAGTTGGGTTGATCAGAAATAATCAAAAATTATACAGAGTACTGTACAAATGACTGGAGTTGGAAGCCCTTAATCCAGTAATTCACAGAGAACTGAGAAAATACACATGTGGATAATGTAGATTGTGAGTTTATATGAGTGTTTAAGAAAGAAGGCAACATCTCATTAGGGACTGGGAATCTGCACAAGAAAGACAAGGAATAGCTAGAAGGGACAAGTTTAATATGTAAATAGTTTCTTTGGGAAGTAGCTAGAATCACTTCAACAGAAATAATTAAAATGAAGATCAATGTTAAGAACAAACAAGGAAATACCCTAAGAAGATGTCAGATAATTTATCTGTGATAAAAATGAAGCCACTCAGTAATTTCTCAAAGAGTTCTATGAGCACAGTCAATGCTTGTCCAGCAAACAAGTACACATGAAGTTAAGTAGGAGGGTAACAGGAAGGTTCACCATCAGCCAAACAGGTAATTAATAATTGAGAGGCAGAGGAGTAGTTTGTGTTTATGTATCTGATCCAGATAACACTGATATTTAAACAATGGCCAAAATAAGAGCTTTGCAAACAATTTGCATGTTTTTACAGTCCTTGTGAACTTTTCAGGATACAACTTGCAGAATTATTTCTCCATTTCTATGTGTGCATGCATACACAACATATATGTTGTGTATGTGTACATAACCAATATTTAGGATATTAGAGGTGTGTACATATAATAAACATCAAAATTGTGAGACAAGTTATAACTATGAGCCAATAGGTAAAACTACTTCACAAGGAGGTAGTGCAGACAAAAAGAGAAAAATCTACAAGCATATGAAGAGTCACAGAACAATGAAAACTGCTGAAATCAAGAAAATTTGTAAAACCATACATCATGGGCAATTAGACATAACATGAAAACCTTTAGCTAGTATAATTATCCATGTGCAATGCATTTTTGTTGAAAAGATTCATTCACTTCTTTGTGCATTTACTTCTCTCCTGAAGTCAATTAAAATTACAACCAGAAGAAATCAGACACTAACATTGCTACATTGGGACAGTGCAGTGCAAAACACGTTCTCTGTAAATCAGACTTGTGCCTATTTAAAAGATGTACAGTATTAGTTTCCTAGCTTTTTTTACAGACTTATTGTTCATCATGCAAACCTACATGCTTGGCCAGGACACTAAAAAGTCATTTATGCACATGAATCTCAGTATTTATGGGTAGCATGCTCCTATAGTGAGTACCTCCTGTAGCAGACCGTGAGCCCATGCCAATTCCTGACAAATCGTGTCCACCCTTGTGTGTGTCCACCCTTGTGGCTGCGATCGGATGGTGAGGAGTAATGAGGGTGATACTGGGATGACCTGGGGTCATGTCATAAAGCCCTAGCTGACACTTCACAATGGATGACATGTTTCTTCCCCTCCAGAGTCATAGAATCATAGAATTATAGAATATCCCGAGATGGAAGGGACCCATAAGGATCATCAAGTCCAACTCCTGGCACTGTACAGGTCTACCCAAAAGTCTGACATGGGCATGGGCTGTGGTGGCCACACTGTGGTGGGAGACACCTTCCCCTGCTCTAGGACACCCACAGTAGAGAAAGGGGATGGGCACAGGCTCTCTCTGCTGGGATAAGGTTTTCTGTACCCAGCTTTTGTGAAGGCTTCCACTTCCCACCTCCCAGTGAGGACAAAGGTGTGATTCCCCCAAGGCTGGACTGCAGATGCCACTGTCCACAGTAGCACTGATCAGATCACGTTCAAGCCTTTCTTCTTCAGGAGAGCTGAAGGGTCATGCTGCTTCCGTACTTGTGTTAATTTAATGAAATAAAGGTCGAGCCTCCATCCTGTGTGGACATGGCTCACAGCACGAGCATCATGAGATGCCTCATGACTGAAAACACAAAGCTGAAGGCCTGGCAAAAATCTCCAAACAACAAAATGAAGAACTGATTAAGAAATCTGTTACCTCAAACTGGGATGTGAGTAAAGACTCTGTTTTGTGTAGCTCCCAGAGCTGTGTCTTGTGGATATACTTTTTTTTTTTTTTTTTCCTTTGGGCAATTTAAGGTAGCCTGGGATAACATTTAACTTGCAAATGACTCCATACAGACACACAGGTGTCTTGGCTGGTGGCTCTGTCTTGAAAGTAGCGGTGCATGTGGCAACGTACAATTTAGATTCTTTATATGTCTTCATCAGATTTCACATTTACAATAAAAATGATGTGCCACACATTCTCAGTTCTTTTTGTTGCAGGTATTAAAAGGTATTTTTAAAAAACAATTGTAAATGTAGCAAGTGAAAGAACTCTTTCTGTCTTCCTTGCGATCATGATTGATGAGAATAGATGAAAGAGCTTTCTGACAGGACTGCCCAGACAACGATGTCTTCAGACTGAACCAACGAAATGAAACATTAAGATATCCAAAAGAAATCAGTGGTTATGGTCTAGAGGAAAACCACTTCAGAAGCATCAGGGGGTGAAACCAAGCTTCCTGCTGGTTTTATACATTGTCACTTCTAAAGAAATAGTGGTGAATGTGACTGGCATGAGCAGGTACTGTATTTATGAATGAGAAGGAAAGAGGGGAGTGAGGAAATGAGTGCTGAGGTTGTGGGAACAACCACCATCTCTGTTGTTTTAAAAAGCACTACAGCTAAGTGAGAGAGCTGGTTGCGTGCTTCGTGAAGGCTTCTCGGTTTGTGCAGAGAGATCAGTTCAAGCATGAAAAAGAAGTCAGGGAATTCTGGCCTTTAAGGAATAGCTCCCCACTCCAATATTAAACATGTGTAAATTATTTAGCCTGCCCTTTACACAGATTTTCAGTTGAGGAGAAAGCAAACCAGCCAAACTCTCCGCATGAAAAATCACAAGACACTAGGTAGTCACCATGAAAAATATTTATATGTAATTCTAAAACCTGAATGTAATTAAAGACAAAGTACAGAATATACTTTGCTTTGTCTAACACTTCACTCCATGTGTGCCTTTGTGTGGTTGGTACCACCAGCACTTGTGTCATTATGTCTGTCTAAATAATTTCCATAATGAAGCAAGTTTGAGAAAAGTATGTACAACTCAGCTCTAAAATAGTCTACTTAGGCCAGGCCATAGATAACTATGTTCTGGGATGAAACACCTGATTTTTTTACCCACATTTACATTGGAGAATAGAAAATTATTCCTAAAAACTGTCTCCTGTAGCAGTAGTTTCAGGAGAAATGTATGTCTTTCACTACAATAAAGAAAAAAAGAAAGATAATTTTGTTTGTAATTTCTTTGTGTTGCTCTTTCAGCCAGTGATGCTGTGGTGACTTTGGGTGCTCAAGTCTGCAAGACAAATAGATCTGCCCATAAAATCCTCCATGTTCATAACTTCACACCTTCCTCTAGGTTTCTGAGCCATAGAGCTGGAGAACCTGGTAAAGATGCATTTCTGCAGTGATAGAAGCAAATTGCGTCCCACCATCATAAAATAAAAACATGATAAATATATGTTAAAAAGTTGTCATTAACAATAAGCAACCAAAATATAGATCAGAGGTTAAATCAGAAAAAAAAAAAAAAAAAAAAAAAAAAAAAAAAAAAAAAAAAAGGAAAAGGAAGAATGTTTTTTTTTCTGGTTCATATTTCTCTAATTTCATATTTTCATTGAAATTAGGATTGGGAGAATGTGTGTGTGTACATGTACAAGCAGAGTGACTTCTGAGTTCTTCCTAGACAGCAGGACCAGGTTGCAGCAGTGCTCATGGAGCAGAGGCTCTCAGGAGGCAGTGATTTCCTCTTTTTTTTTGTTTCCAGTGGTCTCTGCTCCAGGCACTAACAGGGCACGGAGCAAAGCCAGAGCTGCCCGCGGCAGATGCAGCCACGTGAGTGAGAAGAGCTGACCACGGCTGACCTGGAGGCAGTGACAAATAACACAATTATGCTGCTGTGAGGTGGGACATGGACGAACTATGACAGGTCTCAGAAGCCAGGGTGAGAGAAAGGACGGTGTCTGATGGGAAGGGGAATGAAGAGTGCCAAGAAGCTTGCTGGGCTGTGCTGGGTCTTTGCTGTCTGTCCATAGCACTACATGCCCCACTGGGATCATTAAACACATTTCTCCACTTCATGGCGTGCCTCTATTATTCTGTGTGATTTTAAGCACTTCTGTATTTATTTCCCGTGGCTGAATGGCACACCAGAGCCCAATTCACAGCAGCAGTGCACGGACAGCACGTGTCTCTGCTTTGCAGACCGCTCACCGCAGCAGTGTGCATCATTAGCAGCACTTGGCTCATTTTCCTGACATCCTGGGGAAATCACACTGGAGGAGGAAGGATGAGCTGCTGTGAGTGGAGGTCTCCGTGCACCACCCTACTTCATTTCACCTTCAATCCTGCCTGATGGCATCGCTCTGCCACAGCTCTGAGCATCCCCATCCTCTCCTCTTGTCTCCATGCATCATATATCCCCCAGGTCAGTCCTATCCTTCCTGGGGAAAGGGAGAGGCTCTGGTCTGAGGATGCTGCATCCCTCCCACAGGCCCTTAGTGGGAAGTGAGGAGTAAGGTCTCAGCAGTGGGAAGTACTGCCTACTGCCTCCAGCTGCCCCAGGAGCCCCAGGGAAATGCTCAGGGCCTCTGCACAGCCTGGGGGTGTGGATGGTTTGTGAGCTATGGGATAAACACAGGTTGCAAGATGGGAAGACTAAAAAACCACAGTGCCCAGAGGAACAGCTTTCCCTTTCCATCAGGAGAATTTCTGTATCCTTACTTGAGCATCTTTCTTTTATCCCTTGAAAACCTTTCCCATGTCATGTTATTTCACTCTTATTTTCCTAACTTTGTGTTTTTAACTTCAAGTCAACCTTTTGGCTTTCGGTCACACAGATTCACTTTGTTTTGTCTAGCTTGGTACCTAAGCCTGCTCTCTTCCTGCTGCTGCAACCTGTGCTTCAAGGCTTGCAGCTCAGATCTCTTCATTTCTTCAGCAGACCACTTGTCTCAGAGCGATGCTGGAAGCAGGCATGCTCCTGCCTTCTCTGCTGCAGCTGGGACCAGAGATGTTTGTCCACGCATGAGCCTCAGCCTTAGTCAGGCACAGCTATGTCTAATGCAGCAATTAATACCAGTGGTCTGCAAGCTATGGATGGTGCAGACAATACCAGTCAGGGAAGAAGTAGAAACCATCAATTAATTTCCAAGACGTACTCATTTTCAAATTGCTTGAAATATACCAGATATAATCCCAATAGACTTTGAAACCAGTATCTCCTGCTGACAGCATTATCACCTCTTGGTAGATATTCAGATATTAAGTAGATATCAGCTCTTGGTAGAACTTCAAATGTCCAGCCAGGGCAAAATTTTACTTCAGAAGAAGGTAGTAATTAAAAATATGACATAGCAAATTCATAGCAGGCATCAATATTCCAGCTTAATTTCTAACTGTTATATTCTCTCAGAACTGAAAAGATTATATGCTGTAACTATCCATGAAATTTAATCTCCCCACAAAATGCAGTGTTATTAGAAAAATGAGCCTTAGGTATTCCAATGCAATTACACAAGGAATAGCTTACTGCCGAAAAATTGCAATATATCAGAAAATGAGCAAGGGAGGAAAAATACTGGATTGCCAATTGCAGCGGACTGGGATTTCTTTTCCTTACAGACCAGATCCTTTTATCTTTGCTCAGAAGATGAAGTACTTTACCCACTGACTTTACTGGGATGATTAAAGGAGTAAGGTACTGTTTGACAGAAGCAATAATGTCAGAATTTAGTGCTCCGGGAAACAAAAACAATTCAAATAACAAGAAATTCACCTGTGGCATAAGAACAACCACTCCACACGATGAATGAATGCATTATACGGTTGCTATGTGTTATTATTTCCAAGTTCTCAATTAAATGTCTCAGAAAAAAAAAAAAAAAAAAAGTGTATTAACACTCCCCAGACTTTTTATCTCCGCAAAGACTTCAGATGTTCAGATAATTTGCCTCTCTTTTAAAGGACCTGGGTGGTGTTAATCAGTGTGGCACAGCTGTATCATGCCTAAACCCTGAGCAGTGAGGTGGAAATACACCCTTCTGGCTTCAGTATGTCTAAAACTAAATATAACTTCACAAGCAATCAAAATATTTTCAAAGCTCCTGTGTCTTTTCCCTCCACAGTTTCTGTAGGATACCAAGGATCTGAAACTCAGTACTGGTGTTAAGCACTCAGCTACTGTAGTGGCAGTGTTAATGTTTACACAAAAGAATCCTCAAACCTCTATGTGCCATGTGAGATGCCTTTGGGAAAACCAAGGTTTACGCTTAATTATGCTATTAGCAGTAGCCCTACTGGTACCAATGTTAAACATGTAGATTAATGTCTAAGGGATCAAGACTGATCTTCCTTAAATACATTAATGCCCTGCAGTTAGGTATGGAACATGAATAAATTTGATGACAAGCCACATTTCTTTTTTAAAGATGGCTTATTTTTTTTGCAAATAGCATAACTGATAAATAGAAACAGGAGGGACTCAGCAGGGCCACCTGGTCCATCTCCCCATGGTGAGACAGAACCAGAGGTAGTTACATCCCACCATGGACCTTGGACAACAATGCTTCCACAGCCTTCTCCACAACCTCCCTATAACATCTATATTTAAAACAAAGTTTTCCAATGTCTATGATCGTGAGTGATTCTGCAATTCTCACCCATTATTACTTGTTTTATCCACTATGGGCATGGAGAACAGATTATCACATTTTGCAAAGTATCTCTATGATCTGTAGACTCGCTGTATCAGAGCATTCTTTTCTTCCTCAGGCTCAAGAACCCCATTCTTATCAAACTGACACCAATATTAAATCATATAGGAATGGCTTTTTTCTGCCTTTCTCCTCCCCGTGTTTCAACACAACACAACTTCACAACTTTTGTTATTTCATCTACTGCACTAGCCATTTTCCCCCTCTTTCTGCCTATGTCCTTTTCTCTTTTATTTTTTCTTTCAGTGAAAGTAACAGTAAAGAAGAAAAAAAAAAAAAAGAATCCAAAAGTCAAAATCCTAAAGAGAATTTATTTCAGAAAGCTGAAAACACCTGCCAAAAATAATTCAAAATATTTTTTTTTCTTTTAAGAATGTGAAACTACAAATATTTTCAGATTTTCTGAAAAAAAAATAGCAGTAGCTTTCTGCTATCTTAACATACAAGTTGGATGTATGAAGCAGCATATTAAAAAATTGTTATGAACATGCAACTATTCCTACTCTGTGCAAAAATAAGAGAGGGGATACAGCTACAATTATGATGACACATTTGTAATTCTGAAAAGAAAATTGTGTAAGTGTAGGCAGCTTCCATTATACTTGAGCAAACTGAGATGAATGAAAGCACTGATGAAATAATCTTGGCTATTATGTATGTGTAAAAATCAGAGCAGGAGAATCTCTGTTCACTCACTGCTGCAGAGATGTTCCTACGATGCTCAAAATTATTCTGGCCTGATTAGGCATCTCTTACCTGAGTAGGAAAATAAACAGAATACAGGGAATGACTGCAGAATCTGTGTACTGAAATTTAGTGTCTTGATATGGGAAGCAACCACATCACAGCTTGTTCATAGGCTGAACAAGCCCTGTCTTAAAAGCTGTGGAGCTCTTCTATTTGCTTCTTCCATGTAGAAGGTCTTCCTGAGCTTCTCTCCTCCTATATTTAGGAACCTTCTTCCGATTTCAAAGTCTCTTAAAATTTTTGCTCTAAATTTACTCATAGCCATATATACCCAGATATTTTCATGCCAGCACCATCCTTTAGTTTAAATTCTTCTTCCTCACTTTTATCCCCACACCCTGATATTTACATGCAGTGCTTTGCAATGCTAAAACAAGCCAAATCTGTAAGTCCCATTTTATATGCCAGGTTTTTCATTTCTCTGATCCTTTTAGTAGCCCTTTTTTTCAGCATCTCTGGGGTGAATCACACATTCATGCTAGAAGCCAGGAGAAAGAAAAGCAAGCCCAAAGAGGACTGGCTGTCACTTCTCTCCAGCCACCAGCTTGCACACTCAGCTGTAACTGCAACGCTCCTTTACAGTATTTGCTAAAAATCCTCATGCAAATGATGGTGAAACCAAAGAGATGAATTATAATGAAGAAACCATCGATCTATACGGACACATCTACTTATTTATAGGCCACATCTCCTCTGAGCGTTCACTTTACCAAATGAGCAAAGGGAATTTCATCTCATTTGCTGCAATGGGTTGTTTCTTCCTTCAATCACACTGGCAGCATTTTCTCCACATGTCCTGGTTGGGGCTAATCTCTTCCAATTAAGATGCGATTCTAAAGGAGGTCTCCCCAAAGTCTTTCTAGATGTAATTCATGTTCCTCTGATGAAATGGTCTCTTCTAGTACTTTCTGGGATTGTTTCTGATATTTTCAGGACCATATGGCTTTGATCATTCTAATGGCCACTAGGTAGCCAACAAACCTGTTGAGTTTTTTTCAGAGGATAAGCTCTTAGTAACAAAAAATCTTCTTATTAGTTCCTAAGTATAGGTACTTGTGTATTTGTACGATTGAGTTTCACCCCACTTCTTCTACTAGAGACTTCAAGGTCATCCGGCTCCCTTTGTACGATAACCATGTCTCTTCTTTATTGATGCAGATTTCACACTTGCGATCGTCAGCAAATTTCATTAGCACCAGTCTACCAAGGTCATAAATTAAAATACTAAATAGTAAGATTATCCCCCAAACCTTTTTTGGAGGGACTCTATTAATATCTTCTCCTTGGCCTAATACTTCCTTTTTCAGCACCACCTGGTCTTGTCTCTCCTTTAGCCAGTTCCTCACCCAAAATGCAATTTTTATACTAATGCCACTTTCTCTCTGATATTGTATCAGTGATTTACTGAATTCAGGGAACTAGCATCTCATTTGCCCATAAAGCCTGCTGTCTTACCAAAGAGACAGCTGAACCCTTTGGAAGGAAGCACCAGGAACAAGAACTCAACCCTCCTAGACATCCAGCTGCACTCCTGTCCAGTGAAACACGGGGAAAAGCATCACCCCATCTTAATCAGTCTGGAAGGAAGGGGAATAGCTTTTCCCAGATGTGAAAGCAAGGACTCAGTATCTGCCCCTAGCAGGCAGCCGTACCTCCTCCTGCTCTGATCACAAAGATGTGTGTAGGATGGGAGGTCAGAGCTGCTGTTTTCCTGCAAGACAGGGCCTCGAAGAGGAATATAACTCCTGGCCTTCACTTGCTGTGCCTAAATCAGTCCCTCAGGGACGCTTCTCTGCCCACCTGTGTAAAAGACCCTGATCCCTTGATTCCTCTCTTTTTCTTCTTTCCAGTACGACAGAGCACTCTGTCACCACATACATGTTCACATAATGCTGGCTTTTTCATTTATAATTCATGGCTTATTTATTTACTTAGTTTCAGACAGCGGAGTTTTATTCAAACAAGAATCATTTCAATACTGGCTGAGAGACTTCTTCACACACAGAACCGGACTTGAGGATCACAACAGCCCCAACATGCTAGCATTAACTTCACCTAAATGATGCCTCCATCAGAAAGCCTGGAGAGCCTTCACCTCTTATATTGCACACTAAAGACCATATGGAAACTCATTTAAAAGGAATGAAGTGCACTGACCTTCTGTCTTATTGCAATGCTTCCAAAGACCATCAAAAGCCAGTACAAAGCTGTAGTGACAGATATATGGAGCATGGTGTATTCTTTTATTGTTACCAACTGAAAGCAATTTTTATCAATTACACACACATCAAGCGCAGATTACACATTGGCTACAAGTTATTGCTGTGCTTATTGTTATTGTCAGTATTATGCCGTGTTGGAACCGACAATATTTTTGAGCAGGAGCAGAAATAAATGTTTTCATTTAAGCAGTGAGGGATAACAACTGCAGTTGGTTCATACAAGCAATTAAGTGAATTAAGCCTTCATTCTATGGAGCTGCTTATTAATATCATTCATTTAAATTTTGTTCCTTTCCAACTGAAAGATGTAGGCAGACTCTAACCCTGACAGCACTGCACAGTGACCGCATTGTGTGCCAGAAGAACAGCACAAAGGCACGAACAGTTTGCACTGTGATAACTAATAACCAGAGCACAGGCTGAGAAAGACACGGAAGGCTTATGACGGGTGATATATAACAACCAGAATCAACTTCAGTGGACATTTTTGAGGGCCACAGAAAGATACTGTGTAACCGCCAGGATATTTAATTTTAAATTAATATAAACCTCGTTCAAAAATACATTCAGTTGTATAGTCATTTACTTAAAAAGAAAATAGAGAACACTGTCAAATACATATAACATTTTATTGATATGAGAGCAAGGGAAGGAGAGAACAGGAATGGGTTTGCAAGGGACTTGGATTATGCACTGGAAATTTTAAAGAGACAGCATTTCGGATTCTCTGCTATTAAATTATTTCCTCAAGGCTGAGTTAATTTAATGGCAAAGGAGTCCATAACAATGCCAAATTATGCATTATTAAACAACACTGAGCATTTATATATCACCAAATAGTACACAAGTTTGATGTATCTTTTGCTGGTACGGTCAGGATTTAGCATCAAGCCCAGAATTCATTTGCCTCCTCGGTTTAAAATATTTAATGTTCCCTAATCCAACATGGAGAGCCTGGATGCACAAATAAGTGGAGCGCACTACTTGCTGCTCCATTTTTGATAGCTCACTGATTTTTATTTATTTTTTTAACAGCGCTGCTTGATGTATGAGAAGGATTTCTCAAGGGTACCATAATAAATAAAAATGTGTAAACTACAAAGGGTCGCTTCTCCTTTTGTTGTCAGTAAATTGGCTTCCAACAATCTCAAAGGTAAAGAAAATGCATGAACAGTATGCACCCCAACATTGCTGCATGGAAAAACAAAAACAAGACACACTATGTTATGCAAAATAAATGGTGCATGCCTCTTGTGGCTGCAAGGATGCAGGAAAACATCTGGACTCAGTGAAGCACATCTTCCAAAAATGGAGACAATTAAGTGGCTACTGGGGTACAAAGAAAGGAAAAACATTTGTGTCCAGATTTCCCTCAAAATTAACAATGGCTACAATGACAAGTGCGGTGACAGCAGTGGTGCCTGCCAGCTCTCCAGCAGAGACCTGCACCAGCCCCCACTAACAAAAGCCGTAACACTGAGCATGAACATGGCTTGATGGAGGAGAGCTCATTTCAATAATACTCCAGTTAAGCCCCTATTTTCCACCTCCAGGCTATGGTGGATGGATGGATGTTGGTGCTGTAGCTGGGAGATGAAGTTGATCTGCATGCCCAAGCTAGATTTAATCTAATAGCAGCACCGAGATGATGATTATCTAGCTAGCTTGAGCATATCAATCTGTGTGACAACCACACATCCGATGGCAGGATAGCTGGAATTACGAGCAAATAATATGACCTTCTTTCAGAAAATCCCGGTGTCCTTGAACAACAACGGGAAGTGAACACAGAATTAGATGTGACCTAAAGCTGAAGATCTGCCCCACAAGGGAGAGGAGGGTGGGATTCAGCTCCAGGTGAGACACCTGCACATAGGTGTAACAAGGCAGGTGTCTTTGTGTAAGCTGGGCTTGCTCCCAGAATATCAAACCTGGCCAGCACAGGTGGAGGCATTTAGTGGGTATCCATCTCAGCCTCAAACAGACACCTACGTATGGTCAGCTGAACAGGTTTTTAAACTGTCCTCAGCTTGCAGTCTGTACCATCTGTTTTAACTGGTTAGAGAAGTTATTTTCTTATTACAGTGCATCCTCATATAGGAAAGGGCTTACTTTTGCTCTACTCCTCCAAATGTTGCTGTCTCGCACCAGGGTTTGGGAGAGCAATAACTGGAAACTGTTCCTCCAGACATAATCTGACTTCACTCTGACCTAAGCTGCCCTTTAGGGATGCCACTCCACATAAACCTGAACTGAATCACTTTCTCCTGGCTTTATGATGGGCATACCAAAACCTCCAGGTGGATGAGATCTCACACTTCAGAGAGGCAAAAGAGAGGGGATCTCCAGATAGAGGAGATGGCAGTGCTTTCCTGAAGGTCCTCTCACTTCACCATGGGATAGACATGGTTAAGGGGTATTCCTGGGTGGTAGGCTGCATCTTTACACACTGAAATAAAAGAGTACCAAAGACCAGACTCAAGCACTGGGTCTGTACTCATCCTTACTATTAGCTCAATTGCTCACTCTGCTTTTCTTCTATTTCAATGAATTCTTTCCAACACAGACATGCTATGAAGGGAGCCAGTGCCAGGTGGTATGGTGCCAGTTCACACTACTTGACTTCTGAGGCAGAAATCAGCTCTTGCCTCTCCTTTACTTAGTATTGTGTCAAACTCCCCAGACCTCTGAGGCTCACTGAATTTACAGCCAGACAAGAGACTGCCCAGAGAGCAAGCACCAGGGCCTTGACCACAAGAATTGCACCTGAACAGCTCATGAGCCACCTCCATTTAGTTGTGGGTCACCCGGGTCTACATGGTGTTGTCGAGTCTGTGAAAGTTTTTTTGTGGTTTGTTTTAGGATGAACTCATCTTTGCCGAAGCATGTTCAAATGCTGAATCATTCCTTCATTTGCCATAGTGTATTATAAGCATTTTCTTTCTGCACAGATAAAAAATGTGGAGTGTCACTGTGAATTGTAAATTCTTCCATGAAAAGGGAAAAAAATGTATTACATACACTGTGATGTATCACTCAGCCCTCTTGTCTTTCTCACTTACAGAGCAGTTTTAAAAATTTGCTAAGACAAAGTAAGAACAATGTGTCTGTCAATGACATTGAGTTAAATCCTCAAGGACATTGAAAATGATTAAAGCTGAATAAACATTTAAAGCTTTCAGGGTTGATTTTTTTCTAGCTCCCTCCACCTTATAAACACACAACCATACAGCCCCAGCTAGGAGGGATATGGAATTTTTCAGAATTTTGCTTTTATTAGGAATACCTACTACTTTCCTTGTTCATTTGCACAGACAATAGCAGGTGTAGAGGCAGAATACACCGTAGGGGTAAAGAGACATGGTAGATGCTTAAAGTAATTCATAGAAAAGCTCTGCAATAAGTACATCTTATTACAGAGATCTGTATAAGGACATAGTTGCCTACTGTCACCTTTAGTAGCACCTCTGAATGGGAAGGGAAGAACCCCCCAAGGCAATCTCTACAGATTTCCACTGGAGTTTAAAGATGTGTCAATAAAAAATTTGTGGATCAACAGCATGAGCTGTGTCAGGCAGATGTCAAATGGTCATCGCAGACACCAGACAATCTTTCATTATGAGGAGATCATCAGCTGATGCAATCAGGGGAATTTTATTTCTTTGATCTGACTTTGAACTATGTCGTTCCAGCTCTTGATTTTGTTTTTGTTTGCCTTTTTTTGCTTGTTTGTTTGTTTTGCATTACACAGGGGCCGGAGCTCAAGATCAGAAAACAACATTTAGGACAGTGCTTATCTCTACCACAGCAGAAGATCAGTCCTATGTGAGACATTTTCGTCCACAAAGGAGCATGGCAACTACTGACAGTCAGAAGGTAGTGTAAGCAGTGAGAACAGCTTCCCTGGGCAATACTGTGAGAATAAGCGAAGGATCCTCCCCCTTCTCTCTGAGCAGACACAGTTCAAGACCTTCTCATCAAAATACTTAGTTTTTCTCATTGAAACCTTTCTCAATAAAGAAAAATACATCACTAATTCCATTTTACAGGTGAGAAATGGGAGCATGGAAAGATTATTTTTCCCTTCACACAAAATAAGCCACTCTTTCACTTGGTTCCCAGTGTATTTGCTACCCAGTGCTCTTCAGTGTTCCCATTGTATCACAAGAAGTGTCATTAAGCAATAAAGAGTCCTTCAGTGCCAGCAGGAGGAAGGTCAGGATATCTAATTGATTGCTGGTCAGATTCAAAGGGCAAGCTTAAAATTAGCTGATACTGATGCTGATAATGAAAAAGAAGGGATACAAAGAAGGACTAAACCAGAGATAATATTTGTCCTGCCACCACATCACTGCCAGGCTGTATCTTAATTATTAAGATGGAGTAATTCAGAACAAAAAGATAATGCTTAATTGTGTACCAATACTTATCTTCAAGACTTGAGAAAAAAAAGTAATAATAATTGGTGATTTTTCTTTTGATTCTTCTAAACAAGTTTGCAGGTGGAGTCACTTTCAGGATCTCTTTATGCCAGTCTGATACTTGCAAGGGCTCATTCATATATCTGTAGGCTCATTCAACTAAATAAAACTTCCTATTCTTCTTTCTTCCTTCTTATCTTTAGAATTTACAGTTGTACAAATAACCAAACACAAGAAATGATGTTACTATATTTAATGTAACTGGAAGAAGAGGGGATAAAAATATCTATTCACAGATGTTCCCAGAGAGCAGGCATAAGAATTATTCTTACTTTCAGCCAGCTTCTATTAGTTACTGATTCTGGAAACTAATAGGACACTGTATACAGCTGAAACATCTTTCAAGCCCCAGCAATATTTCATGAGGATCCTTCTCACACGGTTTCAATGCTAAAAGAAGTTTTAGTTATCTGACAGGAAATCGGAAGAGCTATCACTGTCCAGAGCACTAACAAAGGAGCAAAAGATTAGAGGCTATGGGTGGTCACAGGCTCCTCCTTAGAAGAGGAGGTAGAAAGCTTCAGCAAGGCCATTTAAAAAAGGTTCTGAGCCACAGTCTTTCACCACCTCCTTCATAGACATCTCTGCAGGAATACATATGTCACTTTGGGGTATGTTACCTCCTCTGACTGCATCTTTTGTTTTTCTTCCTATAACATTACTTCCATCTCTTAGAGTAGTTGCATGTCATTGTGCCATCCTGACATACTTCCTTCTGTCCTCATGTCCTTTGATTTTGTTTTACATAGTCCAAGGACAAGCAACTAGTTTAATTCACCTTTCTAGTCCTTTCTTTCTATCTGCTTCTCTGTATTTACAGCTGGCAAGGGCAGCTGTGAATAAAAGGTTTGGGGCAACCATGACAAGGGCTGCCCTCCTCCTCTTGGGAGCTGCCTTCAGGCTGAGGTCCTCACCTGAACTCCACCACAGTGCTGTCACAGCCATGTCCATCCCTGGCCACAGACCCAGCTGGTTCTGACCAAGACCCTGGCCCAACAGGTTACTTTTCAGCTTGATCTGGAGTTGCCTCATCGCTATGGGCTTTCCTGGTGGTCACTGGTCTGGATCTGACCCTGGTTATGATTTCCAACCCTCATCCTGACCCTGCCTCACTGACTCATGTTCCTGCCTTGAGCTCAGACTTGCCTTATCACCATGGACTTTACGAATTATGTATGTGTAATGTAGGAGGGCTTGGAAGGATGGAGGAGGAATATCTGTCAAAATCTTATAGTGTTCTACTTAGTATTTTTACCTACAAGTGGACTCAGTGTGCCTTTAAAGCAAACTATCAGCACAGCTTCTGCAGAACTAGGAGCTGCTAAACTTTTTCAGCTCCGAAATTAAGGCAATGGTTTATAGCATTCCTGTGGTTTCCTGCAATCACTACAGGAAGCCCAAAAGAACTGTAACATATTTTGAGAAATTAATCCCTTCAGAAAAAATGATATAAATGAAAATAATTGCAGTGCATATTGTGGGCTTTCCAAAACAGTGCATTAGTTATTAGTCAACCAAAATACAACATGAAAAGTTCTTTAATGGGCATAATTTCTATCTAGGAGGAAGCACTTCAGAAATGGGGGAAAAGGATCCAACATGGACTTTATTTTGTTACTCTGTGTCTCTTTACCCATTTTCAGCTATTTAACATCTTGCAGAAACAATCCTCGTCTGCCTGGCAGATTTGAAAACTTTTCAGCTTCTGGTCTTCAAAAATAACTGTCCATGCATTAGAGCTTCTGTGACCTCTGTCTGCTACATCTTTACCAAGACAGCTCTAACCAGAGCTCTACCTAGCCCACAATGTGTACAAACTACACAACATCTTCTTCTTCCTTTTTTTTTTTTTTTTTTTTTTGGTATAAAACTTACTCCATTCAGTTACAAAAACCTACCTAAACAAATCAGGAACTACAAACTGTTAGAATTAACAGGCTGAGCCTCAGCATTAGGATCAGAAAACCTAAAACAGAGTGGTATTTTCAAAGCCCAGCTATCTTGGGAGCTGTGAAATTCTAGCATGGAGGTCCATATATCTCAACCATTCATGTTTCAACAACTTGATCTTACTGGTCTAGTTATTGTGCTTTCTAAGACACATTGAGTGCATGGGATGGGAACAGGTAGAAATGCTGCAGATTAAGGAATTTAAACAGATCTTGACAGCACTAATAAACTGTTCCAAGGGAAGTCATAATTTATCATCATCAGTTAGTTAATTAGATCTTGTTCCAGTCAGAAGTGCAAAATTACTTCTAATCTATTCAGACACCAGAAGAATGTTAAAAATCTGTGGCAATATGCCCTACACAACACTGCACAGAGAGGACTGGGACAACAGTATCAAACCCAAGCCAGTTTTATAGCTTTTTTTTTTTTTTTTTTTTTTAAGGAAAAAAAAAGTCAGAGCCCTTCTACTTTCAAATATTACAAGTAAGCATAGATCAACAAACACCAACTCCCCCTTTATTTGCTGTTTCAGGCAATTACAGATGTATTTGCTGGGTACCTTTTCTTTTGCAGGTGCAAAATGCTTAGTCTTCAAGCAAAGGAGGGAACTATTTCAAATCTTGACTCTTTTTTTTTCTTGATGTTAAGACATTATTTGCAATTATATTTAAATGGTAGCTGTTTGAGCAGCTGTATCAACTGCACTAAAGGGACATATTCCCAAGCCAGCAGGGAATCACTTGAGGCTAAATTTCACAAATAGTCCAGTAAACACTTTTCAAGAAGTAATTTCCCCAGTGATGAACATACAAAAGAAAACATCATGTTACAGTGCTTACTGGCACACCTGACAGCAAAACCTGCTAAAGAAGTAGTTTGAACCATCATAAGTATTTGTACTCTTTTAGTTTTCAAGCAAGGCTAAGCAGAAATTGTGAGGTAAGGACTTCACCAAACTCTTCTTTCCGGGTTGTGATGTTTTAAAAGTTTGCAATGGACCAGGATGCTTTCTTATACAATCACAGAATCATAGAATATCCTGTGTTAGAAGGTGCCCACACAGATCATTGAGTACCCTGGCTCCACACAGGACCACCCAAAAACCAAACCATGTGTCTGAAAGCACTGTCCAAATGTTTCTTGAACTCCAGCAGGCTCAGTGCTGTGACCACTGCCCTGGGGAGCCTGTCCCAGTGCCCGAGCACCCTCTGGGTGCAGACCCTTTCCCTAACCCCCAGCCTGACCCTCCCCTGTCCCAGCTCCATGCCGTTCCCTCGGGTCCTGTTGCTGTCCCCAGAGAGCAGAGCTCAGCGCCTGCCCCTCCGCTCCCCTCGTAAGGGAGCTGCAGGCCGCCATGAGGCCTCCCCTCAGCCTGCTCTGCTCGGGGCTGAGCAAACCAAGGCACCTCAGCTGCTCCTCATACATCTTCCCCCCTCTTCCCCCCAAGACCCTTCACCATCTTTTTAGCCCTCCTTTGGATGCTTTCTAATAATTTTATGTCCTTCTGATATTGTGGCACCCAAAACTGCACACAGTACTCTAGGTAAGGCTGCACCAGTTCACAGCAGAGCAGGACAATCCCTTCCCTCAACCAGCTGGCAGTGCTATGCCTGATGCACCCCAGGGTATGGTTTTCCCTTTTGGCTGCCAAGGCACACTGTTGACACATATTCAACTTGCCGTCTACCAGAACCCTCAGATTTCTTTCTGAGGTGCTGTTCTCCAGCCTCCCATCCCTAAGTCTGTACATATATCCAAGGGCTATTCCATCCCAGGTGAAGAATCTGGCACTTGCTCTTGTTGAACTTTATGTGGTTCGTAATTGTCCAGCCCTCTAATTAATCAAGATCTCTCTGCCCTCAAGGGAGTCAACAGCTCTTTCCAATTTACAGCCATCCACAAACTTACTTAGTATACCCTAAAGACCTGCATTCAAGTCTCTTATGAAAACACGGAAGAGAACTGGACCTAAAATGAAGCTCTGTGGAATCTCACTAATGACTGGCTACCACGCTGATACAGACTCATTTACTACAGCATTTTGAGCTTGGCCCACCAGCCAACTGTTCACTCATTATATTATCTGTTTCCCTATGCTGGATATTTCATCCAGAAGAATACTGTGAGAAACAGTATAGAAAGCTTTACTGAAATCCAAAAAGATCACATCAGTTGGCTTCCTTTGGTTAACTAGGTGGGTAATTTTGTCATAAAAGGAATTTAAGTTCATTAAACAGGACTTTCCCCTCATGAACCCATGTTGGCTATGACCAATGATTGCATTGTCTTTCAGTTATTTTTCAATAACACCCAGGATAATCTCCTCCATAATTTTACAAGTCACTGATGTGACTAGTAAATACCAGGCCTGTATTTACCAGGGTCTTCTTTCTTGCCCTACTTGAAAACTGAGACAACATTTGACATCTTCCAGTTGAGTAGGACCTCTCCAGATTCCCAAGACCATCGAAAAATAATTGAGAGAGGTCTCGTGATGACATCAACCAGCTCTTCGAGTACCCTGGAATGAAATCCGATCATGACCTATACTTTAAAAAGCCTTTTTTATTGGACCCATAGTACTGGCCAGCTTCAACTCTAATTGAGCTTTGGCCACATGAATTTTCTCCTTACAAGGGACAACAGCATCCTGTAGTCCTCCCATGTTGCCTGACATTGCTTCTAGTGGCCATACACTTTATTTTTCCACTTAAGCTATAAGAACTTTTCTAGCTGAAAATTGACTCAGAAACACTGTATACCTTGTGTAGAAGGGTGGCTTGTTTCACTAGTGTTTTGTTTCTAGCAGCTAAGATCCACAGAACTACTAAAAAGCAGAAACTTGTCCTAACGTGGTTTTGGGACTTTTGCCTCTTTGAAGATTTCTTTCTGGTGTGGAACAACTGGTGAACTAGCAGTTCTGATGGCTCCATCTTTGGGATACCGAGATGGATCTTTTTATTTTGGTGACCCAAAATATGCTTTCATGAGACAATTCAAATGCAGCTGCAGCAGAATAGGCAGCAACAACAGCTTTGAAAGTCAGCACAGGACAAACCCACCTGTATTAATCTGCCTTTCATGCAGCTGGCAATTAGCCCATCCATGCTCCTACAGCTCTTTCACTTACAATGAATATAATCACTGTAGAAGGAGGAAAATAATTTGACTTTCTAATTCTAATCTATTTGTACAACTTGTAAGATAACCACATATGTGGAGAGAAAATCATATCTAGCCATTACTGGGTATCCTCAAACAGCTTTGCCCCAGTTTCCTTTAATAGTACATAAGCTAGATATGCATTCTCCTAATACTCATTAATCACTACACAAAGGAAACAACTGAATAAATGCTAGGTGACAAACTGCAAACACCCTAAGAAAAGAGCAAAAACATAGAGACAGTTTTGTAAGTGAGAGCACCTGGGACTTCTTCTAATTGGATTTTCAGCTGTGTGAATGTGCCCCTTCATTTACAGAAATGATGGTGAGGAACATCACTGTGGTTTTGTCTCTTTAATATTTCTATTGCAAGGAACATGTATGAATCTGTTCTCTGCTTTGGAATACACTTTTGCTCACTTTGCACTGTACAATACAAACACTCACCTAAACATAAGAAAAATCCTTGAAGACATAAGTAGCTCAGATGGTTAAACATAAATAGAGTATTAGCAGGAAAATTTCTGTCAGAACACATTATCTGCAATAAACCTGGCAGAGCTCTATGAAGTCACAAAGTTACTAGGCAACACATTTACTTGGTTTTACCCAAGTCTACTGGCAAAGTCACCCATGGGAGAATATTAATGGAAGTTTGCAACTGCAGGAAAAATGCAAAAGTTTTAAAAAAGAGAAAATAAGTGATAAAGGAGAGTAAATGGTCTTTTATATATATATATATATATATATATATATTTCCATGCTGAGCATGTAGGTGCTCTTAACTTCTGTGCAGCTCAACAACTTTAGTTATAATCTTGAGGAGGAAGCAATATGCAAGGTGTTGAATTTGCTGAGGATACAGAATTATTTAGGTTACAGAAAATGACTGAGAGTGAAGAGGAATTCCAGGAGGATCTAATCAAAGTGGGTGATTGGGTAACACAACAGTAGATAAATTTTAATGAAGGTAGGCATGAGGCAATGCTTAGCAGGTAAAACTGTTCATTTCAACTATTTATACTTACTGATTAGCCAGCACATTTGGGGAAATACGTTAGCAATAATGACAAGATTGTCTACTGTTCTCTCAGATAAGGAAAGGCCAATGAAGAAATTGTTTTTCTGTGTTTTGTTTGTTTTAATTTTATTTTCTCCCAGTGTATGCTGTTAATTTGTTCAGTGTCTCTAATCTGTGTGAAACAGGGTTGTTCAGCTTTTGAGGAGGAGAGCAGGGAAAAATAAAATTATTGAGAATGTAAAAAAAAATAATATATCCCATTTTTGTTTTTCAGCTTTTTAATATGTGTGAAAGAAACAGTTTTGTGGAGAATAAAGTGATATCTGGGCAATTAGGCTATTCCTGACTTGTGGAGAAAATAAAAAGTCTCATCAGTAACAGAGCTAATGCAACCTGGTTCCTTGTATCATCCTAGACCCTGTGGTGTCTAACAGGGCTAGTTTTTTTAATGAAGGTTTCTGCTGCTTGAAACACTTCTATCGACTTTCTCCTATGATAATTTCCTGCTATTAAAGATGATGAGTTTATCTTGCAGGCTTTACCTCAGTAAGAGCATCAGTAGGATCTTGCCTGAGGTAAATACCTCAGTATTTACCAAGTAGGATCAGTATTATACCAAGTAGGATCTTGATGAGGTAAATACCAAAAAATTTGTGGATCATGTCAACAATCCACCACCCCTCTCTACAGGGAAATTGTCCACAAGAGTCTATCTCCCCATGGCTATTTCTAGTGGAAAGAGTGGCTGGTTTAACAACAGTATCATCATCCTAAAGGATGCAAGGAGGAAGTGTGCTGTGGCTCTGCCTGCATCACAAATGCCCTTCATGGGGATGAAATTCACATAGCAAGACAAGAGCATGGTTCTGAATTCAGAGCCTTCCCTGCAGATGCCCTACGAGGACTTCCAGGCTATTATCACTGCATGTCAACCTGGGGCCTTGCTGTGGTTCAGCGTGTTCAGTGAGAAGCTCCTCATTTTCACAAGTACACCTAAAACGTGTGGATTTCCACCAAACTAAATTCCCTGGTGATTTTACATGGCTTTGTGGTATTTACAGCATATTAGATAGGCTGGGGCTCATCGTGTGCTGGAAAAAAGTTGCTGCCCTAGCTGTATTGTAACATAAAAGAAAAAGTCCAGGCACAAATAAGAGAAGAAAGGGAGTACAAGAAAAGGTGTGTTATTGAATGTTAACCATTTGCATCATTCATAGCTTAGGGACATTAAAAAAGGAAAACGAAAACACTTTAAATACGGAATCACTGAGACCTGTAATGATATAAGTGCAATTGGATAAAGCTGTTATGTTATCAGTCTAGCAACTGACTTAGTACTGCATAATACCCAAACTGTGGGGTCTTAATATAAATTCCTGTCGTTCTTTCTCAGATAGAGCCTCAAACCAACCTCAATAGTAAGATTAAGCTGAAAATACTGTTTGATTGATTTTCTCTTGCTTCAGGATATGCACCTTTCAGAAGCTGTTTGGACTAGGAAGTTGCCATCAGTATAATCATGTTTTTATACTGAACTAGGGTGAGTAGGAAATATGATCAGGATTCACTGTGCTCAAAGAACATGGCAACTTCTCATTAGAACAACCTATGCCTGAAGGCATTCATAAAGGAAGGGTTAAACAAAGAGGGTAAGTGAAACTGCTCAAGAGCCAAAAGGATTTTGAAGAAAAGATATTGGAGGGAAATAGTAAAACTTTCAAACACATCTATTTCATAATAAGTACCACATTACTTACATTTCCTCAGCTGAAATTTCTTGCTGTCTGTGCAAACATTTTCAGCCATTAATGGAAGTAAAGACACAACATGAAATACAGCAAATAGCAGAATCTTGAGGATTTCATGCATAAAAAATCCATCCCCAGGAGCAGAAGCTATCATTATCTTAGCCCCTTATTTACTGTTTCCTTACTCAAAAAAATACCATGCTGCTATCTGGCACTTCTGAACCCTGCGTTACCATTTTCATTCTTGTTAAACATGCAACTAGGAAGTAATCTGCTTAGCAACCAGCACAAACGTATTGCACACGAAGAAAAAAAAAAAAAAAAAGAAAAAGAAAAAAGAAAGAAAGGTTACTTGACAAGCAAACTTGGCTAGGAGCCAGCTGAGAGACCCAAAGGCACCTCAACAAAATGTCTGCACTTGTCGAATAAACTATAAATTAGTAAGAGGAACAGCAGGGACAGACTAAGTCAACAGTGATTTCCAGGCATACCTGTGCAGGTGAGCCCTTGTCTGTGGGTGCTTTTATTATGGTACATAGACAGAATAAACTAGAAATAGTGGGTTCCTCATGCAAATTTTCCATCGTATAATCCGTGTAGCTGAAACAAATAGCTTCTATTTCCAAACATTAACACGGCTGTAAACCACGTTATCAACACAGATCCTGGATCCAGCTGATTTTATATAAAAATTTCAGATTCAAATGTCTTAATTACTTCCCTATTTTTTTTTCTTTTCCTTTTTTTTTTTTTTATTACTGCCATCAGGTGAAGTCCTTGAGTGGCACATTCTCTAAGAGCAGAAGTGAAAATAAGCTGTTTGGTGGTTAAGGAGAAAGCTCACGCTCTTCCAACACATTTCCATTAATAAATATATAATATAATATATATATAGATATATATATTATATAGAGTATATAATATATATATACTCTAATAATAAATAGAGTTCAAATCAAATTATTAGATTCACAGTTTTAATAAGAAAAAGATGAAACTGCCCAGACGCTGCTGCTGTTGTTACCACCAGCAGCTTTCACTAATACACACTGTGACATCTCCTGTGACCCTAAGTGTCACACCATGATTTCTCAGTGGCATGTTGCTGGTGGCTACTGGGCATCATCAGCATTGACCAAGTGCTTTCTGGCAAAACCCAGTCAGGCTGTGAAGTACCACATGGCCTCCTGGGCCCTGAGACATCACAGTGAGGCTCCAGAGCTGTGCTCAGGGCAGCACAAAGGCTGTTAGGGGGAGCTGGGTGCTGAGGGTGGCTCTTGCCATGGTAACGTCCCCAAAGTGGCAGGGGTGGGTCCCGACTGATCTCATGAAGAAGGTGCAAGGTTGCCCTGGCATGGCCCAATGCGTAGGGAACATAATGAAATTAATTATTTTTGGCTTTAAATAACACTCCTATGTCTTTGTGAGCAATCAAATGCCATTACACTTGGGGCATTCTGGATAAAAGCAAAGCAGCATAAGTAAATGACCAGGTTTGAGCATCTTTTACAGTACAAGATAGGGAGAAAAAAAAAACAAAACACACACACACACACACAAAAACAAACACAAAAACAACAGAAACAAAGAAAAACGACCCTGCAAAATCTCAAGTGCCACAATGAAAAGGTACATTTATTTTTGAATGGGAGAGGGAATTGTTTATTATTATTATTATTATTATTGCTAAACTATCCCTCAGCACAATCTACCCTGTCCAAACAAGTTCCTTTCCAACCAGATGTTCTCAGAAAATCTTTAGACAGACTGGACAGGTGGCTAAGGGCATTGTAACTTCTAACTTCCTTTTATTGGCTAAACATGTCACTTTAATGCCTCTGACAAGGCCACGCTTCATCGAGTGCATGAGCAGCATCCCGTCCCTGGCACTTGCAGGCAGAGCTCCAAGGCACTGCAGGTTCATGGCCCTGGGTTTTGTTTATGGTACTTTTAAGGACACAGCTTGCTGCTACAGACATCTTGTTTATATTTCAGCTGGTTTGGAGGCCAAGATCTAACATGGAGTTTTTTAATACCTGTTATGCTGGAGCGAGGTGCCCAAGGCTCTTGCCAGGGGAGGACCTGTACTTGCTCTTGTTCTGACCACGCTCTGGCTGCCTTCAGAGGTGTATGGAAGAGAGGTCTGTGAGCAGCAAAAAATCTATAAGTATACTGAGCCGACCCAATTAATCAAGAGTGCCCTGCTCTACCTGTGGTTTCTGAGTCAGAACTGCTAAAAAGGTACAGTCTATCCGTATTTATACATTCTTACTGTTCCATTCCATTATTTTTTTCTCCATAAACCTAAATTCTCCATCCTACAGTGTAGATTATTATTTGCCAACTAGATTAAAGGGATCATTCCCTGCCAAAGCCTACTTATATGTGAAGGAAAAAGGTGTGTTTGCCCTTGACAGGAAAATACACCTAACACTTGATCATAATGCATGATTTTTTACCTGCAATGGTATGGGAGGAGGAAGATGGGATGTGTCTTCAGTGGAGGAGGTATGTTGGTGCAATATTTGGGGCATGTGCAACCTTCTATATAGCTGCACCCTACAGCAGCTATCAGTAGGCAAACACAGATCGTAGTGGGCTTTCCATGAACTATCTGCAGTGCCATGACCTGTTACTATTCCGTCATGGCCAGCTGCAGCTAATGCCTGGAAAGAGCATTTTGCTTCTCTAGAAATCATTCTTGATCTTTATGCAAAGTCTCCAGTGTGTGACATGTAGCAGTCCTCACTGGTTAGGTTCCAGAAAGGATTGTGTTTCATCTGCTGGTGACCAGAGCCCCAAATTGCTCTCACCCTGTAAATCCAGAACTGCTTCAGCTGTTTAAGCAACCAGCATCATAATACCACCAAAGCTCCTCTGGGGTGATGCTCCCTCTTTCATCTCCCCCAGCAGCAGCTTGGGAAGCCAGCTTGGCACAAAAGCATCAGTGCTAAGAGCGCCCAGGGACAGGGAAGACACATGGGGTCCCAAAGCATTCATGGAGCAAATAAACTGGGAAGCGGTATAAATAATGGAGCAGCTTTTTAAACAAACAGCAGCTTTGCTGCTACAGGCGTGCAGCTGAGAAGCATACTTCAGAAATACCCTGCCAGGATGCTTGGAATTACATTTATTAGATGGTAAACAATCAATCCAAATAGCAGGACTGTCATAGGTGAAAATGAACAGTAATCTTAGACTTTTCATTCTTCCATTTTAGCTATCAAAGGTCCCATTTGTTATATAAAGAATGAATTTTTAATGTGCGTCTCCTTAAAGACTACTAGTTTAGAGGTAGTATATTAAAATATTGAGAGCTGCTGATAAATATGCACTTATTTTTGCCAGTAACAGATAATTTTTTACAGCTTAATACAGTGGTTTTTATGATGACCAAGATTGGTTCATTTATCCCAGTAAATACACCTCTATTGCTTCAGGAGAGATAATTACTAACCATTATATCATTTCACATACAATAATCTCTTCCTCGCTGGAACAGAAATAATTCATAGATAAGAGTATTAGTGGGTAATACTAGGGGGTCCTAGCTAGTGTCACATGATAAAGCATTAAGAGACTGATACAACCCTGAAATGCAGCTTAAAGCATGTTAAAACCATCATTGTACCTCAAAGGAAGTAAAAGTATTTGCTTTGTTCTGAACTATAGAGAAGATTAACGTTGAAAGAAGCAATCGTTTGAGTTCAAAACTTCCAGGCTGTTCCTAAGTCACAGTATCCAACATAACCAAAACTTTCAGTAACCATGACACATTTAAAAGGTCTTGCAGTGGCTGAGAGTAGATGCCAGTGTAGCAGCCTGAAAGACGGGGAAGTTGGGCCATGCCCACGAAAAGACGAGCACAGAGACTGCCACAGGGCAATCTAACACGGGGCCCTGCACTCACCCAAACACCCGTCCCAGAGCTTCTGGCCAGAGAACATTGCTTTGTTATGTCACAGGCAGTGCTCATTAGCACTCACAAAGTCTTGAGTGTGTTTACAGGGTTTAAAAATTATTTGGATGAATAAAATCCAAAGCAACTCCTGTGCACAGCAGTGCAGAGAACAACTGGGTCACCAAATCTCCAGAGTCTGGATCCTTAAATCATTATAAGTGCATGTTTGAGAGATTCAGTAGCACTCTCCAAGGATTCGGAAGTGTTTTAAATGCTGAAATATTTGTCAGGTCAAATATATATATCAATTCTTTTCAGTTATAGATTAACCACATGTAAAATCTTTCCCTTGTGTAGTTTCACTTGAAAATGAGGGAGTCTAACAAATGTATTTAGGACAATGAAAAAAAAAAAATCCGTTTTCCCTGTGTGGAAGTAGGACCAAAGGCTTTATGCAGAATCCTTTGAAGAAATGCCTCCTGTGTTTTTTAATCAGCAGTGTGCTGGTATGAGTGCTGCATGTTCATAAAGCTACATTAGTACGCCCTTCCTTGCACTGGGGTCCCTGTGGCATTAGATAGGTTAAGCAATTGCTGGTATTAAATTAGCGCACTTATTTCCACTGGTAAGAAAGTTCCCGTGTTTTAAATTACAGATAAACTATTCCAATAGAGCTGAGGAAAAAACAAACGTACTCCAGGGGAAAAAATAAAATAAAATTAAATACGTCTGAGCAATTGCAATGATATGACGTATAGATCAGCTGAATAATAATTGGAATATTTTTAAATCAGATAGATAAGTATGTGTTTACTCAGTGTAGCCGAGCTGAGCTGATTGTGTTTCAGCAAAGACCACACAACCAAGGAAAAGGCTGAACATTTTAATGTACTCGCTACTGCACAATAATTAAGGAGAAATATATTTGCTGCAATTGCAGCTCATGCTGGGCAACTTCGCCTACAACTTCATTTTAGAGCTACTTGTATTTTTACTTGATTGGGCAGGTAAAATGTGTTTGGTTGGAACACATGGAATATACCAGCTCTTTTCTTTAAGTGCTCTGGTTTTCTCCACTAATCCATCACTAAAAGACACAAACAAATTTACTCTAAACATGGCTTGAAAGAGCTTGGATGCTCATATTCATTTATGGAAAGTTTTGAAGGTGTCAGGAGAGAGGATAAAACACATTTAGAAGTACCATGTCCTCAACCTTCAAGAGACCAAAGCCTGTAGGAGTTCAGATGGGGTAAAACCACTCCGAGAGCAGCCAGCATATGAATACAAGAGGCAGTACTACACCTCACCCTCTGTAAGAAAAAGGATCACTTACTGGGGACAGTCCAGATTTCTTAGTGATGATATGTGGTACATTTCATTAGTGAAAGACTTGCACACTGTGTGTTTGCCAAAGAAGACCATTTTTCACAGAATTGCAGGGCCTGACTGGGGAGTCTGTAGGCTTGGGTCTACTTCCTGGCCCTGTTATGTCCCTGTTGGGTAGCCTTGGGCAAGTCATGTCAGCTCTGAAAGGTTTAATTTCCTTGTCCTTGAAGGGGACCAGTGGCTGATTTCTGGTGCAAAATAAAAATAAAAAATGCAAAATGAGGTTTATATTAACTCTCTGTCTCTCTGTGACTCATCCAGTTCTGGGAACCACACTGAGACACAGCAGAAAAAGTCCAAAGATGAGGAATAGAAAACGACCAGAGATCTTTTAAAGTATGGTCTAGAGGGAAAAGCTGAAGCAGTTGGACTGATTCATTTCTGCAGAAGGCAACTGGGATGAGACATGACAACAGTCTTCAAATATGTATTAGGCCAATAGAAACAATTCTCTGCATCCTCTGCAGATGGAACATGAGAAACTGGTCTAAACTCCTGCTAGAGGAATATAGGGTAGACAGCATCAATGATTTTCAAAAAGTGAGAAGAGGGATAGTTTTCATAGGCAAGATGGGGACCCTATAACATTTAAACCTGTTATAAACAAGAAAAGAGAGAAATCTGCCCCAAATCATTCAAGGATAGCTGATCTTGCTTTGGGACATAGACATCTCACAGTCTCTCCCCTCACACTCCTGCCCTATTTTCAAAGATCTTATATCTCTGATCTCCCTGAGGAAGCTTAGTGAAATGTTTTACATATTCATTATAATTTCCTAATTAAAAAGTAACTGCTATCAAATATGGTCCTCTCTGGTTGCATTCTGACTGTATAGACTTTCACTGGTGCACCAAAATATAATACACACCAGGACCACATTTCTAGTTCTGTGGTCCATAAGAAAGTGCCTTTAATGTCTGACTTCTCACCTCACTGTTCTTTGATTAGCTTGTTCTAATTTCCCTGCAGTTCTCATGACACACTTCTCTCTTTTCCCTACGCAGTGTTAACAGAGAGGCAGCTCAGCTGCCAGTCTTTGTAAAAAAAGTCACCCATGGGATTAACTGAGCTCCAAGAAACTGCTTCATAAATTTGAATACTTTGATATGATAAATACCAAAGCCAACTTTACAGACATTAAGGACTAAATGTACTTCACTGTTGAGATGCTTCCACACAAGTTCTCCTCAACGCGCCTGGAGGGGACAAGGTTGTGTCACACAAAAGCATGAATGTTCCTAAAACTTTCCCCAAGGACACAAAGCTTTATTCCACTGGAGATGAGAGGAAGTGGATAAATATGACATTTGTGTTGAAATGCTTCAAACATCACCCTGCAGTGTTATCATGCTCCCCCCTTATGGTTTGGGGAAACCATCTCTTCTAGAGCATCATTCCCTCAGCTGATGGCCACTTTCCCTGTTGTGCTCCCAGGAAGCTCATCTGCAGGTCTCTGAGACTGGTCGCCCTGGGACAGAGCAGGTCCAAAGGACTGGAGACACGTGGGCTCCAAATATCCCGTGCAACTCTTCTATTGTGCTCCAAGATGGCTCACTTGAGAAACATGGCACATTCACAAGTTCCTCACTTCTCCTTTCCACAAAACAATAATGCTAACACTTGCCTGCCATCTAACAGTTCTGTGTAAGGAAACCAACAGATGAATACGATATTCACTAATACCTTTCAATAAGAACTGCTTTATAAATATCAACAGCATAAGTAAAAAAAGTTACACTTCATGTTGCTACTAATCTATTGTGTTTTGTTGTAGGTGTTTTGATACTATTTTAAAACAAAAGTGAGATATTTGCAAATGTAGATTGCTTATTGTCTGCTCTTGCTGGACCTCCCACTAGCAAACGAAGTGGAAACACCTTGTTCCCAAGCCCCCAAGTGATACGGATTGCCAGCTGGTGCTGCAGCACGCTCTGTTAGAGACCTCTCCTTCCAAGGTATTTGGCACCAATTAGTCTCCATGAAGCCAATTAAAGAAATTATTCATGTTAATAAAAGTGTAAGCGATCCTTAAGCCCTTAATTACTCTCTGTACTGTTACTGTCTTTATTCCTATGAACCACTCAATGATCTTGGGCAGTCTGCCTTGAAAACCCATGCTGCAGAGGGCCACGACCCCTGAGCAGTTTAGGACTCCTGTTGCAGGATGGAGCCTGGGGCCACCCCCAGCTGAGGCATCCCTTCCCATTTCTTGGTGCCCTCACATCACTCTGAAACTGTTTGTACACTTTTATTCAATTCCTTTGAATCTTTACTTGAAAAGCTGCCTGAACAACAGCACAATACTACAAAGATGAAAAGGGAGAGTAAAATCTGAGCCTGCCACCACATGAACAATAAGTTATAAGGCGTTTTGTTATCATAACTTTGCTAAAATGTTGCTACACTTGAACAGTTTGAAATCTGCCAAGCAGAATTTAGACTGCTGAGCAATAAAAGTCCAATGTCAACAGTGACATGCTTATCTCTCCCCTGCCCCAAATCTGCAAACTAATGTTAAAGAGAAGTTGAATTTAAATAAATTTATTCTAAGCATAACGAAAATGCTGTAAATAACATATCACTTGATAAGCAGGAATATACACTACATAACATGGGGCATAAAATACATTAAATGCTGTATCAGGCTAGCTTTCATGGTTTTATTTGACTATGCTGTGCTTCTGCATCTTAACACTCACTCTCAAGGCAGATTTGTATTAATATTATCATGTCCAATACCAAGCCAAGGACACGGGCTGAGAAAATGGAGAGCATTTGGTCCACAGCCTCACCCTACTCACATTGGGACCCCCAATTTCAGCAGACACCTCGGAGCACTGTGGCTGCATGAGATGAAACAGCAGCAAATATCAACACCACGCGAGCACAGCTCCTCACCTCCATGATCAGGCAGAGGAAGCACGTCAGTGGCATCAGCAGCTTGTTAGCCACAGGCAAATTTTATGCATGCTCAGAGTCTGCAGGGCTAATTTGATTGAGCAAGTTATCCACTGCAATCCGTTCGTTCAGCCCCAGCTGCCAATGTGAGACACCAGCACACCTTAGCCTTGCTGCAAGGTGAACCAGGGCATTGCTTCAAGCGATAGGGAGACCTTGTGATGGAGACAGGCTGCAAAAAGCTCAGGTGGCCAAGTCTGGAGAAAGCTTTGACATCTTTACAATCCACCTGGAGAAAAATGTTTTCAAACTCCATCAGAGCTTCCTTCACTCCAAAACTTCCCTCCAAAATACCTTTACTATGAGGTAAACTTTCAAGCAAGCATGCAGTAGTTTCCAGGAAGCATTATCAAAGGTAATTGTGTATACATTTCATGAGTTAATTACAAACTGCAATAGCTTTACTGTAGTGGAGGTAAATGCTATCACAATTTTCACATTAGCTCCAGTCTTCCAAATCAGATACATCACTGGGAGCATGCGTAGTGCAAGGCAAATGATGCACAGCACCAGTAAGACAGTGAGACCCTTGTCTAAAGGCATGCGACAAACCAGCAGAAGAGACAGTGCACAAGTATTATGAAATGAAACGCCATCCACACTTTTAAAGCTGCTAAGAGAGGGAGTGTAGTATAGAGGGTTGAGGGATGAACAGAGAGAAAAGGAAGATGAAGAAGAGACTCTGTGCAGACATGTATCAGACCACAAGAAGCATTAAAAAATGAAGTTAATGCCTAATCATTCAGCTAATGCCTAATAATTCTTCTGATATACATATATTTATCATGTGGAAGCAATAATAGTCGTTAGGAAACCAGTGCTTCTATCAACAGTGGTTAAATCTCTATTCCCCAAATTAGCAGTGTGTAAATAAAAATGAGAGGCATTTACACCATTACGGCATGGCTTCTGTCCCATAAAGCTGCTAGAGGAAATTCTCCCCACTGGGCCAAGGACCCACAATGTTTTGTCCTCACCCACATCAGGGCTGGGCATGACCTTGCTGCTCTGCTTTACCTCTGCCCAGGTGGAGCTGGAGAAGCTCTCGCCACAGCCCACAGCGAAGGGCAGGAACCAGCTTATGACAACTGGCAGGATACCAGTTATTGAAAGGTTTCCCCCCCATCCTAACCAATCTAAAACAAAATAAAAATGACGTGGTTACAAATCTGGGAACACTCTTACTGTGGGCTTCATGAAAAAGCCAGTCTGTTTTAAAATGTATTAATCTTTGATGTTTTAGACAAGATTATATATATATATATATATATATATATATTTAACATGATAGCTGGCATGCCCCGAAGTGGCAAATACTGAATTAATCTTAGCAGAAAATTGTTCAACTTGACTTACATCACTTAGCAAGCTGCTTGGGGCTTTGTTCAATTAGTCTGAAGTTTTTATCTTCACCTACTTTTGATATACACAACAGATGGACCACAGTTCAGGAGTGCAGGCTTTCACCAGAGCTTCCCACCATTACCACTGAGCTCCAGCATCTCTCCTGCATGGGGTCACTGGTAAACCCTGCATAATTCAGCACATTTCTCAGAGCTATCTTTCCCAAAGGAGTGGGACTGACCTGTGTGTGTAGGAGAGAGTGTCTTAGCAATTTTTTTAAAATTTATTTTCATGCATCTTACTTTCAGGTTCAAGCTTTTTTAATCTACATATTAGATATTTTTAGAACTTACTAGCTATTACTGCGTTTGGATGGCATACAGAGACTATGACGCTACCTCTTATTCTTCTTACTTTCCCACACAGCTTGACAGTGTACAGGCCTGTTCTGTATCTAAATTTACAAGCTGTGACAAGTGATAAATATCCTAATTCTAAAAAGCTATTGTGTACCTCTGAGACAATTAAAATTCCTTAGATACCTAGCTGCAGTACATAATACATTTAGTCAACATTAGAACATGTCAGAGAAGGAAAGTTTTATCCCAGGACACATCTAAAAATAGGACTTCAGTTTAAATAAATTATTATAATAATGTTCATTGGGAAATCCCCTTTCCTCAGATTGCAGAAGTAATATTAATTCCTAGATCACCTCATGTTCTGTAGTAAGAACTGCGCAGAAATTTACAAAAAGATCCAAATAAATTATATATTCTTTTTAAGGAGAAAAATATTAGTTAAAAATCATGCATTCTTAATTGTTTCGTCAAACCCAAGGAGGTCATACCACATGCTTCAGGGCACAGACTGAGCTTTGGCCCACCCTAATCCATACAGTTTAGTAGAGGAGAAAAGAACAGAAGGGTTTCCCATAAGTAGTCCTGACATGTTTGTAAGATATTTAGAACAAAACATGCCTTTTTATTCAAAATGTATCATTGCTCCTTCACTTTTAGTTAGTTTTCCCTGGAGGTTGTACAGACCTTTCCAGAAATGACTGACTGGAAGACAGCGTAACTCTACTGTGTGATAAAAAGGAAGTTGGCCACTGATAAAACACAAAACTAAGCTATCACAGCACTTGAAATAGACGCTGTTTCTGAGATGAGTAGGAAACCACTCGTTCCTTGGCTTACTGTATTGCTTCTCTTTTTTCCAATGGTGTGGTAGAGGGGTGACTCCCAATTCTTGTTCACCAATTAGAAGCTATTTTCTTTCGTTGTTATTAGTTAAATTATGGAGACAAATTATGGAATTTGTCTTTGAGAAGATTGCTCCAAAAAAGAAAACAAAAAGAGAAGACCAGCTTCATGTTCAGTTGGAGAAAGGTCCACAACATGCAAAAACTGACTGGTCTGGGCTCATGCAACACCTGATAGCCCAATGCAGACAGTGTGAGCCTCCTCTAACATGACACTAAAATGGCACTAACATGGCAAGGTTAGTTCATGCATGATGACTTGGTGAATCCACACACAGGAAAACAGACTTCACCCCCACACGATCAGACGTCAAGCTCTGTGTGGGAAGGTTGCTGCTATTCTGGCAAGATCCAGTTCACACCTGTGTATTGGAGCACTTTATGCACTCATCCTAAATGCTAATATTTCTCCATAAATACTTCTGACTGTGTAGCCTTCTGTAAGCACAGAGATGGTAACATGAAGTGGACAAAACCATACCTGCAGCCCATGAACTTGGGAACAATATAAATTAAAAACTTATATCATGCAGTCCAACTTAACTGACTCCTTGCCACAAGGAACACAGATCCAAGGCTTGTTTGCAGCTCATAGACAAAATGAACAGCAGCAGCTTTTTCCTCCAAGAACATTGGCATCAAAGGTGTACCCTAAAGTCTGTCCCACAGGAGGCATACTACGGTTTGTTAGCCTCATGTCCAAAGGGCTGAACGTTTGCTAGCTGCTGATGGTGGTGTTGCTGATGTCTAGGGTGCGAATAACTTATGTTTTGTGATAATTGCCACCCAGGATGAAAATACTGTGCAATTGTTTCCATTTTATTCAGCTTAGCATTCTTTGCAGGAGGGCTTCACTTTGTCTTTTTTTTTTTTTTTTTTTTTTTTTCTGCCAGTGCTCATTTTACTTATTTCAGACCTCAGTCAGCTTTCTTGTAGCATTTAAATTAACTTAGGAAATCCCAAATTGAAAGCCTGTGGTCTTGCACCTGTCACAAGACAAAGAACCACAACATTTTTAGCTGTTTACAGCCTCATGTAATCTTACATAGGCCTCTAGAGGCTGTCAAGCAGCAAGCTGGAAGGGAAGTCAGTTTAAGCTGCAATTTTTAAGCTCTTGGATCACAATTTAATGGACTTGTGGCAATACTGAAAGCTGAAAAAGATGCTGTTTCTTCCCTTTATTGCAGATATTCTCAAGAGCACCTGGAAGACTTACACAAATGACCTCAATTTTAACCTGTTTGGACTAGATTAGTGTGATGGAAAAAATGTCAGGGGTGAGATTCCAGCCCAACCTCTACATGGGAAAAGTTTTTGGTCTATAAATAGCACTGCACTCTTTTGGCTGTACCAGTTTTCTTGCTACTAAATTAGAATTCACAAGTATTCTGCAGGATTCATAATGGGATCAAAGATTAGACACTTCTTTGAAGTTTGTCTTCCTTTGCTCCACTATTAATACCTACCTGCACTAATCCATCACGCTTCTCCTAAACCAATCAGTCACTCTCCCTCCCCAAAAGGGACAAGTACACACGCTTTTTTTCACATCCCCATTTATTCTTGTCTATTATCCACACTTCATTTTGCAGGGGCATAACATTTTGTTAATTGATTTTTCATACGCTGTGAAGAGGCCAGCTCTGGCTTCTGAAACCTGTTGGGCTAAATGCGATTTGCCGGTAATATTTACAGTACTTTTAACTTTGGTCCTGTTTATTGACGGTGAGGCACACAGTGGATTGGACTGTGTGCATAACAAATTCATAATATCTCACCTTTGACAAAAGCTATTAGCAATAGGGTTGCAATGAGATCGTCTCAGCCTCCCTTTTTTAATTTGGCCCTTCTTGAAAGAGCTCAGAGAATCACTGAACCTCAAGGTTATCTGCCTCTTGTGTAGGGAAATGAGGGTAGGTGACCTAACGCTCTCAGGTATGTGACCATAAAGAGAAATTACACACGGGGAAATATCATTTCAAAATTCATTTTTAAATTTCCGTAATTCCAAACTGTGGTACAGGTGTTTCTTTGCCTCACTGTGACTCAGAATTGGTTCCTAACTACCATATCAAACTTATGGTATCTTTAAATAAATGGTTATTTCTAAGCTATCTTTGGGAAGAAAAAAAAAAAAAAAAGCCTATTATAAAGAAGTTTGTAATAATTTTTGTCATTGGCAGTAATTAGTTTAATTGGGCAGCATTTTGACTCAGGTATTTTAAAACCAGAGTCCCTCGCTGCGTTCAGTGTCTCTGCTCTCATGGATTATACAAAATGCAGAATTTAACCTGATGTAGTGTTTTTTGGTGAAGCATCTTTTCAGATTGGAATGCATCTACATTTCCAAAAGCTTGAATTTGGAAGAGCACAAAAACTGCAGGTGAATTCAATAAAATATCCATGTGAGAGCTGCCTCCAGGAACAAGCCCCGATAGATACCTGAAATTAACCCTTTCTAATATTGATTTATGTACTGTAATGATAATACATGAGGGAGGCAAGCCGAAGAGGGATTTTTCTCAAATGTCCTGGCAAAGACCTACTTCTTTAGTGGGAGACTCTGAAGACTTTTTACTGAGATTCCATTAGAGGACAGATTATTCCAGAAGGTAAAAAAATAAAAGGGGAGTGGGGTGAGGAGAGATCTCACTTCTTCAAAGCTTTATTTCTTAATTTTCTTCATTTTTCTTAGAGCTAAATAAGGAGATTAATCTATTCCAATGAATGTCCACAAGGTTCACTTCTAAAAGCCTATTTGCCCCCCTCATCAGATAGAAAGGAAGATTAGAATATGGAAAGGAGACAATTGAATGAGTTTTCTGCTCTTCAGAAGCATTTTAATGTGGATGTGACAGATATATTCCAGCTGCTGCTTGCCTTCCTATCTTCAAAAGGTCATTTTAAGTGCTACTGGAGCAAGTGCTGTGGCTCCCCAGAAGGAAGTGTGCTGTGCTTGTCCTTGGTACAGGCTCTGGACTGACCGTGGCTTTTCCCCAGGCTTGGAAGCTGCACTCCATCGGCACTTCCCTTTTAACCCCACTTGCAGAGGGGAGCAGCCTCCTGTCCCCCTCACATCACTCTAAGAGGGCATTACCCTCAGGCTCCCTGAAGATTAGATGTTTTAGAAAATGGGGATTTAAATACTGAAAAATGATTATTTTAGAAATGGCTTCACTTATTTCTTTGTATCCTTCTAAAAATGAATGAAGCCCATTATATTGCAATAAAAAAGTGGTGAGGATCTCGTACAGACCAGGGCAGAAGAAGAACAGCCACTATTTGGGAGAAAGAAGAGGCTGATGAAACAGCCCAGTGTAGGGGCACCACAGCAGGCTGTTACAGTAGCTGCATTCAAGACCAATCAATAAATCAACCTGCCAACATCTCCCCATAGAGTCAAAGGAAAGAGGCAGTTTGGGTGCCTGTGATGGAAATAATCTAATCATTGGGTGATGCTCTTCCTCCTCCAGTGACACCAGTGTCTGGCAGCCCGGTGTGCGGTGGCTTGAACTGGTTTTTACCCTCTAGAGCTTAAACACTAAGAGTCACAGCGACTAAATTCGGCACTTGTAATCAGCTAAATAATCCTGTGTGGAAGTGGGCCAGGAAAGAGGATCTGTCACTATCCATCGCCTCTTTGTCACTCCATTATCCAAGACCTGTACAACCATTTGCAGCCTCCCACCCCATTTTACAAACGGGAAAAGTGAGGTGGATCATTTAAGTCACTTTTGAAAAGCCAGACAGAAATAAGTGCCAAAAACTGGAACTAGGATTGCCAGGTCTGAGCCAGGACAATTTTAGCACACAGGCACAGCATCTCTGAGACTGGTCTACTTACCTCTAAAAATGCAGATTTTATATGGCATTTTACTACAATAACAAACATCGAGGTTAAGTGCTCTGTTGAGTGGGCAATAGAGCTTGGCAAAATTTTTCAACTGTTCTTCACTCATAAAAAGCAGACTGCAGAATTGAATTTCATGCTTTTTTTTTCAGGTGCGACAAATGTTTCAGCTCAGGAAAGGAATATTTGCAAACCCCTCAAATGTTTCATGTTGGAGTCTTCATATAAAAATAGTTCTGCATTTCCAAGCCAGCTTGATCTCCCTGCCCCTGTTTGTTCATCGCTGGGAAGAGTGGTGCAGATCCTTACAGTGTGGTACTGCTTCCCTCATCCTGAGTGCTCTGACATGCAGTGAAAGAGGTTATCCGTGTAAACAGAAAAAACATTATCTAAACCATTAAAGTATTATCGCACTTTAAATACTTTCACAGGCACCACTGAAATTAAAGGACAATTTATACATCATCACTGTTGTTTCAAGATCTGCAGACACAGAGAGTCTGCTGTGCCTGTACCTCCAAGTCACTTTTGAAGTGTGTTTTTTTTTTTTTTTCCACAGCAGTAAGAAATGGAGTATGAGAAGTAAATGTTGGGAGAGTGGAAGGCATCTAAAATGTCTTTTCAGCCCTTGCTCCTGGCTGACACACCGCACTTTTCCAGATGCTTTGCCCATAGAGCTGAAAATCCTAACTTGGCACTGTTCTGTTTCACTTCTATTCAGAGCAAAGTGATGGTATAAAGTGATTCTTCCATCAAAATGTTAATACAAGAACAGGATCAAAAGGAAAAAAATGTAATTTATTATGTAGAAAAATGATCAGAAAATCAGCCACAGAAATGTGATTGCTGTATCTGTCCACCATGCCACAGTTTGGGATGTTCTACTTTTTTGGAGACAATTAGCTGTCTTCTCAAGAGTTCTGTGCTCAATTTAATTTCCTCATTTCTGCAACCACCCAAATCTGATGTACTTTGACGTCTGCTTACTAGAATGGAAACTCAGCATTTAGAAAGGCCAAGCAATGAAAGACCCCAAACCAGTGTGAAATCTATTTTGATGAAGAAGGGATTGTGGAAGTTTACACAAAACACACAGTTTCATATTTCTGTAATTTTAAACAACAAAAAAAATAGCTGTCATGAGACACTAATACAAGTTTTGAAATACTCATCACAATTTCCTTGCTCTATCTGAAAAGAAATTGCTTCAGCACTCAGAACTGTGGGAAGATACTGAACAGCATTATGTCTTTTAGTCTAGCACCTCACCAGAGAAGAATTGTCTTTAACACCAGGCTATTATTCTATTTTAAGAATCTTAAGCAACGTGGCTTTCATCACTTGAGTTGGAAGATTATTTAACAGACTAGTAGACCTCATGACTAAGAAGTATTTCCTGGTATTATAGCTACATCTTTCCATTTCCAAAACCCATAGCAGTTATCGTACCTTAACCCATTCTAAACGATCCTTCTTTCTTGCACTGCTCCACACATCAAACTGTTCCACAGTGCTTAATGAAGTGTTTCCTATGTGGTGCTTGCACCACATTACAGTCTCTTCTGATCAAGTGCATAAAAGTAATTACTTGGAATACGAGTGATGAGTGGTGTCCTTCAGGGGACTGTGTTCTTGGTGTTATTTAACATTTTTGTTGGTGATATGGACAGTAGGACTGAGTGCCCCCTCAGCAAGTTTGTGGACGACTCCAAGCTGTGTGGTGCGGTCGATGTTGGAGGGAAGGGATACCCTCCAGAGGGACCTTGGCAGCTTGAGTGGTGAGCCCATATGAACAACATGCAGTTAACGTGCAAGGTCCTGTACCTGGGCTGGGGCAATCCCAAATATGAACACAGGATGAGTGATGAGTGTATAGAATGTAGGTCTGCAGAGAAGGACTTAGGGGTACTGGTGGATGAAAAATGCAACACGATCTGGCAATGTGCACTTGCAGCCCAGAAAGCCACCCGTATCCTGGACTGCATCAAAAGCAGTATGGCCAACAGGGCGAGGTAGGGGATTCTCCCCCTCTGCTCTCATGAGACCCCACCTGGAGCACCACACATATTTTTCTCATATTTAGCACTTACACCCCTCTTAAAGTATCTGAGTTTTTCAATTCTAGGGAATTTAGAAAGTGAACAACATCAAAAAGTTGTTTGACATACAAAAAAGCCTCTGCATAAATAAAGAAAATTAGTTTAGAAGATTATACATTTTTAAATCTCAAATGTAGTGGGCAGGAACTGAGGGTGAACATGAACTTTTCAGGTCACCTTGAACAAAGATGTTACAGGAAAGCCAGTTTGCAGCACAGTACAAATCTGGGGGGTCAGCTGTCAGGGTCGTGAGCTGAGCCAGATGCAGCAGTGTTAGACCTTGTGGCTTTGTACCAGCAGAAGACATCAAGACCTCACCAGAGCCTTGCTGCAGGTTGGTACAGAGATACTCTCATGTGGAAAGTCACAGGGTGGGAGGTGTGAAAGTGGCAGGGAAAGCTGCTTGCTCTGCACTGAGTGGAGAGAAACATTTGCAGCAACAAAGAATGCCCCCCCTCTGATATGGTGCGGCAAGCTCTTGCTGCTTCTGTTTCTCTGAGATGTTTTATTCAAACACAACTGCTCTTCAGCACGTGAAGCAAAGTGTTCGCCCTGAACCTTTTTAACCATTTTATTTTGAACATGGCAGGACAGCAAGTGCTTTGCCGTGGTCAGCTCTCCTGATCATCTAGCACTCATCTTCATCTCTCAAAATGGAGCAGTCTTTGGCTTCTGTCATTGCATCCCACCTCCTTCAGCAAGGTGAGAAGCTGCCTCACATGCCACCATTATCCATCCTCACAGAGCTTCATGGACTCTGGCTGCCCTGTGCACAGAATATGTAAGCACCAGAAAATGGATTTTATATGACCAGATGGAGCAGTGACCCTGCATTGCAGGTCAGTTCCCTGCCCCAGAAGCTGCTGACGGGCTGGACAGGTTGGATGCCACAGATGTTGGATGCCACACATGGTTGGGCAGGACCCCATAGGAGCAGAGCCTCATTACAACTGATCCTGACAAGCAGCTGATGGCACGGCAGTAGAAGTTGGTTTGTTATCAGTGAACCACAGCCTCGCTTATACACATACCACAGGGACAAGAGTCCAAGAAAGAGCAGAGGGCAAGCAGGCAAGCGCTGCACAGCCTGCCCTGTCCCTACCATGGGAAAAGGGCAGTGTCTCACCACTGCAAATCTGTTTAATTGAGTCAGTAAGAATACGAGGCTATTGCCAGGAAGAGTCAGCTGAGAAGCACAGCACAAGCTCTATGCTGCATCCAGGCTTACTGCTTGCAGAAAGGTCAGGGGAAGGGGAGAAATCTGGTTAGAAACAAAGCTGCCGCATCACAACTCCAGTAACAAACTTCCCTGCAACACAAACATCATGTCTCCTTACTCTAAACAAGTGTGGTTTTGCTCTCTAGACAGCATTTCATCGGTATTAGTACGTCAAAAAGAGACACCGCTTGGGACTGCTGAAAAGAAATGTAAGAATCACGAGTTCAGGAAGAGCTAACACCACGAGACATCTGGCAGTGGAGAGAAAAGCAAGCACAGGATCACACCAGGACCTCTTAAAGAATCACTGTTTCTCATAAAACACTCTGCCCCCAGAATAAACCTATGTTTTCCTCCCACCCGGCTAAAGCCATCTGCTTTTTAGAAACTGCCAGTACATGGTGATTTTTTTTCTGGCAGATATAAGATCTTGAGGTGAGCCCCTTCACTTTCAACAGTGGCAGGCCCTCTATTTATAACATATGCAGACTTGTAAGATGTTTTCAATTACTTCTGTCTCTCTGACATGCAGAGATACTGCTTAAATAGGAAATTGTGTTATCATGTATCTTTGAAGATTTCTGAAGCTAGATCATTTTGCATTTTCTACCCTACTGAGCTAGGAAATTAACAGTAAAACTTTACCCTGCCCTTTGCTAAGCCTGATTAAGTCAAAGACACGATCTCAGGTAGTAACTACAGAATCAGCTATTTATTTAATTTAAATAAAACCATTCTTCCAGCAGACAGAGAAAGGAAGGAATAACACGTCATGCTAAGATTCCTGAGCCAATACTTCTCTCTACATCCACTCTTCAGTTGCTTTCCAAGCATGTTGAAGTGCACTGCTGATCTGTGTTAAATAAGCTGTAGCAGAATGGAAGGCAACTAATTTGTGCTCCTTGGGTGTTGGGCACCTAATTTAACTCTTGCTGGTACATAGAATATTTTTTGCTGGTACGTAGAGAATATTTTTTCTGCCATGCATGAAAGAAAGGTGTCCTATCAGGAGTGATTAATGGGAATTATGTTGCTTTTAAGACAAAGAAAATGGGTGATGTTTGGTAACTTCTTGTGTGATGACTTACCCAAGGGCAAACACCACAAATACAGGGTGTGCACTCACCCCCTTGGAAAAGCCCCTTCTCGCTCTCTCACCCCGGGTCCAGGAAGAAGCATTATCCATTTGGAAATAAAGACAAATTTAAAAAGTTGTGCCTTTTGTGCCAAACAGCGGTGCATGTCACAAACCATGTCAGGCAGATGGCCCTCTGGAGATGTCCATTCTCTTGCTCTCCCATGGAGTGGAGGGAAACTAGACGACTGCTTAGATGAGTTATCTAATTTGTGTGCAAAATCAGAAATGATAGGTCCCAGTTTTCATCAGGTGACAGGTCATGCTCATGTCTACATGAATTTGTACCAGCAGAATACTTCCCCTGGGTAATTTTCATATCCATCCAGAGATATTCTTGCAACATGAAGAAGTCGTTCACAAAATTGTAATCATAAGTTAAAGATGGTTATCATCTTCAACTAAGTGGACTGCAACAAAATGTATGCAACACATACTTCCACTTTCTTATGGGGATTGAAATATGATTTCAGATTTTAAGGGCTTAATGTACAAATATAATATAAAAACACGACATAATACACAAATGAAATCAACTTCTTTTAAGACAAATGAAGAGCTAAATGTAGCTTTCTGAGTCTCAGATGACTAGTGCTTCTTGTACAGTATTTGAACTGAGATCTGTTGCTTCAGGTTGCACAGTTTAGAGCATTTTCCTTTTAGAGAATTCTCAGATGTATGAAATGTACCTGTTTGCATCAGCTATGTTCAAGGATAGTCCAAAAACTACACATGGTGTTTTTTTTCAGATTCACACCTGAAATTGCTACACAACATTTCTTGCAGAGGTGTAGCTTAGAACTAATAAGCAACTAGGTAATTCTATCCCTAACAATGCCTTTATGTAATCAAAGACAAAAAGATTATACCACCAGAAAAAAAGGAAATGCTTTCCAAAGTCTTAGGATCTAGGGTGAAAATGCAAAGCGAAGAGATTGACTACTTTCAAAGTAAAGCTCAGTAGAAACTAAACAGAAATGAGCCATCAGTCCAAGAGTAAAACAAGGATACAAGTGCTTGCTTGGAAACACTGGAAAAGTCAGAATGCAATGGAGTTCTGACACTTCTACGTTTCATTGATTCCATATAAGACAGGAGAGGGAAAATACTTAGGGCTTTTAACTACTTTCATTTTATTTATTATTGTCTTTCATTTTGCATTAATACAAACAGTGAAAGGTTTTGGAGCCTGCAGCATCTTGTCTCCTCTGGTGCTTTATGTCACCTGGTCCCCCTGTCTGCATCCCTCCCCAGCTGATAACACTTGCTTTGATATTGACACAGTTCAGTCTCGATCTGGTCTTCAAAGCAAGAAAAACGGGCATGAAAATCCCTCAATCCCCCTTTCTGCTGCAAGCCCAAGGCTTGTGCACACTTCCCAAGGACTGCACACTCCGGTGGGTATTATTTTGGATTTAACAAAATTAACAGTCGTTACAGAAAATAGGATTTGAAATGACATTTCAGCCAAGGGATCTTTCCAAGTCTGGAGATGAGACAATAGCTGCGACATCAGTTCTGATCACATTTTATACCAACGGCATTAATTTTCTAAAACATGTTTATTATTCTGCATATTAAGAGACAGAAAAAAAATACATGAGAAAGACTCCGTTGTTCATTTTGGATTATATATATTCTAAACTGTTCTCCATGGCTGCAATGTGCTTACCAAACACAGATTGCTATGATTATTTACTTACTTCAGCTTGTATGAAGGGGTATTTTACATAAAAACCGAATAGAGAAATGCTTCAGGTTCACTCTCAACACAATTTTCTCCGCAAAAGGCAAAACTAATTCCTTCTATGTGCAATGTACATTCAGTAACTATTCATCTATTATTAATAATATTTTATAGAATTACTCTGGGAAATCAAGATACCAAACCCACATCTCAGTGGCATAGAACAGATCAGTGAATTCTGCAGAGATTTAGTCCTTGTATGCAGACTACGGTCTGGACAATCCCGGAGTACATCTATTTTATATCTCCCCCCCCCAAAAGAAGGCCACTTTTTGGACTTACGGTTGGTCGTCCTGCTTTGATCACTCTGAGCACTGTCATTTGACTGGTTGCTGGAGACGGAGGATACGCTTGAGCTCCTGACGAAACCAAATGCTGCCAGCTTAGCCGCTGGCAACCGCGAATAACTTGGAGGACGAAGTCCAGTCTGACATGGCTTGGGGAGATTTGACTTTGCAGCATTTGGACATGGGCCTTTCTTAAGATCAACTGAAAGAAGGAAAAAGAAAGAATTTTGTATTAAACTCAGCTGGGACATACCTGGGAATACTACTTGTAGCAACTAACTACATAAAGTCAGTAAAAGACTGAATACAATTTTTGAGGGCAGCTCAAACTGCAGTAATGTCTTATTCTTTGCTTTATTAAAAAGTAATTCTGTGAAACAATTATAGGTTGCCATAATTTTTAAAATGTGAAATACGGCAAGAACCCATGAGGCACAAAGTCAAAATTCCAACAAATAATGTAGTTCAAGTCCATTACTTTAAAAAAAAAAAAAAAGTTATCTTCTTTTATGCTGTATCACTTTCTAATTTTACATTTCTTATGTGCCAATTAAAAGAAACTCAGACTCTGAGACAAACACGTCATTGCATAGCCTCCAGTTTTGGAAGCTATTGTAGAATACCAACAATCCTCCTCAAGGACACAGGACTTCTTTTTATTCCATCAAAGAAAATACTTCTTTGAAGTCTTTCTTTCATATTTTGCTAAAAGAAAATGCCCTTCTCTCACACCATGCCTGGGAACAAGAACTTGCCCTGTGAAGTTGTACTTTTTTAGTATACCACTAGCCATTTATACTGAGAGTGTTCAACTCACTATAAAACATCAGCTTACATGGATGACATCAACCAAGTCTCAGACAACTTCCAATAGAGGGCTTACAAAGGATGAAATTAGGCAACAACAACAGTTTGGCTACCATGTGTGCCTGGGGTAAGCACCAACTGGTCATCTGTCTCCAGTTTGTCCTCCTACCCACGTTCTGCTTAGGCAAACTTTTCCAGGCAAATCCAGAAGACAAGTCCATAAATGTCTCAAATTGTTTTCATGGAAGAACTAAAGCTCTGGGTTTGGTTTTGCTTTGAAGGCCTGGATACCAAGCAGATCTATAACTCAACTGTACATTTGGACAGAGCATTTGTATTTTGACACTAACAGATTTGTGTTCCTTGTGGCATCCTGAAAAGCAGAGAAAAAAAAGTTCTCTAAAAGTTGATGCTTGAGTGCTTCAGCAATCAGGGCCAGAAGGTTAGAAGACAAGGTAGAATTAAAATTATCAACATACTCTGCCAGAAAAAGCCATAAAGTCACCTTCTTTCCATTCCCATCTGGTCAATGCTGTTCATGACTTAACCTGACACATACTTTAAAGGGTGCAGTGAGCATTCATAATATAAAAGAAAGATACAAATTAACCACATGGTACAAATATGATCTTCACATTATTACAGTATCTAATTCTATTGTAAACTATGTAGGTCACAGCCTTATTAATGTTAATGAAGCATTACACTTTGAGGAGAGTTTATAGAAAACAAGACTAATCCCTTTGAGCAGAAAAAAATGTTACAGGGATTTTGAAAGATAGTTGTGTACCTCATGATAGTAACAATACTAAGTTTTGTTCTACAGAGCTAAGCTGTTTCTTTTGAAATAGCTCTATCTGTAACACCAAGCCAAGAAGGAGTGGTTTTCCTATAAAACACATTCCTATTAAAAAAAAAAAAAAAAAAGCTTCTTGATCAACAAAATAATTGAAATGAAATATTTTATATCCTTTAAACTCTTAAAAATGTATTTTTGCAGCCATTTTTCATGAGTTAAGGCCTCTATTAAGACACAAGGAACTGAATGTCTGGCCACTGCACCTTTAGCAGCCCAGAGGATGATGTACTGTGGAGAGTAACCATAAAGAAAGTAACAAATACCTGCAGTGTGTAACAAAAGACTAAAAATTCCCTGATGACATTTTTTTCACCACCAGGGATGATGTTGGACTTTGATGCTGAATCTGGCTTCCTTTGGACTATGTGATGAAGTGCCCTGAGGGAACTGTGGGCTCCAGGTGCAGGTGAAGGGTAGTGCAGGCACATTACCAAGGAGAATAGATAACAAATTGCTGCTGGCTTGTGCAGTATTACATTGACAGTGGTCCATTACAGCTGTTTTATGGTTCCCTGTTTTCCCTCCCCACTGCTGGGACTTGACATTCACATCTAAATGACTACACAGCAAAGTACTACAGAACCTGTTCCCAATGTTTCCCTCAGCACCACCAGCACAGCTTGCACTTGGTGTGAATCACAGATATTCATGTAGAATTCACTGATATTTATGTAGGAACAATAAGAAGTATACAGCGAGAGGCTTTAAGAGTCCCAAATGCCAGGAATTACATGCTTATTATCTTTGGTCAGAATCCCTCGGAGTGGACTAGTATCTTCCTGCACTGACAAATGCTCAAGGTGGGATCCAGATCAGCTTGTGCTAGTATAAGATTGCACTTTTTCCTACAGAAGGATGACCCCACAATCTCTCCCTTCCACAGCCAGACTTGACATGGCCTCACCAATGTTGATTTGAGCACTGCAGCTGGTTTTTGGATGAGCCAGACATCCTACTTACCTAGCCACACACTTGTTGCAGCAAGGGCATGACCCAACATCATCTTGGCCATGTACCTACAGGACTAATTATACTAATGACACTACATATGACAAAAGGCACACAAAACAGTCACAGAGTGCAAAACATTCCGTGTTGTATCAATGGCAGGGCCAAACCCAAGCAGCCTCCTGATGTGAAGCAAATGTGAGGACCCACAGCAAGCAGCTGGAAGCTCAGCTGCAGAGCAACGAACCTGCCCAGGTCAGTGGCAGCAGGGAAAAACTATGGGGCTGTCTCTTGTGGGTTCTCCAGGCTTCCAAAAAAAATGCATAACTAGGCCTGTGCTACACAAGCTGAGAGATGAGATTTCTTTTTCCTAAGAACCACTGAAAATCGAGGTGGAGGGAGAAACCTTTCCATTCTAGAGCAAAAAGCTATAAATATGACAGATTTCCTGCAGCAGAATAGGGGAATAAATCCACTGGGGCAGGGAGGGAAGTGGTTAGAAATAGTTTTGTTTAAAAAGCATTTGAAATGAGCTTGCCCTAGGACTGTGAGGTCCACCTGGGACTCCCATGTCCCCAGCTTTACTGCAGGGATGCCTGTGCTGAGTCCCCAAGCTCTCTTTTCTCTGCCACCACGCGAGCACCTGCCTGCAGCCAGCAGGGCACTGAGCACTGCAGAGCAAGCATGGAGCCACCAATGCTGCTGCTGAAGAGGAAATTTCATAAAACCAGGAGGTACAAATTAGTGACAAACTTTGGCACCTTGCTGCAGCAAACAACGCCCCACCTCTACCCATCTCTACCTTTACCTTCAAATTCATGCTCTCAGTTCTGTGAGGATTATTCCCGATGTTTCTCACACTTCTGTGCTTGGGGACTTCTCAGTTTGTGACTCCTATTCATGTTTCCCCTGAACTAACAATATTTTGTGTCTTGAACTCATCATCTTCCTTAAATTACTTTTCCCTTCCTTCTTTGTAATCCAGCTCTTCTCTACCACAAGGGCCTCAGAAGAACCTGAGGGCAGGACATTATCCACATTAAGGATGCATTCAAATCCTTAAAGCTAAGTCAGTTTGTGTCTTATTTCCCATTAAAATACATGAGGCATCAGCCTATTGTACCTGTTTTCTGTTCTAAATATCATCAAGTTTTATGATGCGTGTTTGTTCTCTATTTCTATTTCTTGGAAGTGTAGAAGCACTCCTGCAAACAAGGTCTGCAAGTACAAAACAAAAGTTATTTTAATGAGCAGCTTTCATTTTAATAAAAATCTGCCAAAATAAGCTTAACAAAAAATTGGCAAAAATCTTTCCAGCTTGCCTCACTGCCTGAAGCTAATTATAGAATTAAGTATTGTTGTCTGTATGGCACACAAATGATTTTCTGTGACACTTCAAACTATTTCCATCTAGGAGGACAAAAACATTTTGAGGTAACAACTGATAGACAAAAAACAGACGTGCCTGGGGAGCCTTAAAAACAGTCTGAGCGAGACTTCTTATGCATCTGCACTGCACACAAATCGCATCTCCATGCACATGTATAACTAACGAGCACCTTTACTGTGACTTCTCTGTGATGGCTGAAATAGCTTTTAGCTAAAACAAATGAAAAGCTATAGAAATGAATTCCATGCATGTATTCATCTGAGAAAGTAGCAGTTCAAGACTTCAACTCCATGACTCCACTTGTGATTTAGGGATCCATGCTAAGCCTTTGTTATTGTTTTTTTGTTTGTTTTTCCTCTTTTTTTTTTTTTTTTTTTTTTTTTTTTTTTTTTTTTTTGGACAAGCTTTTCTCTTAAAACTTTCACCACTAGGTGTGATTCACTCTCAAAGAGCTCACCTTTTTTTAGATGGTGCTCTGAACATCATTTTCCTTGTGTTGAGGAATCTGGGGCAAAAATGTTATCTACATGTTTGCAGAATTAGTCAGAGATAATACAAGCAGTTTTTCAAGGCACCTCGGAGTTAACTCAGTCTTTGATATCTTCAGAGATTAAAAACAAATCTGCCAAATAAGAAATCTATTCTGTTTCCAGTACCCTTGTGTTTTCCCTGTTATTGACATAATTATTTTTCCTTTGAACAACAGCTGAGGAAAGAGGCCTGAAAACAATAAGTTTAATTACCTACACTTTAAACCAGAGGGTTTTACAACAGTGAGCATATTATGCCCAGCTTCCCTGATGCTCTCTCATCTAAATACTGTCAAGCCTGGGACTGGCCAGTTCCAAAGGCAAGACAGTTGTCCCTGTTGAACATCACATAGCAGGAAATGCTCAGCATCACCTGCTTCATATTTACCCCCCCCCTACAGCTGCTCTGTGCCTTTCTAGCTCCCAGACAACCCAAGGCCATTTAGCACATTCTCAGTGCCCCAAGAATTTGTCAGCTTGTGCTTCATTCAAGCTGCAAATGTCTGTGTTTACTTTCTAGAGCTGATGTGCAACGCAGCCCACAGAAACGAGAGACAGAGCCACACTCACTGCATTTTCTTCTCAAAGTACAGGGCACCAAGACCACATCTGGGTGCACTGGAGCCACATCTTCCACCAAGCTGCTGCTCATCACCTGCTCGGATGTGCTGCAGGTGCCCAGCCAGCTATGATCAGCTCTCCTTGGGGAAGAGGCAGGGGATGAGGCATTTGTTTGCTACTACACCTGGATTATCTCTGATACAACACAGCCATATAGGCAACCCTTCTCATAAGAGGTATTCTGAGTCTTTGAAGAGTCAGTAACTGATGGGAGCTGAGAGGTGGCATATGGCTATGTCTTGAGTATGGTGACAATATCCCTAGCAAGACTTCGATGGAGAGGAGTGTTTCCCTTCAAAGTACTTCATTCTTCTTTAGGAAATGCAATCAGATTGCTCACCCAAAGGAAGCTGAGAGTGACAACTGAAACCATTGCAGATTAGTGAGGGTTACAGAATATTTTTGATTCTGAACTTCTCACCTCTCTTCTTAAAAAAATAATTAAGTTTTCCAGCTCAAATGCAAGTACATCAGACTGCAAGCCTATAAAATGAGCATGCAGCTGGAGCAGCAGTAATGAAATACTTCAGGAAGTAACTTCAAAACCTCTTCTGTATCACCAAAACACAATTACTTGTTCAAGTATTAGGTATTCCTGAAAATCAGCACAAAAGCAAAGCTGAAATCTTATCAGGAAAAAGCTAAAGACATATTGTAGCATTAATGATGAAATTTACAATAAATATTTGCAAATATACAAATACATATGTCTGTGTGTGTCTAGGTAAATCAGAAACACTGCTGTCCTGATGTGCATGTAAATTTAATTTTTAACAAGAGTTGACTTGTTGAGAAATGAAAGAAACTGCTAGACCCTCAGGACTGGAAAATTCAATCGATGGAGAGGTAATAAGGAAACAAAATTTCATTAACTCCCTCTTTGAGAAAAAAAATTACCATAAGCACTACTCAAAAAAGTGTAGAATTAAGTGAAGATTTAATGATGAGATCTCTGTCATACTTCTCAAAATGAGACATTAATCCCATTAAATTAATCAGCTAATAAATGTACATGTATATCCTGCCACATTTGCTCCAAGTCTTCAGAACCAAGGAAACATATTCATCATTTATATGTTCTAGACACAATATCCTTCAATGCTTGTTTTGAATTACAAGTTTCCAAAAGAAAGAGCAGAGTCAATTTACATAAGATAAACAAAAGTTCAGCTTTCAGATACCTAATATACGCTTAAATACACCCCAATTCAGTGGCTTCCTATCTTACCTACAGTGCACAATGCCTCTCTTTACAGGTCAGACTGCTTGCCAGACCCATCCAATGTAAAGCATTACCTAAGTAGCATTACTGGTCAGTAAGTAACTTGCAGCCACTGTCAGTGCCTGTGTCCAGTGTCGTACAGATGAATGATCACATTTTAGGCATCACACTTGAAGAACTGTGGGAACATTCATCATTATTTCACTTTCCACCTGGTATGTCTTAAAACTAACAAAGCCCTTAATGTACGAGCCATACTTGCAATCCATCACAGCAGTTCAGGGATTTAATTATCAATTACCTTACAGACAGTTTTATGAGTATTAGCATTATACATGGGCCAAACCACTCAGCTTATCAGTGCTGCTTAAGCAGGCTACTACATTATGAAAGGCATGGCAGAGGGGAATAAAATCCTTATTATGAGGCCCTGGCTCTGTCCTCGATACTGTGCCATGGCAATTTTAATTTTAAAATCCTCAGTGGTACCCCACACTTTGTCACTGGATGGCAACTGGCTAGATCCCTGTTTCCATTACCTAAGGGCAGGACTGAAATCACAAGGATTAAAAACTGGATTAAAAGCTCAGGATTGAGCTGCAAGAGATGCTGATTAGCATTCTTGAAGGCAGGGCTAGTATGTTTGAGTGAAAAATGCCTGCTAGTCCTCAGTGCTGTCAGCCAAGCCCTTACACCCCACAATACCCATGATCAAAGGTCTTACCAGCACCACTTCCAACATGCTAACAATATGCTCATGCATTTTTTTCCTTATATTTGTAAATATGATTCAATCTAAGGTACATTTAATTGTGTTTCTCAAATACTGCATCAAAACCAATAATGCTGATCAAAGTTTAATACCACAATAAACTGCCAAACTATAGGAAAATGGTTGACAAAAAGCTGAAAATGATACTGGTCTGTACTTGTGCAGCAGCACAGGCACAACTGCAGAAAGCAGTTCTCTGCTGCTCTCACAATCTTACACTGGTACTGTCTTATCTGTTGTCCCTTGATCCTCTTTCGTGAGCAATTCATTCTTCCTAAAAGAAATTAGTAAAGATGAAAAGACTGATAAGCTGACTTATGAAGTTACATGTTGATGAAAGATTAAGTCACTTAGGATATGCAAAGAAAAGGCTTTGAACAAAGAAAACTCAAGTTTATGAATGTGAAATAAAATGCAAAACCTAAAAGTAATGTAAACTAATTAAAAGGTATCAGAAATTTAGGAAAGATCGGTAACGGGAGACACAGAATCACCAGAAAGCAATGTGAAGTACTTTGCAGCAGAACAAGATGTTGCAGTAAAGTTAAACATGTTCTTCATCTCACAAGGAAAATGGAAAGTGAGATGCCAGAAGTGAAAAAAAACGTGTCCTGGGGTTGACAGTGAAAAACTAGAGACATTAGCTACCTCTCCAGAACAAGTCTTGGGTAATTTAAAATCAATAAAAACAGTTAGAGCCCAAAGACCAGATGAGGTACACTTTGGGATCCTGAAGGAGAAGGCAGACAAATTATTGGACTACCATGATTTATCTTTAATAGAATCTTTGAAACAGTGAGGTATCAACAGGCTAGAGAGAAACAAACAAAATAACAGTTGTAGGAAGGAAATTACAGAGAGCTGTTGATTTAAATTGACCACCAAAGCAGGCAAGGTCCAAGAAATAATCAGTGATAAGATTCAAAAATCCCCAACTTTTGAGAAATAGGAAAACTTCAGGAAAAGGAACTTCAGTGGAATAGGAATCGCACTAACAGCTATTGCAATTTTCTCATGTATATTTCTCATTCACTGGAATTTTTGAAGTTGATACTACAGGCAATAAATAGGAAGGATAGGCTGACACTGTTTAGATTTTAGAATTTCAATACAGGAAGATGGTAAAATAATAAAAATAATGTATGTATATATATATATATACATATACACAAATAATATATATAATGTATGGTCCTATATAGATGACAAATGGCTAGAGAAAAGTCATGTCTGCAGTAAGCAGTGATTCAGGCTAATTAAGCTGGATGAATAAAAATCAAGGTAATATTATTTCCAAGGAGCAGAAAAGAGACTGGATTTGTTAATAGGACCTGTTTGTATATTGCCCTCATTTCTGTCTTCCAAACTTGCTTCTGTTACACAAGGGCTTATCCATGTTGTATCCTGAACTAGCAGCTTCTTGCATTTTCATTTAAATGGAAAGTATGATCCAATTGCTCTCTGCACATCTATTCCCACATTCAGTGCTGACTGAACTCAACATGTATGGCTGAACTAGTATTTGCTACATAGAGATGTTGAAGTCACCATCCCTGGGGGTGTTAAAGAAAAGGTTGGATGTGGTGCTTAGGGATGTGGTTTAGTTTGTGATATCAGTGGTAGGGTGATGGTTGGATCTTGGAGGTCTTTTCCAACCCTAATGATTCTGTGATTCCTCTCCAGATAGGAGGGGAAATAAATTGCAACAAAAATTAGGCAAAACACCAGGGAAAACTTTTAACTCGAGCAGCCTTCCTTTTCAGAGGCTGTAGAATCTCTCACATTGGAGGTTTTTATAAATAGTTTTTCATTAATAGGTTAAATAAACATTTATCCAAATTAATTCTGTCCTGGGGCAAGAGGATGGACTGTATGAACTCAAGTCATTACTTAACTTTATCCTTTTTTAATATTATCTGAAGATCTCTGCAGAGTTGCAGACTGTTAAGCAGCTGTTACTTTTCACTGGCAATTACTGATTTTCATTTGTCCATGAACTTGCTGCTTAAATGTACATTGTTAAAACCTCCAAGCTATTCCAGGCTACCAAGAAGTGTCCTATAGAGGTGATTATTCTCTCTGTCTTCTGGTGTTGCACACTTTTGACTTTTCCCTCCCCTGTAATTCAGCCTGGGGTCATGCTGTGCCCTGCATAGTAGCTGGGAATCAAAAGGTATCAAAATCATTGTCTCCAAAGAGGTGTATACTAAGGTTTCAGAGGATCAAGGTCTCTGCTGGCACATCTGACCACCACCAACACTTTCATAACACAACATGATGAACAATATCATAGACAGACTGAAAAATGGGATCTTAATGATGGGAGAAAATGTTCCATTATCTTCCACACGACAAAAGCAAAAACTTTTCAGGTATTTACAAGGAGGAGTAAGATGAAAAAGAGCACAATGAGAATTATTACTGAAATTGATCCTCCTCTGTAGGCAATGACCTGTTAAACAACCTTTGTGCAAGCCCCAGACTCTTCAGTCAGCCTTGCCTCAGGATAAAAGGACACTTCTCAAAGAGTGTTATTGGAGCTTTGTAGTGTCAGGTTAAGATGTTGCTCATTTTGTGATACTTACATCTGAAAAAAGGTTCTTATTGGTAACTATAGTTAAAGGAAAAGAAAGAAAGTTCATACTTTACCTGAAGTATCAGGGTGATAGAGGCTGGGAGCACTTGCTATTTCTCCTTGCTGATGAAGACAGGTACCTGAGGATCTTTGACTTGCAATGAGAATCCTGCTTTTTGCAGATGGTAACCTGGAGACTGCACCCAGTCCTAGCTGTGGCTTGAGTATCATGGCAGATCGATAAAAACTTGGTGCAACCTCGTAGTGGGTATATTGTGGAGGACAAAATTCATCTTTTGCAGGCCTTTCCCCAACCTACAGAAAAATCATTAACACAGATATTATGCAATAAATGAATATATGCAGAGAATGTGTATCTCTAAATTGCTTATAAAGGCTATTTTTCCCTTCTCATGAGCCTGGGCTTCAGACCATTGCAGACTTTTAAAAAGTGATGGTCTAACCATATGAATCCCTCTCCACAAATACACATGTTCCAATCACAAAATCCAGACAAACCCAAATAAAGAATTGATCTCTTCCCAAGAAGAAAATAGACAAACTGACTAACAACAGAACAAAAATAAAATAAAATCTTCAAATATTGAAAATGAATTCATTGTAAAGTCCTGAGAGGTGATATCATTTAAAGAGTTAGATACACCCAGAGAATGTGCAAGTGGAACTGTTATTAGAAATTATTTAAAATACTCTTACTGAGATAGATACAATTTGGGGGAGTCTGTTTTAACACAACAGGTATAAATAAAGTTGAAGGTATTTTAATTCACCTTATAAGAGAAATGGGATTGTCAAATTGTTTGTGTCTGAAAAAAACTCCACGTGCTCTTACTGCAAAATGTGCACTGTAATCTGTGCCCCTAAAGTCCCAAAGAGTTGCAGTTGTGGAAGTGTGCATGTTTCTGTATGTTTTATTATCAGGGGGCTGACAGAATATTCCAAATCAGAGCTATAAAACACGGCTCCCCTTTTGATCTGGTGAAAAAAGCAAATTTGTAGACATGAAACATTTACTGCTAGTCATAAATAGATGCTTCTTTCCTAAAAGTCAGTGACAAGTCTCTCAGTACTTTACAGGGCATATTCTGTGAGGCCAGCACAGTAAGTCCCATGCTGGATGTGCTTCAAGCAAGCTGGCTGTTAGTGGAGAGCTTGCAGTCAAACAATGACCTGGTTCCCCAGCTGAGTCCCTGCATCCCTCTATACTCCAGCCAACCCCTGATCCTCACCTCTGTATACTTCTTTCCCCATCTCAGGATGAGGGCACAGAGCAATGCCAGAAACTCTCTGGGCTTTCATCTCTCTCATTTGCAAAGAACTGTTTGCTCTTCTGGGTAGAGTCCAACTTCTTTACCATTCCTTATAAAATGCATAATCATCATAATCTAGCAAGGACCCATGAATATTTTTTCATTGCATCTCATTTAGGCCAGAGGAAAAAAATGGCTTAGGAAATACGAAATCTGAACTAAATTTCTTTAAAAATTAATCAAAAAAAGTGCCATAGGCTACCTAGGAAGAAATGTAACTGGCAATTAATTAACTCTGCTGCAAGTTATGATGCATATAATATGCCAAATCAATTTCTATTTAGCAATTATGAGCATTCAGAATATGCAGTTTAACATTGGCTATAAATGCTTTGATCCTAGCTGTTGCAAGAGCTTTAATCCTAATTTAGCAAATCTTTAATTTGCTAAAAGAGACAAGATTGGCTTTAAACTATTAAGTATAGCATCTTTGAGGCATCTGTACAGGAACTAGGAGGACAGATGCAACAAGCACTGAGTATTATATTTTTGCTCTATATTTTTTCCTTTGTTTGCAGTACTATTTCCTGCCATGAGATATACCAGTTTCCATTTTTATTACACTTCTATGACCTATTTCTACAAGTTAGGATGCAGGTTTTTACTGTACAGATGATCTTCTATGCCTGGACTGTAGCAGATGCTTAGCTTCTTATTTTCAACTTCTGGATATGAGATTGTTTCTTGGGTAAGATTCAATTATTTTTTTTCTCCCTGATGAATTTATTTCAATCTGATTTCACTATACTCTTTCCATCATCTCATATTTAACTGGCAGCAAACATGCCAATGCCAAGTACTTTAGTATAAGGAATAGAGTTAATCTTTAAATATAGAAACCATACAACTTTGATAAACTGGGTCAGCTTAACCAAACCTTCAGTCACATCATTTTCATCTTTATTGACCGTATGCTGCGAGTAACACAGGAATATGCACACAAAACCAATCACAAGGATAAAACATTTTCTCACATTGTAAGAAGTGAGAAGGATTTACCCAACTGTCTCTCAGGAAATAGAGGTTCAGGTTCTCAAAGAACCCAGTTCATAGGGAGACATAAACTTACCATTGTCATAGAATCATAGAACCACAGAATCATGAAGGTTGGACAAGACCTCCAAGATCACCTGGTCCAACCACCCCCCTACCACCAATGTCACCCACTAACCCATGTCCCTAAGCATCACGTCCAACCTCTCCTTGAACACCCCCAGGGACAGTGACTCCACCACCTCCCTGGGCAGATACATCCCTTTTTCTTTTGTATTTAGCAGTGAATTCCTCAAGTGTGGAATTCAAGTTGTCCCAATAGAATCATGTGCAATTATTGATTATAAAGCCATCTTAGAGCAGATAAGAGAGATTTGGATTCATATAAGTCTTGTTAGTGTCCTGTACCAGATTTTTGTATAAGGGACTTTTAAAGAAAAGATCTTTGGCAGCCTGTCAACCAAAAATTTAGGAAGCTGACAGCCTTAGGAAGCTCAGCTCAGAATTGTAGTGTGTATCACTCTCTGCACATTCCCCACTCACCACTCACAGTTCAAATTAATGAACTTGTTAGAAAGAGCTGGAAAGTCTACAGCAAGTACCTGAAACATTCACGAATTTCCACAACCTGGGTAATTCTGAGCAGTGCTGCCAGCAGGTAAGGTTGCTCTACATTTTCCTTCATGTTTCTTTGTTTATATCGTTGTCAAACATTAAAGCCTCAAGCAAGAATCCTTTTTGTCAAGTTCCTGCTTTGGGCAATTATTTGGGAAAAGAGTCAGCAAAACTGATTCAGACATTTCACATCATGAGACTGGAGGGGAAAAACAACACAATTTTGCTTATATATAAATCAACTTCCCCTACCCCTTTAATGGGTCTTCACTTCAGCAGGCTTTAGTCCGTATTCTATGGAGCAGAAAAGTATCCTTGTTGGCAAATAGCCCCAGAAATGGTTGAATGGGGCAAGCACGACCTTGGGGAGACAGGCAGAAGAGCTGGGGATCTGCAGATCCCCTTAAGGACCCCTGCTAGACTCAGGGCTCTTGGGAGCAGCAATAAGGTAGCAAATATAATGGACCAAGACCCCCCTATCTGGTAAAGCATGGATCATATTCATACAGGTAAACTCTATCCCTCCACAACAGGTTGCTCTTGTCCATGGTGGCCGTTGGGAACAGGCTCTGGGTGAGCTGAGGATGAAGCTGAGCTGGGGAGTATGTTCCCAGTACAGTCATATCAACAATCTTGAGTGAGCCTTGGAAGCTGTGTCTTCCTGTTGATCAGTTTTTCTAAACTTTTGTTTGTTTGTTTCCTTATTTTTATTTTTTTTAAGTGTTTTTAAGTAGGAGGTGTTTTTTTGTTTTGTTTTGTATGAAGGTGCACAAGGAAGATCTACCTCCATGCTATGTTGATGTTCCAAAGAGCTGGATTTTTCATCTATGCTGCCCTGCTTTAGCACCAGCAACACAAGGAGCCCTGAGGGTTAGTCCTTGAGTCTTCCTCAGCTAGGTCTTGCCCTGCAGTCTCCTGTCCAAGACAGCACCTCCCTATCTTTCCGAGCTGATGGCCCCCAAAGGGGTATTTAACTGTGCCTACCGTTTAGCTAGCTGAAGGCTGCTTAGAGATTACAGGTCTGATTGATAGCAGCTATTAACACTCCCTATCAGAGCTATGTAAAGAGCTATAAAATGCTAATCAAAGCACTCCAAAGCCCAAATTGGACATGTGAAATAGGGTAGTCTGGGAGTTTTTCCCTCACAAAGGTGATGTAGAGTAGTCATCCTGCCCCAGCACCTCCTTGTCTACAAGAGCTCTGAGTCTTCAGCACTGTCAATCTGCCAGGGCGATTTTGGTCTCCCTCAGCCCATTCTAATTGCTTTCCTTTGGATCACACATCAGTCATCTGCCATGAACAGATACTGTGCAAAGCCTCTTTTAAGCATCTGTCCACTTGCACAGATCCCTTTTTATCCTTTCTTTTGATTCATTCTGGACCCAAAGCACTCCCCTTTGTCATTCCCTTACCAGCAGGGGATTAAGGTACTTGCTTTTAGGGTGACTTCAGAAGAGACTAAATGTCATCCCCTGTTATCAGCAGCTGATCCTAGAAATCCTGACTCCTGAGATAAAGCAAACTCAGCACTTCAATTTGATCAACTTCTTTCCCAGTATCTCCTCCAGGCGATCCAGATTCTCTGAAGCAGCTGCTTGCTTGGGCTCACACTACCCCCATTGAAATATCCACCCAAAGTCATTTTTCCTGGAGGGGAATAAAATGCTTTGGGCCTTCTCTAGCTCATACTTGTCATCCTTCTAACTCTTGTCTAGAATAAATCACTTTGAAGACCTGCCACAACCTAAGTCCTTTTCATGTTAAGAACAGTCTTTCACAATGCCCAGAAATTGGTCTTTCACTTCCAGCTGGGTCTGCTGACGCTGCCTGATTTTCCCAAACTCGACTGTATGGGCTATAGAAACCTATGGTCTTCGGAAGGTCACGTCACCCTATAATCAGCCAAACAGCTACACAGTCTGTGTTATTTTGTCTTAAATTTCAGTTAAATGGTAATAACCTAGTAATTTTCCCTCATCTTACAGTAATTTTTCCTCACCTTACCGGGAGACTGTGAAGATACCATAGTAATGGGTGGCATATACAAGCTCTCAAAGACTTTAATAATTCCTCCTCTGAATGCAAAATGTAAGGGATAGAGCTGGAAGCTGAAGAGAAAAGGGCAGCACTGCCCTTCCTGTGCTTGGGATGAGATGGTACTCTATTAAAAACTATAGTCCATGATCAGTTCAACAGTCTCTAGGTTGCCTGTTAACATGCCAGAAGGATCAATCTATACTCACACATGATATCTTAGTATGGGTATTTGATGGCTTTTGATCGTCAACACCGTCACCAAATGTGTTATTTCAATGCTATTCTTTAGATAAATACTGCATGTAGAATGACATGGCATTAAGAGAGCCTTAATAACACACCATGAGGCACAGCAAAAAAAAAATAATATATATATATAATTTTATTTTTTTTAAGTCTAGTTCAAATTAAATACAATTGTGTGATCTTAGGTATTTATACAAAAAGCTTGTTTGTTGAGCTATCCTAGGTCCAAAGCAGTGAACTCGAGGGCACATCACAGACCTGAATGTAATGCCCTCTTCCCTGCCCTTTCTCCACCTACCAAGCAAGGTCAACCTTCAACCACTGTTCTCACCTCCCAGCAGGGATTGCACTCCTGCCCAGCCAAGGTGGAAACGCAACAAGATGTCAGGGCTCAGAACTGTGCAGAGGGACTTCCATTACCTTTTGGCTACTCAGGAAAACTTTCACAAGCAAGTTTTCGTATTTAAGAAACTTGTTGGTATAGCACACTACTTTACAGTGAGTCAAAGTGAATCTCTTCCTGCATTTTATACATATAATCTAAAAAGAACTCTGATAGTCCCTGGTTTTCTGTATTGTTAAACAGAAGAGGATGCATATAGACCTTTGGTGCTCTGTCTGTAAAAACCTGCCAAGTTTCCCATTAAGGAGGAAAAGTCTCTCTGTGGGCAAATTATATTCATTTCTCAAAGATGTTCTTTGAGAAAAAATAGAAGGACCGTTTATGGATAAATTCAAATAGCGTGTCTTTTTCTTTTTAAACATCTCTATTTATACTACTAGGAAGGGACTGGCTTGCTGGAAAACATTGGAGGAATACAGTGACAACTTCCAGTCACAGATCAGACACCACAACAGGGTTGATGCCAGAAACAGTTAAGTGTACTTCTAATGATCACATATTTCCTTGATTTAGGATATATGTCTTATTTAAGGTTTGACAACTAGCTTCTGGCAGCAGAAAGTATGCAAATATCACCACTTGGCATACAAATGAGGCTGTCAAAGCTACCTCCTTACCTCCTGCAGAAATTTCTCACTCATCGGTCCGAAGTGATGGCCCGGGGGCCGAATTCCTGACACCACCAATCCAGAACTGAAGAGCCTTGGCTTCTGGATGTCGGGTTTAAATTTGTCATACAGGATGGTGGGGGGCTTCACCTCCCCTCCATTGGATGCCTTCTGCTCAGTAGAGATTGGCACGCCGCACGCAGGGGTACTGTAAGGCAGCCCCGGCGGTGCAAATGAAGGGTCAAGCTGTTCTATCGAGCGAGGGTTTCTTCTAATGTATGTGATGATTTTAGGTCTGACATGTTTGGGCTTGGGTATTGCAGGTTTCACCTCCATGCTTTCTTCCAGCTTTTCACTGTAGTCACTGTCCACGTCTGCCTTATCTGCGAGGGAGCCCTTGGGGTGGACCAGGATAGGTTTGGGGATTGTGCTGCTGCAAGCAGCCTTGAGAGGCACTTTAGGGGATATGTTTAACAACTGTGTACTGTCAACAGGAGGTAGGACTGAGGAGGGTGACAGTTTGTCAACATGAAGTGCATAAAGGTCCTTCAAATTACTGTTAGATAGGGCGGGCTGACTATTAACATCCAGCATTGCCACTGGGCGCACGGGAGTTGGGGCACATAAAAAGGTATCAGCCTTTGCCAAAGCCTTATAGCTCTCTGGTGCTTCGTCTGGAGGATGTTTCTGTGCATGAGCTGTCTTTGTACTTGGAACCGAAAAGCTTGAGGTTTCCACATCACTGTCGTGGTTGTCAGGTTGTTGGTTCGATGCTGTCTCTGCACTGCATGCTCTGTGCTGATCTGAGAGATCAGAAACAGGCATGGCAGCATCCTCGGTGACTCCTTTGACTAGCATCAGTTTATTCTCATTATCTTGCAAGGATCTGTTGTCAGGTATGTTAGTGTTATGTACCAGAGAGATCTGTTCACCAACTGTTTCCGTGCAACCTGCATCAGCTTCATGTAAATTTTCATTTTGTCTAGGTGACACTTTGCCACTGGATTGACTATCACAGGTGAGTGGGAATATTGTTTCCACTTCTTTGTCAGTACAATATTCCTCACTAACCTGGCTAGTTGCCCTGCTGTCACTGTCATTACTTCTTCTCCCTTCCCCATTGATGGTGAAGTTATCACTTTGCAATTTGTCATCGGGATAGGTTACCACCTGGCTTGACAATGGTTCCTTTACTTTATTACAGATGTCTTGAAGATGGGATGCTTGAAATTTTGATGAGTCGGACACAGACCTTTTCTCTTCTTGCACTATTGTGCTTTCGTCTTTTTGACACTCCAGTAACTCTACCAGCGTAATTCTCTCAATCTTTTGTTGGCACGTGTTTTTAGATTGTAGAGATGGTGCAGTCTTAAGGTCCATTTTCTTACTTTTATCACCCTGACCTAATTGTGCTTCTGATTTACTAGCAGTCTCGTTGGGCTTAGTAGATGAATGATGATTGGTATGAGAAGTATGCAGTGTGCTTTCAGTGTTAACATTTGGTACATTTTCTGGTTTACTTATTTTCTTGTTCCCTGAGGTAGATGGTTTGGAATAAAACACAATATTTTCCTCTGAGGTATTGTCAAGTGGATGAAACACCATCCCGAGAAAATGATCTGTGGATGTTTTCTGTGATTTCTCTGTATTTCCAATCAAATGGTGTGACCTGTCGATGGAATCCAATGATGCAGAAAGCAGACGTTTACACGACACGCGGCCAACACATTCTTTTGCAAATGTTTCAGATTGAGGAGACAATTTACTCGGTCTGCCCAGAGAAAGCCTTTTTATTCTCTCCATCTCCACAGTCCTGGACATTTTACCCTTAGAAAAGTTTTGGGTGAGGCCAACATCACCTTTTGAAACAACCTCCAGGTTAGCATCATTTGAGCTGCTTTTTAAATTGGACAGACTTTGTCCTCGGCTAATCCTGATATGCCTTGATATATCCTTAGCTTCGCTGGTCCTAGAGTCTTTCCCTATTTCCCTGCTTGTGGTTGAGGGCAGTTTACTTTCCTGTACACTGCTATTACAGGTCCGAGGGTCTCTGAAGGCCAGTTTATTCTGCTCCGTATTCAGGTGAGTAACTTTCTCTAATCCTCCAGGGTGTATATTCCCACTCTCATCTGTCAAATCACGTTTCTTGATATCCCCTTCCGTGGTTCTAACTTTTGTCACTATTTGGTTGGCATTCGTATCCCCCATAGTCACTGTGCTTTCATTATTATTTTTTATTTCGCTGTGGTTGTCCTGAAGCTGGGCATAACATGACTTGTTTGGGATTAATGGAGCACTCATTTTGAAACTTCAAGTGACTGCTTTTTCTGGCAGTCCCAATTACAGAGAAAGCCTCTTCCCCCTAACAGGTTAACTAATTATTAGGCATGCTTCAGTTATATGTTTAAATTATAAACCGATCAGTAAAAAATTCCGAGTCAGAAAGCTTGGAGTCTCTTGTCAAAGTCACATTTTTGTGTTGCTCAGTTGTCTTTAGTGCAGCGTCTGGACCCAGGAAATCTTCACGACCTGCAGTAGAGAGGTTCAACGAAAGCAAAATAGATCTGCCAAGTTCCCTCTGAATGACAGCCAGTTAATCCAGCCAACCTGTGAGGAAATTAAAAAAAAAAAAAAAAAAAAGACATTACACCAGTGTCATGAATTATGCTTATTAAAAAAAGTTAAAATCAGCAGCACTCACAGGTTAGAGTGCTTTCAAACTCTTCAGATGCTGTTTCAATCACAACTTTGGCCTCAGCAAAGATTTCTGGTGTAATCCAGATCTCTGACTTCAGAAGTTATGCAGTTAAAACTGTCCTGTCAGAAGAGTAATTGCTACTGTTTTTCACTACTTAGATTTACAACTGTAAATAGCCATAAATAGCTAGGTGAGGATGAAACCCCCACATCAAGGATCTGAGCACTTTCATACTGCTATAACAATGTCTTTATTGCATGAAGAGTAGTTACTGATGCGTTTAAAGCACCGTTGTAGAGACAAGCCATAAGTATTAAAATTCCAGCTCTATTAGGGGACATTTATGAGTTTCTTCCCTTGACTTGTACAAATCACTGCTGTGCTTGTGTGGACATCCCATCCCCTCTGATACTCCTCAGCCAGATCCATGGGTGCCAAGAAAGCAAGAACTATGGATGGAGGACTGCAAAGAAAAACTACGTTATTCTAAGAGACAGTTGCGTATGTGTACGCTCAGCTATACAGGATTATACACCAGCCCTGATACAGTGCAGATCCGTTTGGCTCCCTGCCACCTCTGGTTTAGTCCAAAATTTAGTCCTGCTGTCTGTGACCAGGGAGCAGAGACCGGCACCTCCCTCTGTGCTTCCCCTGCTCAGGGAGTTGCAGGTAGGTCACCTCTCAGCCTCCTTTCCTCTGAACTACACAAACCCAAGTGTCCTCTGCCTCGCTTCACAGGACCTCACAGGAAGGGCCTGCCAGCCCTTCCACCAGCTTTTGCCCCCCTCTAGATGTATTTAAATACCTTAATGTCATTTTCATATTGTGGGCCCAGAATTGGACACAATGTTCAAGGTGAGGCTGCATCAGTGCTGAGGGAAGACCAACCAATGTCATCTGCCTGGACTTCTGTAAGGCCCTTGACACACTCTTTACCTAAATTTACTCTCAGATATTTCTTCAATAGATCAGTACCCTTCACAATATGGTACAGACAGTGGAAATTGGAACATGCCCCACATATCCCAGAAGGCAGAACTCAAAGCACCTGTGATGCTCCCAGCTGTGCTGGGTTTCTCATCAGGCACTCACAGGGGCTGTAATGAGAAGTGCTGATTAAGTCTCTGTCTGCTGCATCTAGGTGCGAGTCTGGGCTCAGATTTCTAGAGCCTGCTGGTAGCAGGTCCTCCCTGCCTTCGTGTTCAGCCCAGCTCTGCTCACAACACCTGCCCAGAGCTCAGCCCCAGCCTCTTCATATGGTGCACACACACATGCTGTTTGAGTCTGGATTCAGCACTCCTGGCATAGGTCCATCTCTTCAGCAAACAACAGCTAATTATATTAATTCATGAAACAGAACACAGTGGTAAGAATTTCACTGCAGCACCACAGGGATGTGTTATTGCAGATCTCATCCTCAAAGCACTATAAAGTAAGACTCTTTTTGTGTTCTTTCTTTACTCACACACACAGAAAAAAAGAGGAGTATTTATTAAATTAAATATACATGTTGATTTTTTTTTCCTTGCCAATTTTTTTCCTCATCTTCTTTCACCAAATCTGTAAATCTGTAACCCTGTGATACAAAACTTTAATGGATGGTGTGGGGTTGACCTTGGCCAGCTGCCAGCCACCCACCCAGCTGCTCTCTCAATCCCCTTTCCTCCACAGGACAAGGAGAGAAAATGTGACGAAAAAGCTCATCAGAAAAAAAAAAAAAAAAAAAAAAAAAAAAAAAAGTCACAGTAGAGGCAGCAAGGTCACTTTTGTCTTACCCATTACCATCATGGGCAAAAAAGAAAGAAAAGGAAAAAAAAAAAAAAAAAGACTTGGGGAGAAGTAATTTGTATTACTGCCAATTAAAATAGAGCTGGATGGTGAGAAACAAAGACAAAAAAAATGAAATTTCTCCTCAGCAATGCTAGAAACTAGTCCCAGAGGCCAACCAACATGGCTGCAGGGCTCAGCTGGGTCCTGGCCTGGGGCTGTTGGAGCTGGCTGGAACCGGCTGGAACCTGCTGGAACTGGCTGGAACCTGCTGGAACTGACTGGAACCAGCTGGAACCGGCTGGAACTGGCTGGAACTGGCTGGAACCGGCTGGAACTGGCTGGAGCTGACTAGAACTGGCTGAAACCGGCTGGAGTCAGCTAGAGCTGGCTGGGGCCAGCACAGGGCAGCCCAGGCCTCTCCTCATGGAGGCCACCCTGCAGCCCCCACACCATCACCACCTTGCCATGGACACACCGTGCACAGATGTACTTGGGGTGGCAATAACAAAAAGTGAGGGGCAGTTATCTAGCAATATCTTCCTCCTGACGTGCCACCTGCTAAGGGAGATTAAGGAAAGCAAATTCACCACTGAGCTCACTAAAATTGCATCTTTTTCAGATAACGATAAACTAGATTTCATATGTACTCATCTCAGCTAAGGAACAAGCTTTTCATAGCCAGCATGGAGAAAGACATGTGGTCAGTCAGTGAGAGCATAGATTCTCCATGATGGAGATGAATTCCCTTCCAGTGAAACCTGCAGGATGGTTTTTCCCCTCTTTTTAGAAAAGTCTCTTCCCTTTGGGGGACTGATCTTTATATAAAAATACCTCTGTTTCTTTCAGAAAATGGAACAGAGCTGTTTCCAAAAGGCCTGCTGTGACCATGGAGCAGCAGTGGAAATGCAGAAGGGTCAACTGTGAATGTAGATCTTGGATGGAGGTGGGCTCACAGCAGCCCCAAGCCGTCTGCCTGCCCTTCAGGGCTGGTGGCTCCTGTGTCCCACCAGCTGCTCCTGCCCTGGAGTCACACTCATTTCAAATATACAACTAGAGCAATACATCGGTTTGTCTTTTTTTTGTTTGTTTGTTTGGAAATCTCTTACACAGGTTTGCAATAAAACTAAATGAGGTATTTAAGATTATGAACGTGGTGATAAGAGGTCATTTGTTCTTGTCTACACTTGCCCCCAGTATGATTACTAGTACTAATTCACCACAAATGAAGGCAGGTTTGAAAAAAACATTGTGGAAACACCTGTATTCATTCAGAGCATCTTCATACATGCTGTCTGAGACAGGATGCATTCATCCAGGGAGCTTGTTCTGCTTGAAGCAGGAAGTAGACCAAATAATTTGGTTTAGTGTTGCTGGTACAAATTGATTAACCTGAGGATGAGAAAAGACCTGTCCCTTCTCAAATACAGGGCACTACACAGTCTGTGTTTGTGATTGAAATTAGCGTCTAAAAGCAGCCAGTGCTGACCAGAGACATGGACTTCAAATGTGTATGTAATTACACTGCTTTTAAGAGAAGGCACAATAAAATATGGTCTAGGCAGAGCTTAATCTCAGGCAGCATTAGCATTGCACCTGTGCTACCTTCAGAGTCAGTGAGGAGGGATGGGCACCTTGGAAAAGTGATTCATCCCATACTAACGCCTACACACCAGATATTTGAGGTTTATCTCTTCCAGATGACGTCCAGTCTCAGATTAAGGATGTCACAGACCTGAAGAATCTATTACAACCTTACAATTAGCATTCATACCATTACCTAAATTTATTTTTGTCTTCTGCAAAATATTGTCTGTTTAACTTTTCATTCTGCTATAAAATATATTAATAGAACAGGACTCCTAATTTAATATAAAAATATAATAAAGCATCTATCACAATTAGTACCTTATTATTTCAGTTTTCCCTATTACAGAATACAAGCTTTTGATTTTGGTTCATTCAATGGAATAGAGACTTATATACTGTGATAGGCACATTTGGGAGTAAGATGTATGGTTCTGTGATACATTTGGGACCTTGGAAGATTTTATCATTATTTTTTTCTGTAGATAACTTCTATTTGAGAAGCTTTTGCTGGGATTTTCTTCCGATAAGTTTATCTTAAGTGGCACTGTCTAGTCTCAACTTCGCTATGCTCTTTGGAGTCAGTGAGATGAAAAGACTGAGATGAAGAGCCTGTGTTCTGCTGCCTCTTCCTCTGTTCTTTATTGCTCACTTCTTTAGAGCAATAATGGCTGACATAAACACACCCAAAGTCACTTCCTGCAGGAAGACTCAGGGATGATGGATATTTAAACCTCCTACCTCTTCAGATGACCTCTTTAGCAGGAGCAAGAGGTAAGAGGAGACTTGATCCCAGCAATGGCACCATTTCATCACTTAGCAATTTCTCGCTAAGGACCCCTAAGAAAGAGGACTGAAAGTCTTAAAAGTCTTAATATGGTATATGTAAGTCTTGATATGGGTAAACACTTCTTGATGCTGTGTAGCATAAAAACGTCCATCTGAATTGCAGGAAGTGAAAAATAAAGTTGTAGACAAGTAATATCTCCATGTCACTGCATCTTGGCAGGATACAATGACTATATTCATTAAAACAAAACAAAACAAAACACTTTACAATGTGAAGTGAGCATACTAGACAGTAGAATGAAATGATATCCACCAGACTATGGTTAGCTGTGTATCCAGGGAGGAGAAAAGTTCAAGGAGCCAGAAACATAACTAAATGCTTTTGTTTTACCTCATCAGTTTCCTTCTGTGATGACCATCTTTAATAGCCTGTATTCTAAGCCTGAGTCCATGTAATGACACAGTAGGAGAGAAGCCTACAAGAGTTTCTTCTCATTGGCTATTGCTATGTTCTGCTCCATCCTAAAATGCATTTAGGCAGCAGGTCCCACTCCAACCTCTGGAGACACTAGGGAGAAGGTGAAGCTGAGCTAGATGTTATCAGCCCCCTGCACAGCATGGACTGTAGCAGCAGAACTCAAGTTTGTACAATACAGCTGTCTAGAAAGGAAACGCAGCAGCCTGCTTCTAAATAATAACAGTAGTTTTTTGGGAAAACAAGCAGTGTAGGAATAATGCTGAAAACATTGTTCTCCTCAGTAGGCACTGAATAAAAGAGAAATGTAAAGAATTACCATTCTTTTGGCTGGTTGTTTGGTTTTCAATTGCCACAAAAAAAAAAAAAAAAAAAATAGAGCAGCAATAACTACAAGATATACAAAAGAATGATCAGAACATATGGAAAAGTAAAATCGGAAATAAAGATATAAAGCCAAAGTGGGTTCGAGAGGGATGGCTCCTGTATAAACATTTCCTAGTTCAGACTGTCACATCTGCTTCCCCAACCCAGCACTGAAACACTAAAACCAGAATATTTACAGCAAGATATGCTAAAAACATCTGGCTGTACTGCTAAAACTGTGCACAGCTTAGGCTGATTGCGTTTTCTGATTTCTAAAATTCAAAAGAGTAAGAGAAGCACCTGAATACTTTATTAACCATCTGTCACTGAACTTACATGTATGCCTCTGTTATACCTGTTTGCTACTATTCTAAAACAAAACAAAACAACAACAAAAACAATAACAACAACAATAAAATGTATTTTAACAGCTAGGGGCAGACCACAGACCGGCAGCCACCCATCACCACCTGCTCCTGCAAGATAAATCTTCTGGAGCTGGTGTGGATAGCGAGCTGCACTGCTCCGGGATGAGGATCACACAGGTTTTTGCTGCATTCACAGATAAACTCCTGCAGAAACAGGTCCCAAGAAAGAAATCTTGGCTCATGGGAAAGATGTTCCCATTGTCTGAGCAATGCAGTAGCTGAGAAGACTGATGAAAGTACATGAGGAGCACATTAGTATGAGGTGTGAAAGAGATGCAGTTATTACAGTTACTACAGAAAACTGGCATGAAAAACAGGCTCCTAATATGCAGAAATGCTGCTGGGAAGGCCTGGCACAGGCTATTTGAGGACTTCTCTGGCAGAAGGGATACCACCTCATCACACATCAGGGCTGCACGTTGCCAAGAACTGAGCCACATGGATGAAACAAATACAGTGCTGGAAGGGAAGGAGGCATGAATATCTTCCTGAGAAGCCCAAATCATTATGAACTACTTCTTCCAATGGCTCTGGAATTTGAAAGCTGATACCAGAACACTTAAAAAAAAAAAAAAAAAAAAAGCCAATAAACTCCTTGGAGTGGTTAAAATACAATCAGAATTAATTAAAAGCAGTGGAGAAGCATTCACCCAGGCATGTGATAATTTTGTTAATGTGATTTGGAAGGCTGAGAACTAACATTTGGATAAACTCCCCAGTTGGTTTCTACTCATAAAGAAACAGATCCAGCTGTTTGGGGAAATTACAGTATCATCTCATCACTGACAGACCCTATGGAAATGTTGCTGTGTATCACGAGAGGACAGTACTTCAGGACAGGCAACTTTCTGCCTGAAGAGCAACTCAGACATGGGCAGAGACAAGAAATGGTGGAGCAAATGCTAGGTTTTTGCATGCTGGAAAATGATAGGAAGGCAATTCCTATTCAGTCGTGAAACTGAAATAACCTGAAAATATTAGTGGCTTTTGCAAAGCATGAATCTGGAACATTCCCAGAATTTCACTGTTTTGGTGGGTTTTATTTTACAGTTTAAAATAGCATTTCACTATCAAATTTACTCCATGTTTATTTTTTTTTTTATTATTTTTATTTTTTTTAAGTTTTAAAGGAGAAAGTGTGAAATAAGTATTCATTTCCTTACTAAATAAAATCACCTGTTAAAGCAGGCCACTGTCACTTTAGATGAGGCTGTCCTGTCCTAGGCTAAACACAAAGGTTACAACCTGTACACAAATTAGCATTTTAACTTTCTTTTCCTAAATAACTGTGTGATAACAAGCCCAGGGTTCTTGCTTTCACAAGGCCTACGAGGACATGTATCTTTTTCAATTTTTTCTTGGGTCAGTATTTTGTTTTTCCTGCCAGGTGTCATGTCACATGAAGTGTACTGCACACACTAAACGTGCCAACTATGACACGATACACTCATTGCCACTCGCCAAGCTCCTGAGCTCCTGAAAACTGAGCCCATTTTTTGGGGTCCAGCCTGCAGTACCCTGCTATATAATTTCCTTACAGGACATCCTGTGTGTCTCCATGACCTGAAGGAACAGGACCAAAGAACCACGTGCCAGCATGAAACCCTGTAGCTGCAGCTGTAGCTCCTGGCAGTATCACAATGTGTTCATTACTGGCTTGCAAGATTTCCTTTCTGAATAAAATGGAAAATACACACCATGTTAGAAGCATTTAGATATATCCTTAATTGCCAATGTATGGCGATCGAAGGATGCCAACCCAGCAGGGAGAGCAAAGGGATTACTTTCTTTTCTCTTTGGCTATATCCCCTTTCAGAACTGGGACACTTTATCTCATAGGCCCTACTGTGGATGGGAAGTACCCATGACCACAAGCAACTGCTGTTGGCCAAAGCAACCTGGGGCTGCTTGTTCTTGCTTGGGAACAGACCCACAACTTTTCTTGCCACAGCAATGCAAAGAGCAGAAATCTTAATTTACCTCCAGTTACACTCTGGGGATCAGTACATCTTAAATACAAACAGATCAAAAACCTTCTCAGATAATGTATATAAATTATTTCCTTTTCATAAGAAACTTGTAAATGTGTGTTTTTTTGTTAAAACTGCATTTTGTAATATAAATGTGGAGAGCTACCCTAATAATTTATTACCTGTGAGGGCTAAACTCCCAAAGCACATTATGTGGAAAGGATCCTGCTTACTGCTATTTCAAAGGAGTACAGGATTCGGGATTAAAGAATCTCATTATCAAAACTGACAAATTATTTTAATTATTAACATCAATCAAGTCTCCACAAGGCATAAGCCTTAATAGTTGTGGTTTTTCAAGACTTTTTTTTTTTTTTTTTTTTTTTTTATATATTTCCATTTGCTTTCAAATGTTCACTGTTGGATAAGACAACACACTCCAATATAAGCAATCCTATTAATCAGATTCCCCCTCAAATGGCCTGTGATTGTCTTAGCAAAGGTGACCAGGAAGCCAATTTGATAAACACAGCAAGTTATCTTGAACAAATGCTTGGTTTTATTTTAATTTCAGGTAAGTATACCAGGTTAATGGTATAGGAACAGCTCACACTTTCTGAGGCACAATACTATTCAATTCAGGACTTCAAAGAAGAACAAACAGCAGATCCTCAGGGAAAAAAAACACTATGAAGAGAGATGGTATTGGATGAGGGCATACTGGTTGTTTAAGTTGTAAGAGCTGGTAAATCAGGCGAGGCAGGACCTCAGCCCAGAGCTCCAGTCCACACAGATCTATAATGTCACAGCCATGAGCAAAACTCAGGCAGTACAAGAAAACCTTGAATCAGAGGGCCAAAGCAGAGAAATCTATCACTGAACACCCAAAAGCACTGTAGAGCAAATGAAAATGGAAAGAAAGAACACAGTAAGGAAGTTTTCTTGGAGGGAAGTGTAGTCAGGACACAAACTGATTCCTCCCCAACAAGTGGAGCCAAACATGGGAAGATATATGACACATCAGACCATGTCAGTGCTGCCACACTGCATCCCACCAGTTATGTATGGACTTGCTACCCTAGGGTTGAGCCCAGACATGGACATAACCCTCTGCACTTTTCCTTTTGTGCCTGGATATTGGCATCCTCCAGGCATGCACCACTTCACCTCTTGGCAGTCACGGGCACAGCAGAGCAAAAAGTCCCCCTAAAATGAATAGGAGATAATGGCAAAGGTGGGAGATGCACCCCTAGCTCCTGTTTTTCTCCTCCATTAGATGGGAGGGAGCAGCAAAGGGATCCTGCCTGTCCTCCCTGAGCACCTTGACCCTGCAGAGCCCAGCCAGCAACTGACCGTGTGCCCCTCTACTCAAAAACGCAAACAAGCAGCTTATCAGAAAATCTGCAACAGCTGGACAGTGGATGTGCTGGGCCCCAAAACAGTACTTAATTTATTTCTGTACAGCACAAAATTCTGACACAGAGAGGAGATTGTGAAATGCTTCCAAAATGATCATTGTTTTTTTGCTAAGACTGCTAAATCTTTCCTGCTTTCCAAAAAAACATCTGGGAGACAGAAAAAATATATTTAGTTATAACACTCAAAAAGTTCATAAATTTGCTTCCTATTGAGCAAAACCAGAAACTCAGAAGCTTTGTCTACTCCAGCAAATCTACCCACTGCTGATAAAGCAGTTATAACTGGAGCTGAACTCAGTTTAACTTCAAGTGTATCCAAGGGTAAACCATCTTTCCGCATCATTTTCTGAATTCAATGGCAGGTAAATTCATCAGTTCTTAACTGAGTACCTAAATATGAATTTAGGACCCTAGTATTTGCTTGCTAGGTTTGCACATTTGTGTTTGAACTCCAACCAATTCTATAATGCTGTCAAACTTTCAAATACATCAGTGCAGATATACTGGGGCAGCCCATCAGTAAAAAGCAACAAGCCAAATATAAAGGATTATCAGAAATTCTATGTATATTCTTCAACTCCAGTAAAAGTTATCTTCTATAATTAGTTTGATCTACATTTCCAGAATATTTTTTCTCATGACTTGAGACCTAAGGGGAAAAAAATAGTGTCAATCTGTTAAAAAAAAAAAAAAAGAAAAAAAAAAAAAAAGAAAAAGAAAAAAAAGGAAAAGGAAATGAAAACTGTTAAAATCCAGATTGGACTGTGGATTAGAGGACCCTGGTCACACCAGTTGCAATGACCTATTCAAGGGCATAAAGCTCAGTGTGTTTTTATTTACAGTTGTACTTTTCTACCAGGCTCCGTGAAGTACATGAAGTAGATTTCCAGGTGTAACTTCAGGTGTTAGGAAGGCAGAAGGAATGTGTGTAATTATCACACCCAAGACACTCTGACTGACCTAGAAGCTGGACTATAATTCAGAAGCAGTAACACCATGCTGCCCCCCAAGCACCACGTGTCCATCCTAGCTGGGGGCTCACCAAGGGCGAACTGGCAAGGAAGTTCTCATTTATGAGCACAGAAGGCAAACAGCAAAATCTTAGTATTCAGAAAAGTCAAGCACAACTAATGCATTACCTTCCTGCTGCTACTGATCCTGAAAGGGTAGCAGAAGTACATCACAGTGACCACTGCTCTGTAAACAATTATATTTGTTCTGCTTAGACAAAATGTGTATATATTGCTCAAAAACATTTGAAGGATACTTTTTTTTTTTTTTTTTTTTTTTTTTTGTCAGAAGATTGCATCCCCCTTTTCATAAATCAACACAAACTTGATCCAGTTTTAGCATTCTATCACCTTTCTGTTTACCAGGCACTTTATCACTACACACTCCTTAAATGTATACAGAAAATGAAAAATGCTTCCACTGTGCATTTTGAGGATTTTTCCCACACTGTATTTTTTTAACAGCAAACATACGATTTGAGATCCTTATGCTCATGCTTATTTTTTGATATTGCTGATTATTTTAGCACCCACAGCTGTGTATCAAGCATCTTTTGCACATATCAGATACACAGGAAAACTAGCAAGCATATCAGATACATTGCATTAAAAATAGCAAGCACTCAGCAGCTCAGCCCAAAAAGAAAGGGATGTTTCTTCTAAATTGCATGCCTCACCTTACCATCGCCCCACTCTCTACTTACCCTAACCATGCAGTCCTCTCCCCTCCTTCAGGAACTTGGAAGAAGTTTGGTTTTTGCAGCTTGTGCTAAGGACCAGACAGGCTTTTGGGCAAAGCAAATAAATGAGCTCCAAAGAATAGGAAAGGAAGCATCCACAAATTCTCTTCCTTCTTGCTCCAGTTTGTGTCTGCAAACTGAAGGGAGAAGGATGTAGTCTCCCAAGGGATTGCTCAGGACTTTCCAGCTTTGCTGGTGGAGCTGGTTGGAGGACAACTGCTGGTGGAAGACAAGCTGAACATGAGTCAGTGGTATGTCCTCGTGGCAGAGAAGGCTAAAAGTGTATGGGTCTGCATAAGCAAGAATGTAGCCAGCAGAGGCTGAGGTACCTGGCTCTGTCCAGCCTAGAAGAGAGGAGTCTGGGGGGAATCTAACAGCTGTCTTCAGTGAGCAAAAAAAGGGGAATAATGGAGAAGACAGAGTCAGACTCTTCTCATAAGTGCACAGCTAAAGGAAAAGAAGCAGCAGACACAAGTTGCTATAACATTGAAACTGAATATAAGGGGGAAAAATGTTCATAATGACAGACGTGAAGCACTGGTGCAGGTCAACAAGAATGGTTATACAATCTCCATCCTTGGCGATTTCCAAACTTTCACTCAAGAAGGCCCCAAGAAACCTGACCTCAGGTTGGTCCAGCTTTGAGTAGGGTTTGGACTAGGTGGCCTCTAGAAGTCCCTTCCCACCAAATTATTGCACAATTCTAATAGAAACTGTTAAACAGGAAGACAAACAAAGGACTATTTCGTGACACACTGCTGGAAACTCCACGGAACAAGAAGAACACTCCAAAGACTCATCTCATATATTTATATCCTAAACTAAAGATTTATTGCAAAAGCATTTAACAACAGCCAGAAGTCCCAGGATCCTGCTAACATCTGTGTGAAAGGTAAAAATGGCTCCAACTTTAAATATCAGTACTGCTGAACCCGGTACACTGAGATCTTTCTTCAGCAAAAAGTGTCAGAGAAGCAGGACAAGCAATTCCCTCCATTCCACATGTGACTTCTTTGTCAGTATATTACTCCATAGGGAAAATTGCCCAGTTCCTTTAATATGTTAAATTAATCACTCTCTCAATGACATACAAGGCAGAATTGCTCACCCTCACCTTTGCAAGGCCAGTAAATTTTTAGGCAAAATTACATAAAAGCTTCTTCTACCTGATCCAGTGACATATTTCTTTAATTAAACCATAGATTATAAGTTGATTAGAAACATAAATTCCATGTTATAAGGCAAATTATATGTTACCAAATGGGAAATCTTTCCTCAGAATAAAATTAGTAGAAAATCAAAAAGAACCAAACAAAATAAAGAAGACCATTTCACTTAGTAAGAAGGACAAAAAATAATACTGCAACCATCTCTACCACTTGCAAAAAGTAAGAAGTATTTTTTAATCTGAATAAATATGTAATGATACAGACGATAGCAAGGCAATGACTCCTACAGCAAGAATTCATTGCTGGAGATGGCCAGGCTTTGGTCTAACTCGTAGTAGGGCAGCCATCCCTTCTGCCCTTTTCCCCTTCACTTATTTCAATGCCATTAAAACTACAATTTTAGTGCTTTATACAAAGCACTTTCCAAGCTTGACAATATTAAATCTTTTAGGAGGTCTGTGGGACCGTGTCTTTTATTTTTCCCAAACAAAGTATCAATGATAAAAAGTTTCTTATTTCTTTTCTATTAATTCAGCAACTAGAAAACAATGAGATCTACACATAAAAAAGGCTACTGTCAGCTGGCTTCCTTCCACCTCATGATCCACAGCACACCAGTAGCCACATTGTCAGCAATATTCACCCATCATGACCTTAACTAGAAAGATACTGTAGAAGCTTGCAAACAGTCATAAAAATAGATGTCAATGGAAAACAGAGGACCTCAAGTTACCTACGTGCTCTTAGAGAACTACGGAAGACATGAATATAGGCTACGAAACACATTCTGAGTACTTTTAATATAAATGCTGTTAGGAGCATTAGGCAGACTGTAACACAATACTTGGAAGTAGGAATGCTACATGAACAGGAGAGCTAAATATTACTTTCACTTGAAACTGGAGAGACCTGCACCTGCCATACAGCTCTGGTCATGCCATTTTTAGAAGCTCAATAAGAAATTGGTGGACATAAAGGAAAAAGCAAGAAATGTGCTTAATTGGATAGCAGGGTTCCATATTTAATAACTGTACAAAGTTAAGGTAGGTAACCATCCATTGCACTTAGACTTCATAAAGAGACATGGAACAATCTCTGGACATTTTTAAGAATACTTTAGACAAACCCCTCTTAGAAATGATGAAATTCTAGATTATCTTGCCTTGAGGAAGATGAATGGATACTCTGACCTCCCTTCCAGTCTTATTTTTTAACTCATCTATGGGACTTTGGGGAAAAAAATACAAAACATAAAATTAATTAATATATGCAACATGGATAAATAACGACTATAGGAACTATAAGCTCCTGTCCAGCAAATGCTTCCATACATGCTGAACTTGACTATCTTAAGTCATCTTACAGATGTCAAGAGGATGACTCAGAACAGTAAAATTATGTACATGCTGAAGTGTTTGCACTACGAGTGTCATAACTCTCACTTCTGTACAGAATGAGGAAAGACAACTGTTTACACTTCTGTGCTGCCTGTACGAGAGCCTTCAAATCAAAATAATTAATGTCTGGAAAAGACTGGCTAGTGAAGAGTTTTGTTAGTTTGTACAAGGAACATTTCTAGGACTTTGGACACAGAAAATGTAATGGGGCAATGAATCATAAGCACTGCAATGCTTTTGTCCATTCACTTGCAGTGTATGGGGATGAAATAGTAAGGATGATTTAGTGTCAGAAGCTCTTGCTTGGTGAAGTCAGGGTGTCTTGACACCGAATATCTCAGGATACTGGCAAATTCATACTATGATCTCTCAATAGGCCTCAGTGTTGTCAGTCTTGAAGTGAAGTGAGGTAACTTTGATGAATATTACAGAATACGTTTATAGAGTTAGTAATGGGAGAATAAATGTGATGATTTGGGGGTATAAACCCAGCTGGTTACATAATTTTCTTTGGGGGTAGTTTCCCAGGTTGAGACCTCTGAGAGCTGTTATCTGTTTCGCCAATGCAAAGACAGTACAAATGAGGCCGGGCTGCTTGGGATTTTCTTGGAATGCCTGCACAAGAGGAGCCATAAAGACTGTGAAGTCACACCTGGTTTGTTTCTAATGGGCTAATATGCATTACGTCCGATAACTGCTTTAATAACTTCTATGTAATTGCTTAGAGGATTGAATCTAAAAAAGAAATAGCACTTAAATTGGGTCTAATGGACAATAGTCGGTAACAGAATGAAAATGAGAAAAGGAAAACTGAAGCTAAATGAGCATGTCTCCTGCTTTGACTCAGTTCTGCACTGCAGGCATTACTGTGGGCATTTTTACTGACTCGATTGGAGCAGGATCAAGCCTATTGCTTTAATCATTAAAAATTGATTAAGAGAGAGCACTGGAAAATAAACATTAGGAAACTATTGCCCTCACATTACAGAATGGATTAGGTATGGAGAGCTTAGTGGCTTGTTCATCTAGTTTCATTGTTTACTTACAGTAAACTATTTGAGGCAATAAGGGAATATAAATATCCAAAAGCATAATTGAAGAAAGAAATAGCCCTTTGCCAGGAGTGAAAACCTAAAGAAGCAGAGTGCCTCTTGGTTATTCCACCCCTCTGGAAATGAGTTATCTTTTGAGAAAGTTTCCACTGGTTAACTGACATTGATGGCAGTAAATACTGTGCAAAAACTGCAAGGATGCATTTTTAATAACTCTGTGGTTTGTCTTCTTTTATTTGGCAAACTATCTAAATACCATTGTAGCATTATATTAAATTATCTCACAAGGACTCAATCAGCTAATGTATTATTGCTGGGTTTGAAAAAAACATCAAGAAGACCTATTTATAAATAACTTCTCTGTGCTCAGTGTATTAATTATTTTTTAAGTTTGTTGCCAACAACTGTATGCTAGTATCATTTGGCAAAGTTTTTGTAGCCTTATCTGATCTGCAGAGACGTTAAATCTGTACTGTAAATACATATTAAAAACTTCTTAGAGTGGAGAATCTATTGTCTGTTGCAGAAATATGTATACAATTGCTAAGACATGCAGTAACAGCCGCCATGGAGATATTTCCCCATACTTCAGTGCAACTAAGATATATGCAGCTGACATCTTCCTTGAGAAAACCCTTGGAAAGCTTTCTGACAGAGGCCACTGCACACAATCATTAGCCATGTTGCCATTTGGAAATACTTTTTCCCCCCCTTTTCTTTCACTGCACTCAAAAGCTGCATCACACACAAGCTACAGACAGAATTGAAAAAAGGGACTGCGTGTGTAGGAATTTGGGCAAGTGGATTGCTGTATACATGGAAATATGAGAAGTGTGGAACAGCCACATGAAAAGTTTCTTCTCATTTGCAAGTTTAAATGGTCAAAATGATTGTTATCTTGGGCAAAATATATTTTCACGAAGGACACGCTACATGATAAATTTCAGCCTGGAGTTCATTTTTTTTATGAATGACTACAAACCATTTACAGAATGGTTTTTAAAAAGACAAATGGAGATAGACCCATAATAATACCCTGTATAATGTTAGTGGGCATTGCTATAATGCAAAAGCAGGATGTTACAAGCGGTGGGGACTCTTCTGCAGATGTTGAATCCTTGCAAAATCTATCCAAGGCCTTAATTGCTTCCTCTGTAATACATGTATACCTAATCACGTTTCAACTTTCATCTTCTCTCTTCCTTCTCCCATAGTCTTGACATCTAATGTGCTATTCAAAGCACAAGCGAGCAGAATTCTTTTATCTTATCCTTGGGGAAAGTGCAAGGCGTCAACCAGAGGTAACAAAGTCCCTTCAGCATCTATCCTCTTTATTAACTAAGAAATACCATCCAGTTTCATATTTTGCAAGAATGGGCAAAAATCTAGTGGTGTGAGTGCGTAAGGCATCAGATGGTGTTTCTGATCTAACGTCTGCTACTTGATATGAAGCCCATGCCCCTGTCACAGACATAAAAGCAAAAGCTATACAACTGCACTGGCGGCAAATGAAATGCAATCAAAGTTTTCTGTGCTACAGTTGTTCTGCACATACTTACATTTTTAGGATGTTCTTTATGGTTATACAGTTAAATAAGAACCTCTGTTAAAACACAAGGCTCAGTTAAATCAGCTTGCAACAACAAACTACAAAGTATGGATTTCAGAACTGACAGGCTACGTGTGCTAGGGCATACCTGGCTGGGACTCTGTGAATTGATTTTAAGGATAAAGGGAATATTAGATCACAGAATCCATAGTACTTGATCATACAGTCCAGTCTCATCTGTATAAAGACTTTACATGTTGATACCAAGACTATGGATAAATTAAAGCAATTCAGAGATGCTGAAATCTCTGAGAACTTTCAATCCATGAGAAACCAAGCAGAGACACATGAGATTAAGATATAAGAATGGCTGAGGTCCACACAGGGAGCTGATGTGCTGCCCCTCAGTGCTCCAAGCAGGCAGTAGTGCTCCCTGGTGCAGAGAAGAAATGATGGATTCTCTGATCTTTGCTAATTTGATCGTGTTGATTTCCTCTCAGTCCAAAATTTGGTCAGGATTTGGAAGCTGAGCATCTGTACAAAGACTCACACGCCAAGTAATCAGAAACTTGTATTGTCTGCACCTTGTCTCTGTCATCTGTGTCCCATCTCCACCAATGTTTCATCCCTGATTTTTCAGAGAATGCAAAAACCCCACAAATTAAAGCAACCTGCATTCTTCCTCCCACCCCAATCACAGCTACAAATAAATCCAGAAAACTTGTGGTAAATCACATGTTAGGGGAAAAGTACCACCAGATCAATGAAGTCTATTAGCAGAAGTCCTCTATTGTGTTCATGTCAAGGGAATTTAAATTCTAAGTCATTATATCCCTGGGTTTGTATATTGCTACTTGGGAATGCCTAGACATTTCAGTGTTCAGAGATCACTTGGAATTAATTAATTTTATCTTGCTCTGACTTTAAATATTACAGCGCAGGTGATAGGAGAAGCCACCATGTGAGCAGTCTTGACTTGAGCATGACAGCCAGAAGCCCTGGGTAAGACGGGGCTCACAAGAAGTTCAAATGTGCCCTGTTCAAGCCCTGCTTACTGAAGAGGATTTAATGAGTGTTTCGGTAAGGATCTGGAGACAAAAATGCATCCAAATCAAGCACTGAAATAATTTCAAGCGACAGATGAATTCATACAAAGCAAAGTCTCTTCAGAGGTACTCTGGGGACAAAATGCCTACATTTTTTAACCAGATTACTTGTTAAACACAAAGTGCCCTGCTTAAGCTGAATGACTACACTGCACTCCTATGGGGAGTACATGTGAGCTATTCTGTACAGTATCTCTTATCACCAAAAATGGTATCTCTGGATCAGGTTTTGCACATAAAAAGAAATTATCTGTGAAAATTACCATGTGTGAACTGGGTTACTTTGTTTACACAGAATGTCCCATTTAATTTTTTTATAATTAATGGTATTTCAAATTCATCTTGTCAGATTAAGATACAACAATTATACCTTTCAGTTGCAATTACTGCTATTTGTGCAAATGTTTCCACCCATTTGTTTTAATTGTATTGTTCTACAAGTGATGGTGGCAAGATTTTTTCCAAACAACAAAAATGCCCCTTGACATGCAGTTTTTCATAAAATACGCTCATTTGTGTTCTCATAGCATTGCTCTCTTGGTAAAATTGCTTATTTTGATTCAAAAAAGAATAAAGACAGGAAAGATAAGGGAGAGCAATAAGGAGAGGGAGGAGAAGGAGAAGGAAAAGAAGGAGAAGGAGAAGGAGAAGGAGAAGGAGAAGGAGAAGGAGAAGGAGAAGGAGAAGGAGAAGGAGAAGGAGAAGGAGAAGGAGAAGGAGAAAGAAGGAGAAGGAGGAGAAGGAGAAGGAGAAGTTTCCCTATTTAATTTACCTGCATAGACATGGCAATGGCAAGTATAAGAAAATATTACCAATAAAACTGTAACTTCAAGGAATTCTGTGGAAAACTTCAGTGTACTCCTGGGCTCCCAACCCCAATGAATTAAGCCTGGCAAGAAGTAATCAGCCACTGAATGGTGATGGCTTTTGTCCTCTTCAGAGCCTGCTGCAACCTGAAACTGTTTTTCTCTGTCCCCAAGACCCTTCACTCTGCATTTAGCATCAAGTATTTAACAACACGGAGCATTCTGGAAAACAGCTTATGTAAGAAATACTACAGTAAATACATGCACATGGTATTTGTGGCTTCAGTTCTTTCAAACATATATGGTCAGTGGAATCCCCCTCTCTCTCACATGGTACCAAGGCTAGAGCCAAACCCTGTGGGGAGGGAACACAGCACTGGTGGGACCCCATTTCCTCCCGAATCCAAATGCCATTCTCTGCCCAACTGCCTAGAGCACTATGCAGTGCTGGCTTCTGTCCTCCAGATGCACCCGAGCCTTGCATAAGTTCCTGGCAAGAAATATTCACAGCAGAACATTTGCTGCCTATAAGGGAACAGGTTTTCACCCCTGTGGGGTTACTAAACAATTTTTGGTTTTGTTTTTTTGGTCAAAATAATCCTGTTTTTATTGAACATTTCAGGACAAAAGGGCCTGAGTCAGCTGTCACGAAGCCCCACCATGGCCTACAAAGAAAGTGCAAAGATATTGCTACATTAATTAGCATCGTCCCACAGTGGACATGAGGATGATATCAGAGTGCTAGAGAATATTTGCACAGTCAGTGAAAGGAAAGCTGAGGGAAAGCAGGGAGGCAGGAAACAATCAAACTTGATGGATAAAGAGATTGTAAAAAATTGGAAGAGAAAAAAGTGTTGAGATATCAGTTATTTGCAATGAAAGGGAAAATCAAATTGGTAGAAAAGAAACTGAAGTATACTGAATAACAGGAAGACAGCAGAAAAGTGTAAGACTAGAAGAGAAAGAAATTATACCAGAATGCAAGTAGCAGCCCTGGTCTTTCTCAGACAGAACTGTCACTCCCAGGCAATCCTTCAGATTTTGAGAAAGCTTCACAAGTGAGCAATGCCCAAGGTATGCAATTAAGAGTGAAGAAGTAAGTATGGAGTTAGGTTAAATAACTCCCTGTTTCATTTTATTTCCTAGTATTTTGCAAAGAGAGACACTCAGGGCAGCCATACCCCTTTCTCCTGTGAACTAGACACTGAGATATTCCTCCCTTTCTTTGTTCCCAAGCAAGAAAGCATACTTCTCTCACTTTAATTCATTTCCTTTGCAATGAGGCCAGACTGTGCCCCTTGCACGTACCTGAGAACCTAAAGCGAGAGCTGCTCAGCTCAGGGAAGTTCTTCAGCAGGCTGAGCAGCCTCAGCAAGCCCTGCCCCATCAATAAATAACCTCGTGGCTTGCTCCGCCAGCTCCCAGCCAGCCTGGCCTAGCCCTGACCTCCCTGGCAGGAGGAATATTACGGTCAGCCAAGCCCTGGCTTAGCCCGAGCCCTGTTTGATCAGCGGCAGATTTTGCTAAGAGCTTTCCTATCTGAATACAGCATGTGAACATTCAGGCTGGCTTCTGCCTTCCTGTTGTAATTACTGGATAATCATCATCAGCACACATACCTACCACGGACACCTCCTGAGCAAAGGGTCCAAAGCTGTCCTGCCATCAGCCATTTCCACATCCCTGAAAAAGGGATCTCTGTGTGAGAAACTGTGGCATGAAGCCATCACCCTTATCATATACCGTAGGAGATTTTTGAGAAACACAAATGCAAGCAAAGTAATTAGCCATGACCGCAGCCTACAGAAATAATACTGCTTCCTTCTGATAAGCAAAGTGACTGTTTTGAATGTGACTTCACCTTATTCTGTGCTGTTACACAAATCTGGTATGTTATCTTGGATACAAGGGCAATAATAAAAAATAATCTATTCCCAGGACTTTCACGGTATCAATGTTATCTTGTTTAAAACCAGAAAGTTTTGCAAGCAAAGTCTGATGTCACATCTGGCTCTGGTGGGCCCAGGCCTTGTCCAGGCCTGTCCTCGTTCCAGCACTTGCTTTCTGTGGTAGTGAGTAAGCCCCCAGCATTTCTGTCTTGTCCTAATGGATTAATAATGGAAGTGCTGGCTAAGGATTATTAATGGAAGTACTGGATAAAATCTGAGCACTCCTCAGCTAGAAATGCAACTTCAACTAACTGATCTTATAGCGACAGTGAGCTTCGGACCTGGAGCAGCCACAAAGAAAGTAAATGCAGTCTTATGGAGCCATTTCCAACACCAATTCACAAATATGAGTGTCTCTGTATAAAGCACTGGTGAGACAGCAGCACAACTCAGCAACACACTCTCATTCACCGCAGCACACAGGTGATGGCAACTAAGGTAACTGAGATGAAAAGCTGTTTGGGGAATGAGGGTCGTTTACCCTAGTCATACAAAAGCTGAGGCAGATTGATCTCTCCAGGGTTAAACTAAGAATATCTACTATGAGAATGATAGCTGAGAAGAGGTACTTAAATCAGTCACAGAAGCAAGAGAGTACAAATTAGCAATCAATGTATCTATGTGGGAAGCAGAAGACAATTCCTAACCTTACAAAAGAGAGCTCTTGGTAGCCAGTTACTTCTAAAAGGGAGATTGGTAAATTCTGAAACAACCACATGATATGATGAGTGTGGCACATAGGACAGCACTCACAGACCAGAAAAAAAAAAAAAAACTCCAGATAAAAGTAAGTGGTATGGTAATGCTCCACTAAGAAAAAAAAGTGGGCAATTTTAATAGCTGTCAGGGGTCCTTTCCACTCAGCAACCAACACCAACCCTCGTACACAGCTCCTGATGGGAGCAGGGCTCTCGGCATGAATGCATCCATTTGGGAACTCGCTTTCTTGTACAGCTGGTATGCTGTTCCCTTGAAGAGTTAAACAAGGCTCATATTTGGATTTCCAGGCTATACAAAGTCAATCTGCAGTTACGGAGACACATTGTTATGATCCTTCCCTACAATCATAAACAATTATTTCCTGCAAGAAGCCATTCCATCCTCTTTTATGCTCTTTTTAGAAGTTGTGCACCACCACCCCAAATTAAATCAACGTGCTTCAATAGGATGGGCTTGGGAAGAAGCAGCTCCTACCTGGAGACAGTGTTTAATCCATGTGGAGAAGCACCTTATGCAAGTAAAACTACTCAAGAAATAAGTATGGCTCAGTGTAAGTCTTTGAGAATCTAACAGGCACAGCTTTTACTAAAAGAACGAGATAACACCACAGAGTATTTGGAGTATGGAAGGCAACTGAATGGCCTGCTTAGAAATATCCAGCATTAAAGAAACAGCCTAATCCCATTAATCTGAAGAGACCTCAGAGTTCAGCTATGACACAACCCAGCTGGGACAGAAGAATATCACGAAACACACTACAGATATTCCAGGGAGGAGTGCAATCCAGTGACAGGACATTACTGGAAATGCTGCAATACAAAGCTGGGGCCTGGGAGTGAGGGCGAGGTTACCTACATCTTCAGTGATATTGGGCCTGTGCATTCTTGGGTGCTTTCACAGAATCACAGAATTTCTAGGTTGGAAGAGACCTCAAGATCATCGAGTCCAACCTCTGACCTAACGCTAGCAGTCCCCACTAAACCATATCCCTAAGCTCTACATCTAAACGTCTTTTAAAGACTTCCAGGGATGGTGACTCCACCACTTCCCTGGGCAGCCTGTTCCAATGTCTAACAACCCTTTCGGTAAAGAAGTTCTTCCTAACATCCAACCTAAAACTCCCCTGGTGCAACTTAAGCCCATTCCCCCTCGTCCTGTCACCAGGCACGTGGGAGAACAGGCCAACCCCCACCTCGCTACAGCCTCCCTTGAGGTACCTAAAAAGAGCGATAAGGTCACCCCTGAGCCTCCTCTTCTCCAGGCTGAACAAGCCCAGCTCCCTCAGCCGCTCCTCGTAGGACTTGTTCTCCAGGCCCCTCACCAGCTTCGTCACCCTTCTCTGGACCCGCTCAAGCACCTCAATGTCCTTCTTGTAGTGAGGGGCCCAAAACTGAACACAGTACTCGAGTTTGACTCAGTCTTTGTTAAAAGGGGTAACTTGAAGGTGTGCTCAGTAATTTAATAAGACCAGATCCTTTACCCCTGGAGCACTTTTGTACTCATTGCTGGTGTTTGACTCACGTGACACAGGTGGCTTTCACCTGCCTCAAAATTTCATGGGCCATTTAAAGTTACCTGATAAAAAACTGACAGAAGCAGAAGATCAATCACCCCAAAACAGGTGAGGTGTATATACTCCATTCCTTTTTGATCCATAGGGAGCTCCCCACAGACTTTTCTTCCTTTTGGGCCCTTGCTTGCCCTGTGTGTGTAGCTTGCATATTTTACTTTATTCAAAGACCGTTCAAGACTTACAAAAATACCATGGTCTTTGGTCAAAGACTACAAAACTCCTTGTACGGTACTTCACACAGCAAGGTTCTGCTCTCAGTCGGATCCTCTGTGAGCTAATGTAATATAAATAGCAGCTGGAAAGTTAAGACAGGACACTCAGACCTCAGGTCCAACCTTTTGCACAAGTAGTTCAAGCACACAGGGCACCATCATGCTGTGAGAGAGCAAGATTTAAATCATCTGTGATGCTCAGGTTTATTCTGTCTAATGCTCTGTCATTCAGCCCTTCAGTAGGAAGACATTTCATACTACACAACTCAGCTGTATTTCAATTTTTCTAGCCTTGCATGTTGTTTAAGCCAACCCAAGTTGCTGTGACAACAGGCTGGTCCTGAAATGAAAGGAAAAAAGCTCCCAGAATGAGGAGAAACAGACATATGGAAGAAAGAGTCCCAGTCATGTAATCCAGAGAAGGGGCAGCAGGAGGACGTTTGAGTGATAAAAGGGGTCTCCAGAGTGCTGAGCAAAAAGTGAGATGAGTGAAGACTATTGAAAAATGTGTGGATGGGGATTTCAAATTTAAACAACACTGATATCTCTGTAATGAATTCATCCCCTTGTCTATCTCAGAATTTAACCACTGGCACTAAAGCTGTTTCTTATTTCTTCATGCTCTATGTGTAATAACATGCAACAACCTACCTTTTGCTTTTTTGTTGGGAAAAGTGATCAGAATCAAGATTTAGGATTTAGCTTATTGATGAATCATCACCACCAACAAACATGTAGAAGCAGACAGTTCTCATCAGGATTAAGATTCAAGTCCCAGTTTGCAGTCTCCTAGCCAGCCCAGAATATCCCTATACCAGCATTCCCTATAAACAGATACAAAAGAAGCTGCAACTTACTGTTGATATTTAAAGTCAGCATTTGTAGAGTAAGGGCTGGACTCATCTCACTTTTCTGCAACCACCTACAACTGAACTAGTCACCCCAAGTTCCTTTTACAAACAACAGAGAAAATGCAGTATTTTCAGGGCACGATTAATCTGATTATTCCATGTACATAGCTTAGGTTGAGATGAGATGTTTTTCTCTGCCGACTTGAGTGGTGTCAGAGGGCTTCAGGTACAGACACCTATGGTGCCCTCAGTCTGGCCAGAGTCACAAACTTGGAGACCTGAACTCTGGTCTCTTGACCCTAGCCAGTTTTAGAGGTGGGCAAAGCAGTTCACCTCTGTAGAAAGAGGTTTCTTTTCTCCAAACCTTAGCTGCCTAATGATTGAGCTTAGTCAAGTCATGCACGCACACTCCCCAACCTGCTGAGAGAAAGAGGCTTTTCTGGATGGAAATTCAAGTTGGACTTGTGGCCTGAATCATCCTGACTCTTTCATATGGTTAAAGTCGGGTAAGTCTTGGCTCCCTGCTTTGCAATATTATTTCCTATAGTTAGAGCGGTGAATCCTGTGGGCAGGGCTCTGGAAAAGCCTTTGAAAAACAGGTTTGTCTCCTTCAAGGAAAACCACCACCTAGAATTCCGGTAGCTAAAATTAAACTGCAGTCCTACAGCCTGCTTTGTGACACCACTTGTCTCACACTTCATGCTGCTCAAGAGTGTGTCTTCTGCTGCAGTAGTGACTCAGCTCCTTCACGTTCCCTGCTCCAGAGTTAAAATCACACAGAGGAAGGCAGACCCACTGTGAAACACCACTACTGCACAAAGCACAGAGCAGATTTCTGTGCCACTGCTACACAGTTGTGTCAGTGGCTCTCAGGCTTTAGCCCACAGGTCCCCTTGCTGGAGTATAAAGCACCCCTTCAGCTGGAGTCAGGGTTAGGCAGGACCACACTAAGAGCAAGCTCCTGAATCACGTTGCATTAGATGTTCATACAGATAAGGAAAACCTTTGCCAAATGCAAAGGTAACAAAATAAAAATGATAAAAGTTTTAATTGGGCATTCTTAAGAGATTTCTAGGTTGACTACAATAGTCCTCATGACAAGAAACAAAAAGTGTAGCCCTGCAGCAGTTTAATAATCTAAGATACTGAGTTGTGTAGTCTCATCGTACCTTTTTATCTTCAATAATCAGCAACATTTTATTTTACTGAAAAGTTCATATACCTGCTTTGGGATTTGAGGGGGTGATACTCCCAAGCACAGCTTGCAGAGCCCAGAGGTTTCTCCCAAGCAGGAACACCCTTCTCCCTGAGGACCACATCCCTACTCCCTTAACAAGGTGCTTCTTGCTGTCCCCTCGTAAGTCTTACCTGCTCCATTTTCTCCTACCCACTGTCCACTCCCAAACTTCACCACTTCACTTTGTTTCCACCATAAGAGCTTAAAATGTGTTCTATTTTTCCATACAGGCATCAATCTTCAAAATATGTTTCTTTATTGTAAACTCTGTAGTGCTCTACAGAATCTTTGATTTCCTCTTTTTCTCTCTGAAGAGATAACACGATGCTTCTTCTCTCCCTGAGGTTTCACCAGAGATTTTTCTTTAGCAGTGAATATAGGTCAGTGAATTTAGACCATATGTGTTGCTCCACCAGGTGATTGTTCCATTTTACAGTAAATAAGGCAGGGCATCTGTTTTAACAACAGAAAAACCTACAGGAGTTTGTCAGATCAGACTGGTTTTGAACACCTCAAGTGTTAAAAGACCTTGAAGCCACAGTAAACAACGCAGAAGGTCGAAAAGAACCTACAGACGCTTTAATCTGAAATTATTCTCAATAAGAGCTCTACAGATATCTCAATGAAAAAGCAACAGTTATCTGACTAGATGGGGAATTGTATTAGACTTCTGTGTTGGGAAGAAGATCATTATCAATCAGAATTGTGTGAAGCTGTAAGAGCAAAATCAATTTAAACTTATTTGAAATATTTCAAGTAGTCTGAAACCAGGAAAATTTCTATCACTGTTTTAACAGTTCTGACAGTTATACTAATTATTTTGATATCTTTGATCAAACTGCTGGCATGTCTCCATATGTATTTTTAATAAGGATAACCAATACCATATTTTTCATATTTACAATATATTTAAATATAATACATTATTTTTAATGTATTAAAAAGGTTTTTGTAAATACGAAGTGTCGTAGTAATTTATTTATTTATTTATTTTGTGGAAAAAAGGAGAAATTAATCAATGGACAAGATTGTTAAATTCAGTTTAGATGCCAATGCCTGTAAGCAGTTAGACTGAGAGCACATTGCACTTTGTATATTGTTAGTAAACAGATTTTCACAAGTTTTGAGAGGAAAACTGGATTAAAATTTAGATTTTGATAATGCCTTGCATTAAAAATTACTTAATTGGATTCTTAAATCTTAAAATGGAAAAATCTTGGGAAAGATTTTAAATAAATACAATGCTATATCCTGTGATGTACACAGATGGTGATGTAGGGGCAGGATGCCAGCATACAGAATCACAGCGTTTGGTGAATCGTGGGCAAAATAATTAATGGCATTTCTAGTAGCATAACACCCTGCAAACATACACGCTGCCTCATGGAGTACTTGTCAGCAATATTAATCTAGGAAATAATTAGTCCCTGCAAAGTTCTTTCACACCCTTTCACCAGATGGCCTGGGAAGATCGTCAGCTAAAATCACGCTGTTTCAGCACTGGAGAAAATGCCAAGGAGTTGTGCTTTATGCCATCCTCTGTGAGATCTGGGCACACTACACTGTGCGAGAGGTTTCTCTCTCCCAGGTACTGTGTCCCGGTACGGCGTGTTTCACAGATCACATCAGATCATTTTTCCAAGCATCGCCGCCAAGCGCGCTTCACACCCTGAAATTTGCAAGCCGCTCTGCAGAAAGTTTTGCCATCTGCCAAAATATAGTACTTCTCTGAAGAGGATGAGATCAGGATTCATATATTTAGAAGCAGACTCAACTCCAAAAGAAACAGCATACTTGCTTAAATAGAGAAATATGTTAATTATAGCTCACGGTGGCTGTACTGTCGTGTAGCAGGCCCAGCGTAACATTCAGCTAACCTCTGCTTATCCTCACTTCACTTTGCAAAGATTTAAGGAACATATTCACTGTTCCCACAAATATACAATATTGTTTTACTCTACGCATGCAATATGATCAGCTACTGATTTCAGTGGATGCCTGGTACAGCAGAAGCATTCAGCTGGTGCAGGGTAATCCAGCAGAGGTACATACACTGGCCTAAGAATAACATGCAAGCACTGGATGATAACATACCTTCTATTTTCTTTGGGTTCCCTGCATCCCAGAGCTAGCTCCGAGGCTCTGGAAGTCAGAAGAAAATAGTACTTTCTCATGCTCAAACACATGGGATACTGGATACGGCATTTGACAGCTCATAAGTAGCAGCACAGGGAATTCTGGAAAGTTAACACTTTGAACAAGGAGCAACGAGACTGATTTGGCTGACGATGGGAAAAGGAAAACAAAATAGGGCAGTGAGCAGCACTGTTGTGGCTGTAGCTGTGGTGGAATTTCCATTTCAAAGCTGGGTTTTCCACAGCTTACCTCTCCATTATAAATACAAGCTGCAAGTTAAAACTTGGCCCAGAGAGTTTACCTGACACCTTTAGGAATGAAAGGCTGAATCAAGTTGCTAAAAAAAATAGGGAAAGAAGAAAATCTCTAGTGTTAGTGCAAACACTATATTTCTGAAAAACAAATCTGCTGGTTTTTATTTCTGGGAAGGCTGAGGGGAAAGTGAAAGCCTTGTCTGCTTGGCTTTCATCAGATGTCAACAGCAATGCCACAACTGCACACCCTCCTGCAAAAACGGCGATTACAAAACTGAGAGGGTTCTTTAGGTGAGTTTGTCTTCAGCAGAAAGTCATCTCGGGTCTGAATGTAGAAAAATAATTTTGATTTTGCAGACTCAATGCTGACAGTCACTGAGTGCCTGGTACAAGACAAATCATTTTCAGCTATGCACCAGTGTAGTCACAGCCAGAGTTAGCCTCAGAGGTTTGCTGTGTTGCCAGAGTTTGGTCCAAGGATGAAGCCTGGCCAGTCAGTGACCGATGGACCAACACATCCAACCCTGCCAGGTAATGTCCAGACAGCTTTGTGGATTTTCCATGCTACAGCCTCCACTTTATATGCAGCCATAACCTTAGTTGCCTGTGATTATGCCTTAGCTGCATAATCAATATGCAGCTTGCATTTTTCAATGGTACAAAGTTGTTTTTTTTTTTTTCTGTGGATAATGAAAACTAGCAGCGAGCACTTCTCACCTCACAGTCACCACTAAAATGACATCGTAATCACTGGTGAGCTTTGGAGAGCACAGACATGGGGTCATGGCAGGGATCCTTTGAAGAGTCTGCACGCTGTGGTTGACATCTACAATAACCATTAGGGAAATTTGAGGTTTCATTTTCTCTGCGAGAGCAATGAGCAATTCAGGCAACAAAGCAGTCAAAGAAGATATAATTAAAGATGGCTTGTATATGAGCAGGTCCAGAGGAGGGACACGAGGATGATCAGAGGGCTGGAGCACCTCTCCTATGGGGACAAGCTGAGGGGGTTGGGGTTGTTCAGCCTGGAGAAGAGAAGAGCTTATAAAAAGATGCAGATCAAATTGTTATTTTTGAACAACAGATGATGATATAAACTTACATTGAATTATATTTTTCAGAATAGAGTAGGAAGATAAAAAGCTAGTTCAAGATTATAAGCATAAAATAAATACATTTTGTCAGGTCAGAAACTTGACTGATTTTTCCCCTTTATACCTATATATATTATGCTAACAGGGAAGGAAATGTGAGGTCATGGAATGACACATCTTCCCTTCATATCGCATTAAGCTTCCTTGTTTGTTTGTTTGTTTTTAGTTGGAAGAATTATTTCATGAATTATCAGTGCTTTCCACACTGAAAATGGGAACTTCTGTATTTCATTTGCAACTATCAGAAAGAAAACCCGATGAAGCACATG